>NC_062284.1:40519206-40822237 GCF_902655055.1 Lutra lutra
GACCTGAGCTGAAGGCAGAGCTTTAACCCACTGAGCCACCCAGGTGCCCCTCTTTTTTTTTTTTTTTTTTTTTTTAAGTAGACTCTGTGCCCAATGTGGGACTTGAACTCACAACCCCAAGATCAAGAGTCACATGCCTTACTGACTGAGTCAGCTGGTGCCCCTTGTCTTTAAATTCCTTTTTTTTTTCAAGATCTTAAAATTTATTTTAGAGTAAGCGAGAGAGAGAGATAAAGAGAAGGAACATGGGAGGAGGGGCAAAGGGAGAGGGACAGAGAGACTCTCAGGCAGAGTCCCCGCTGAGCATAATGTCCAGTGTGGGGCTTGATCCCTGATGTGGGGCTGGATCCCAGGACCCTGAGATCATGACTGGAGCCCAAATCAAGAGTCAGACACTTACTGGACTGAGCCACCTAAGTGCCCCCTTGTCTTTAGATTCTTAATGAATTTCTTCAGTGAATTGCCTGATTTAGAAATTATTCTTATTACTGGTTTACATTTGTTTTTCAGTTCAATAAATAAAGTTTTACTGGGTTTTTGTTTTGTTAAAATCTGTCCCTGTAGATGATTTTGTATCACAAAACTAAAACTGTAGCCATCTCCAGACTCCTAATAGAGCTCTTCAAATTGAGATATCTTAATACTGTATCTTGGTGAACTTACCTTGATAAGTCTTCCTGATTTTCTGTCATGCAGCTCTAATCACAGCACACAGGAAGAAAAGTAAAGTGTCTTGTCCAACCACAGGCTGTGTGATCCTCAAGAGCTAGAACTGAATCTTCATTTTTCTATTGTCTAGTGCCTAGTAGGAGCTCAAAAGATGTTTCATAATCAAAGGTTATGGGGATCCTGGCCCTTCCAAAACCCTATATAGTTATTGCCCATATTTGGTCAGCGGACTCCAGTGTCAAAACAGATGACTCTTGTGTGCTAGTACACAGTAGGTGCTTGATAAATGTCAAATGAAAGAATCTGTTGTTTTAATGCATCCCCACACATTGTCTCCACTGGCAGTTTGCCTTATGATGTGGAGTATTTATCAATTATTTATTCCTTGGAAACATTCCACAGATAATTGTCATCATTATAAATTTAGAAGAGGTAATGTGGTCAACTATGAATTATACATGTCTAGATTATCCATACTGTCTTTAATTTAAGCTTTTCTCAATCTCTGGAGGCTGACTCCTGATAAGCAGTCCATGGCCCTTTTGTTGGTGGTAAGCTTCCCCTTCCATGCCACTTGGCTTGGGAAGTGGTTGAGACCCCATGTCTGCTGAAGGTTTTCACTGTCTTTAGACTTTGGGGAACCAGGCTGTGCTCCCTTGCTGGTTGAAATCAGCAGACATACTCCTGGTTTCCATGTGCTTAGGCTTCAGAGTGTGTCTGGCTTGGGGTGGCTTTGACCTAGTGAGGTTATGGGAAACTGTGTCAAGCCCTCACCTATTGATTCGACTGCACATACTTTGCTAGTTTAATAATTTGCAAATGGACCTTATTAGCATGTCACAGCAGAGGTGTGGACAGTCATGTTAATGTGTAGTTGGATGCACAGATGGGAGCTTGGTTCAGTGTGCACCTGACACTGTCAGCAGAGAGTCTAGGCTGCCAGACTTCATATGTTTTGGCTAAACAGGGAATTTCAGCCTGCAGCTGTGTTTTTGTCCCATTCAAACAGGTTTATCAGCAGAGGGACTTTCATGTTATCATCTGTATTAGTCAGGTTCCCCAGAGAAACAGAACCAATGGGTTATTTACTTATTTACTATTAGGTATTGGCTCACATGGTTATGGAGGCTGAGAAGTCCTACCATCTGCCATCTGCAAGCTGGAGACCCAAGATAACCGGTGGTATAGTCCTGAGGCCTGCGAGCCAGAGAGCTGATAGTGCAGACTTGAGTCCAAGTCTGAAGTCCTGAGCACGAAAGTGCTAAGGGCAAAAGATAGATGTCCCTGCTTAGCCAGAATGGGAATACCACCTTCCTCCTCCTTTCTCTTCTATCATGGCTCTCAAAGGACTGGATCTGAGCGTCCCTTGGCTTGGTCAACTTGACATATGATTAATCATCCCACTATCAAAATTCATTTTGTTTTAAGTCTACCCACTAGATATGGCTTGTCATGTGACTTGACACTAGGGGGAGAAGACAGTGAATTGAATACAGTTTGAGTGTTTGTTCAGTTCTGCTGATAGAGGTTTTTCAGTGTTAATAAAAAAAAAATTGGCATTCCGCTGTGTGCCTTTGCCACTAATACATTTTAGCTTGTCCGAGTCCATCTTTGAGGACCTAATCACCTCTGGGCACTGGCTAAATATAATCTCTAAGACTTGAATGTGGAAGACCAAGTCCTAGAACACGGGGCTAAGTTAATTGATCTCTGTTGGGAGCCAGGCATTGTTAGGAGTACTGGGGCTCTAGTAGTGACTAGACAGGCAAGGCCCTGCTCTCAGGCCTGCTGCACATTCTAGTAGTAGGGTTTATAGCCAGTAAACACTAAGTAACCAAGGTAATTTCAGCCTCAGTCCAGTGCTCTGGTAAGATAATATAGAGGAGAGTGTTTGTGGGGCTCTTTCAGGAAGAGGGTGGGTTAGGCAACATGTGAAGTGAGATTTAAGTCATGGAAGGGGCCAGCCAAACCAAGGTGGCGGGGTGGCGGGGAAGAGACACACAGGGCAGAGAACATTCCAAAGAGAGGAAGCTGCATATACCAAGGCCATAAGCAGAAAGAAACTTGGCATATTTGCTGAGCAGAAAAAGGACCAATGGGATTGGAGTGCCATGGAATTAGTGAGGCAGGTGGGTGGGGTTTGTGGGAATAGGACCAGATCTTTAGCCTTAGAAGTTATGTTGGGGAGTTTGGAGTTTGGAAATGGGGAGCCATTATTTAATTTTAAGCAAATGAACTTAATTCAAACATTTGGTGCTGGGGAAACATTAGTGAATGAAACAGATAAAACCGTTTGCCCTCCTGTTGCTTACAGACTGATTTGTGTTTCAAAAAGATCACTTTCTGGGACACCTGGGTGGCTCAGTCGGTTGAGCTGCTGCCTTCAGCTTGGGTCATGATCCCGGGATCCTGGGATCGAGTCCCACATCGGGCTCCTTGCTCAGTGGGGAGCCTGCTACTCCCTCTGCCTCTGCCTGCCGATCTGCCTGCTTGTGCACTCTCTCTCTCTCTCACTCTGACAAATAAATAAATAAGTAAAATCCTTAAAAAAAAAAAAAGATCACTCTGGCTACGGCATGGAGAAGGGGTTATGGGGGGGGCATCTGGGTGGCTGAGTGGCCTAAAGCCTCTGCCTTCAGCTCAGGTCATGATCCCAGGGTCCTTGGATCAAGCCCCACATTGGGCTCTCTGCTCAGCGGGGGGCCTGCTTCCTCCTCTCTTGCTGCCTGCCTCTCTGCCTACTTGTGATCTCTGTCAAATAAATAAATAAAATCTTTAAAAAAAAAAAAGATAGGGGTTATAGGGGAGCAAGAATGGAGGCAGGGAGATGGGTTGGGGGACGCCATGGCAGGAGAGGGCCAAGGTGTTGAGGATGAGGGGAGTCACAGTAGAGATGGGGAGAAGTGGGTGGGTTCTGAATCTGTTCTGGAGGTAGACCTGATAGGACTTCTGGTACGTAGGATGTAGAGAGACTTTGTTTAGGATGTGGCAAATTTTAGGGACCACATGGAATGTGTCCACATGGAAATGCCCAGAAGACAGTTTGATGTGAAGCTGGAGCTCTGTGAAGTTTTAAGTCCTGTTGTGAAGATGAAAAGGCATGTAGAGGATACTGTCTTATGAGGCCGGCCTTGTTGTAGCTGGGCCTTTCTCTAGGTGATACTGGACTTACACTTTCTTTTCCAAGTCCTCAAAAATCTGGGAAGAGTTGGAGGAGAGACAAGCAGAGCTCTTTCCTTCCAGGCCATTCCTAGGCAATATTAGCTTCTATGGGTGGGCGAGGGCTGGGGTGGGCCTGGATCCATATCACTTTTGTGTAGACAGTGAGGTGTAGTGCTGCGGCACTCATAGGGGAGTGCCATTTCCTATTGCCTTTGGGAAGGGAGATTTTGTAAAGATAGGTCATATCTTAGAATAAATAAATGAAGATTTGGGAATCACTTTTTCCAAGTGTCTCTTTACTCTGTGAAACATTATTGTGTGGTTTTATTCTATGGGCTTATCACTCTACAGTCTGCTGTTGCCCTGCTGAGCTCCCTCCCTGAAGGCAGGCCTGGGGCACAGCACTATGGACATGCAAAAAATAGTCTCTTGGGACACCTGGGTGGTGCCTTTGGCTCAGGTCATGATTCCCCAGTCCTGGGTTTGAGCCACACATCCCTCTCCTTACTCAGTAGCAGGCTTGCCTCTCCCTTTCCCTCTGCCTGCTGCTCCCCCTGCTTGTGCCCTCTCTCTCTCTCTCTGTGTCAAATAAATAAATAAAATCTTAAAAAAAAAAAGTCTCTTGAGTTGGACTGACAATAATGGAATGTCCATGATAGAGTAGGAATGTAACCTTTTTAAAGTAAATGTATCACTTTGATACATTGTTCCAAAATGACATATTAGGGAACATTACTGGCTGTAGAGAGGATTTGTTTTTCCAAGGCTTCATCAGAGAATTCTCTGATACCTTCTGTTTTTACGTAACTTTTCAGTAACATGAATATTGCATTAAGTTTTGATGTAATTCTTTTCCATATTATTCAAAGAAAGCACTTCTAATACAATATCTTATTCATCTGCTTAGGGATTGTGAAAGTTAAATGGGCTTTTCTTATTTTTAAGCATTAAAACACACACACTCACACATACTTTTTTGCAGGTTATAGGAACAATGTAAGGCCTTCGTGGAAAATATAAAAAAAGAGGAAGCAAACATAGTTCCCCTCTAGAGAATAGCAACACATTAATATTCTGTTATTTTATATATCTTATATTCTGCTGGAATTGTGCTGTTTATTTTGTACCCTTTCTTTTTGTTTGATATTAAATTGTACACATTTTCTCTTATTTTTAAACATTTTCCATGAATTTATTGCGTAATAATATATAGATACCTTAGAAAATACTAGGTACATATTACTAGGAAGATAGCTTTGTGTATCCATTTTTGTCAGCTTTGTTATTATTTGCTTTAAGATTAATTTCAGGAGCTTAGAGTCCCTGGATCAAACATTATGAACATTGTGCATCTGTTTGGATGGATGATGTCCCAGAAAGATGTATCAGGAAGGGCCAACTGTCCATTTTTAATCTTGACATACATTTTAGTATTATAAATTAAAAATATTTACTTCTTTAACAAAAGAGAAACAATATGATTTTTTAAGTCTTAATTTTCAGTTGATTTTATTAGAAGAAGTTTAAGTTCACAGCAAAATTGAGCAGAAAGCACAGATTTCCCATAGACCCCCTGTCCCCACACTTGCGGAGTGTCCCCCATTATCAGCACACTACAGTGGTGAATTATCACAGTATGACTTTTATTTTCTGTTTCTTTGTTTACTGGAAAGATCGAAACTTTTAAAACCTGTGTTAATTGTTTTTAACACCGCTTTTGTGGGTTGCTGTTCATTTTATTTGCTTAGTGATTTCTTGATTGAGAGACAACTCAGACGAAGTAAGATTGGTTATAGCCTTTGTCATTTTTCCTTTCAAGATTTTGTTTATTTATTTGTCAGAGATATAGAGAACACAAGTACGTAGAGCAGCAGGCAGAGGGAGAGGGAGAAGCAATCTCTCCGCTGAGCTGGGAGCCCGATGTGGGGCTCGATCTCAGGACTCTGGGATCATGACCACAGCCAAAGGCAGCCCCTTAACCAACTAAGCCACCCAGGCATCCCACCTTTGTCATTTCTATAGCATCTGATGCAGCATTCCTCCAGGGGTCTGTGGGCCTTGAACTTCTGCCTTTCTGGGCCCACACCCTAGCTTTGGCTCTCTGGCAGTGGGGCCCAGGGGATTTGTGTATTTAACAAACCACTAGGGATTCTTTTTTTATTTTTTATTTTTTTAAGATTTTATTTATTTATTTGACAGACAGAGATCACAAGTAGGCAGAGAGGCAGGTGGGGGGGTGCGGGGGGTAAGCAGGCTCAGTGCTGAGCAGAGAGCCTGATGTGGGGCTCGATCCCAGGACCCTGGGATCATGACCCGAGCCGAAGGCAGAGGCTTTAACCCACTGAGCCACCCAGGTGCCCCGCCACCTGGGGATTCTTATGCACCCTAAAAATGCTTAAGAACCCCTGGTCTTGAGTATTACAATAAAGGTTTGAAGCATTACATATAAAAAATACTTTCTATAAACTGTAACGAATAAGTGTTACTTCCTATGAAAAGGGAACACCAGCGCCTTTTCATCAGTGGGAGAGTGTCAGAACCAGATTAGTCAGATCTGAAGTTTTCTTACAAGAATGTGTTCAGATGACTAACGTTTTGTCATTCACAGGTATTGTAGCTGGTTTGCATTCTTCTTAATAGAGCTTTCTTCATTCAGAAAAAGCTGGAAACTATAGCAAATAACAGGTCTAGCAGTTCCAAATTCCTTTCAGTGAAGTATTCCATATTACTGTTACTCTCATCTATACGGGCTCCAACTGGTTTCCAATAAGGAAGACACAAAGGCCTCCCATTGCTAATTTCTGCTTTTTACCAGGGAGTTTGAAAATCCTAAAAAATGTATGTGAGTGCAGTTGTCTGCATACTTAAAAAAGAATAGTTGAGAAAAGGCAGCACAGAAACAACTTAGATACATCTGTGCCCAAGTCTCTATGTTGTGCTGTGCGCACCACAAGTGTGGCTACCCACTTTCACCACGCAGTGCTATTACAGTGTCATTGACTCTATTCCCAAGGCTGTGCCTTTTATTTTCCTGACATCCTCATTCCGTACCTGGAAGCCTGTGCCTCCCACTCCCCTTCATCCCCTTTTGCCCATCCCCCACCCCTCCCCTGTGGCAACCATCAGTTTGGTCTTTACTTATGGGTCTATTTCTGCTTTTTATTTGTTTGTTTGCTCATGTGCTTTGTTTTTCCACTGTGAGGACACAGTGAGAAGGAAGGCACACAGCCATCTGCAAGCCAAGGAAAGGACTCCCCACCCATCCCCCCAGAACAGACCAGATTTCCCAGTCTTAGAACTTCGAATAGATCTTTGGGGTTCATAGGCCACTCAGTCTGTGGCATTTTGTTCTTGTAGCCCCAGCTGACTAACACAGGACGCTTAGAAGATCTGGGTACAGCATAAAATTTCTCCCTCGAACTTAAATTTTTAAAAGTCAGTGGATGATTACTTTTCATGAATTGAATTAGTTGCCCACAAGGCACAGTAGAAGAGATGCTGGGACATCAGAGTCAAATACAAAGAGAGAGAAACCATGAAGGGAAAGATAGAAGACCGGGGGACAGATCTAGGGCATGTGAATAATGGAGTTCCAGAAGGAGACAAAGAAACAGATGGAGAAGAAACAATAGCTACATAGGAGAATAATCTGAGACTACAGGTTGAAGATTTCACTGACTTCCAGATAGAATTGAAATTAAAAAAAAAAAAAAATCCACAATTAGCTACATCCTGGTAAAACTGAACTCCAAAATAGAAGAACAAAATCTTACAAACTTCTAAGTATAAGGAGCTGAGAAATGTACAGAGGAAAAAGCACCAGACAGGTCAGCCTCTAAGTTCACTGGGAGGAAAGTCCTTGAAGTCAAGAATTCCATACCCTTTCAATTGATCCCCACCCTCCAGGGTGAGAGAAGGAAGGTTGTCAACTTGGCAGGAATTCGTTCTTCATCCAAATGCCTGATCTGAGGGAAGTGTTAGGGATCTACACAGAGACCCTAAGGTAGGAGAAAAATGAAAAGGAGAAGCACAAAGGTAGTCAGTGATCCACAAGACCTGTAGTATTTCATGTAAATGGATATTGAAGGATGCCTGGGACTGGGTAACAGAAGCACTGAAAGAAAGAAAAAATTGTTGAAATAGAAGTGACATTTTACAAGGAAAATTCTAATTATAACCCAACTAGAAGTCCCGAGTTATTTTAGCAAAGCTGAGTTGGGGAAGAAAAGTAAAATCCTTCCCAATAAGCCATCTGGGTTGGAGGTTGAAGAAGGGTGGGCATGAGGTGTGCTGAGTGTCTCATGCGGAGAAGAGGGGAGCCGCGCAGGAGCAGAGCCTAGGGTGGACGCGTGTGGTTATGGATGTGGAGAAGGGAAGGGGGCCATTCATGGAATAGCAATGGTCACGAACATTCCCCAGTTCACAAGGGGAGGGAGGACGATGAATGGTAACCTGATTAAGCTGGTCAAAATAAGGAAAAGGAGTGAGGAAGCAACAAGAAGCAACATAAATTATCTATATAAAGTGAGATGAAACGTTGAAGGAAAACACAAGCCAAGGGGAGTATCATGATTGACAGCAGTCTGTGGAGCCAGAGTCCCCAGTTCAAATCCCAGTTCAGATCCTTACTGACGGTGGCTTTGGGCAAGCTACTTAATATCTTAGAGATTTCACCTCCTGTGAAACGGGGGTAATAATGGTACCTGTTTCAGAGGGTACTATGTGAGGATTAAATGGGTGAACATGCCTACAGCATGCAGAATAGTGCCCGGCGTACAGTTAGACCAAGCAGGTGTTTGCCCTATTATTTACACAGCATAGTTGCAATGTTAATATTAGGCGAAAAGAAACAGCATTACGAGCACTACATCAGAAGAGAAGGTGATCGTGTAATGGTCAGGCCACTTTGATCACAAATCTGTATGTGCCAAATAAGATGGCAGCTAAAGACATAAAATGAAAAGTGTTAAAAATGTAAGGAGAACTTGATGAAAATATTTTACAAGGGGAGAATTCATAAACCATCTTTCACAGATGGAGAGATCTACCAAAAATAAATAAAATCTAGAGAGAGTGAGTAGTGGAATCAGCAAACTCAATCAGACAATATTGAACCGTTTGTTCCTTCAGTAGTTTTTTGCGTGCAGCATTTAATAACATGTGCCACAAAGCAAATTCTAATATATTAAAAAAATTAAATATATCACGACCATATTTTTGATCCTCAGCCAGTAATGTAGAAATAAGTGAGAAAAATGACCAAAAAACTTAACTGCTTGACAATGAAAAAACACAACTCCAATCCCTAGATACCTCAATATCTTCAGATCAAAGAGGAATTCAGAGCTGAAAACCGTAAGAAGGAAAGCACTTCACACCCAACCTGAGGACACAGCAAATACTGTTCTAAGTCAAGTCTTCATTCTGAAGGAAGACATCATCTAAATAAAGGAACTCAATGCTCATCTTGGGAAATTTCTAGAAGAGTGAGTAGACCCAAAAGGAAGCAAGAAGAATGTAAAAATAGGAAGCTGACATTAATCAAGTAGATGAACATGATTAAATGGTTGAAAGGGAAAAGATACAAGAAGTCAAGAGCTTCTTCTTTGCAAAGGGGAGGGAAGGTGGTGGCGGTGAGGGTGGCCTGAGGGGCGGAATAAAAGTGGAGAAGGGCAGAACAGGAAGGAAGGCATGCACGAAAGAACAAGGAAATAGAAGAAATGTCGGATGTAACTTGTGCTTTTGTGAGGTCTCCTGTGACCTAGGACTTGGGTTCTCCAGTCTGTCCTTCTGTCTGTCTATCGTGCTTCAGCCCAATCTCTTTCCTATTCTGGGCGGGCAGCAAGGCAGCATGTGTTACAGTGTAGGTTCTGGAGCCTGGTTGCTGGGTCAGTGCTGGCTGGTCACTTGCCCTCCGTGGGACTTTGTAGCGGAGCAGCTGCTTGTGCCTCGGTCCTGGCCTGTCACATGGGGCTCCCGAGAGCATGGATTTGCTTTGGCACATGGCACTGTGCAGGGCAGCACCAGGCTCCTGTTTCTGGTCCATGCTCAGTAAACAACAGGGTGACCTCCCCATCTGCATTGCCACCACTCCTTAGAGGCATTCCCAGCATGGATGTCCCACGAGGCCGTGCTTTCGCTGGGCCACGGTTTTCAAGCAGCTCTCCTTTCATTTAATGCTTATCTAAGAGACACGATTCTGCCTTTGCAGCACCAGTACTGTTCTAAGTACTAGAAGGAGATCAGCATTTGCTGTCTTCGGGGCACGCTGGGCATTGCAAGTGCTTCCTATGCATTAGCTCATGTAACGTTCACCGTGCCCTGAAGAGTACAATCACCATTACTATGAACTGATGAGGAAAAGGAAGCTAGAACTTTGCACACTTGCTCAGGATCGCCACACAGGGAGAGGAGCTGAATTTGGACCTGTTTGTCTGACAACCCCTGCCCATCCCTGTCTCTGCTTGCTCTTCATTTATTGCTTCTTGGTAGATTTAGGGAGTGTTCACTTAAAGCAATGACTATTGAAAAACAGCCTTGGGTGGTAGAAAGAGCTCTGAACTGTAGAGCAAATGTCCAGAGTCTGAGTTCTAGTCGGAGCTTTGCCCCGTCCTGCAGCAGCACGGAGGAGTTGGGGGGTGGTGGGCTCCACCAAGTCACCTGACATTCAAGTCTCAGGTTTTTTTTTTTTTTTTTTTTTTAAGATGTTATTTATTTCTTTGAGAGAGCAAGAGGAGTGGCTGAAGGAGGGGAAGGTGCAGCAGGGAGCCTGATGCAGGGCTCAGTTCCAGGACTCTGGGATCATGACTTGAGCCGAAGGTAGACGCTTAACCAACTGAGCCACCCAGGTGCCCCAAGTCTCAGGGTTCTTAGTAGCAGATGAAGGGACTGGGTCTGTGTGAGAGCTCTGAGGTCTCTCTGAGCCCCTGTTTCTCCGTACACATATATATCCTGTGGCTGTTAAAAAGAAGCCTCTTATGAATGGAGTTAAATGGTCTTATTTTTGCCAAAGATAGAAAATGCTTTTGTGGCAGCACATACATCTCAGACAACCTTCTTGGTGGTTTTTTGTGTCGCTCAGGTACTGCAGGAGCAGATCCGGGCCCGGGACAACATCAGCTACGGAACGAATTCCGCCTTAAAGACCTTGGAGATGCGTCAGCTCTCGGGTTTGGGAGACCTGCGGGGAAGAGTGGCAAGGTAGGTGGTCGGATGTGTGGGACTCTGTCTGTTAAAAGCTGTCTTACATCAGCTCCATTTCACAAAGTATATATTCACAAAGCCCCAGAACAAATTCTTCGCATTCTTCTAGTACAGCCCCTCCTTTGCCAGTAAAATCGCAGGTAGAGCTTATTATGAGCTTATTATGAGCATGCCACGATTTATTATGTTGCTGCAATTATGCAATTTATTATGTTGCTGCAATTGGAGTTGTGTTCGGGGAAGGAAATGATGGGAGAGCGCGGCCGACCTGTGTAATTTGGCCTTCGAAATATTATATTTATTGACTCCAATAAGACAAAGTTGAGACTTCTATTTTGTGTGTCTCTTAAAATTTTCATTTTCCTTGTAATTTATTTTTATTTTATTTTCTGAAAATATTGGTCTGCCACAGATTAGAAATTTAGAAAAAGAGATCTTTGACCTCAGATAGTATGCAAGAGGCTGTTCCACAACTGAAAGCGTGATCTGTGGACCAGTAGCACTGGAATCACCCGAGAACTTGTTGGAAATGCAGGATCTCAAAAATATTCATGGGCCTCTTCTGCCCTCTGCTGCTGTTAAGCATCAAGTACAAGACTACACGGGAGCTGTGGAGCCAATCAGCATTTCAGATCAGGCTGAGGTGAAAATGCAGATGGTCTCTAAAGGGTTGGATGGAAGAAAGATCAGGACCCACAAGACCCAAAGCCTGTATGGAGTAGAGGAGGCAGTGTTGGAGGTATTTGTGCGGACAGCACGTGAAGAACCTTGAATGTGGGGCGTGTGTGTCCGGGTCTGGTGGGTGAACATCAGTCTCATAGCAGAGAACTGTGAATTGGTTGTAGGCCTAGTTGTGTGGTTTTCTATTCTCATTTGAGTCAGCTCCAGTCTTCTTAGCATGACCCTTGGTGATGAACCCCACTGACCTCCTTATTTCTCTTACCCCCGGCACTGAATCTTTCAGCAGTGATCTGCTATTTGTTATTTCCTGACTGGGCCATGCTCTCTTATCTGTGTATCTTTGCACATGCTGTTCTTGCATTCAGCATACTTTTCCCCCCTTTTTTCTAATGCTAGTCAGCCTTTCAAGTTCAGCTCAAATATCACCTCCTTCAGGAAGTCTTCCGTGATTGCCCACTCTCCTGAGCTCCCCTAGCATTTTGTTTTATTGAATCTCTCTGTTTTCTTCACTGTCTTGGGGCGAGTACCACATCTTTTATTTTTGTAATGTGCATGCATAGAACAGTCTCTCTGGAAAACAGTAGATAATTAATATTGGTTTGGATGAATCAGTAATCTAGAAAACCTCTGTAATAGAACTGAAAAACTTGAATCCTTTGTGTGGAGATTGGCTTAAAAGCAACCGCGTTCTGCAACACCTCCCAGAAGAGTGAGGAGTTAGAAGGGCTTCAGAGCTACAGGGCAGAGCAGGGACTTCTGGAAAACTCTTGAGGACCTGTGTGTGCACTCTAGCTGCAGGTGAAGATTAAGTGGGGCAACATATGCACGAGGCCTAGCACAGGGCGTGCCGTGGAGTGAACACATAACCCGCAGGAGTGCTTATTATCACAAGGGCAGCAGCCATGAAAATAGACTCATGAAGCTGGTTCCAACTCCAAAATCAAGAGATGACCTTGAAATATTTTCAGGAATTTTACATTTTTCCTATGCAGTTTCTTACTAACTTCTCTACCCAGCAGGTTCTTTCTCTGTAATAAATACTTTATTTACTCTGAAACAATCATGAACATTTGTTATGAAAACCCCCTATTTTTCCTTTTTCTGTGGTTCTACTTGTCTTTTCCCTGGAATGCTAATGAGACTGATTGTTGAAATCAGCTTCTGAGAAAGGAATTTGTTGGCGAAGTTTTGGCTCTTTTGCATTGAATTGGAAAAGTATACCTTTTTTTTTTTTTTTTTTAAGATTTTTTTTGTTTATTTACTTGAGACAGAGAGTGAGAGAGCACAAGCAGTTGGGAGGAGGGGCGGTGGCAGAGGGAAAGGGAGAGGCAAGTTCCCTGCAAGCAGGGAGCCCGATGCGGGACTTGATCCCAGGACCCTGGGACCATGACCTGAGCCAAAGATGAAGCCTTAACTGACTGAACCACCCGGGCGCCCCTAAACTTTTTTTTTTTTTTTAAAGATTTATTTATTCATTTGAGAGAGAGAAAGTGAGAGAAAGCACGGGTGAGCAAGGGGAGGGGAAGAGGGAGAGGGAGAGAGAATCTTAAGCAGACTCCGTGCTAAGTGCAGAGCCCCATGCAGGGCTCGGCACAGGGCTTTATCTCACGACCCTGAGAGCAGGACCAGAGCCAAAGCCAAGAGTCAGATGCTTAACTGACTCTCCCACCCAGATGCCTCAGGAATATGAACTTTTTAAGTGGTAGTCTTCAATTTCTAGTCTGCTATCTTGTTTTAGGTTTTATTTTCCAGTGTTTGTGGATCCATGGGTGATGCCACATCATGATAGGAAGCAGGACCTGCAGCTTCGCCCATGCTTCTGTGTGGAGGCTCCGACACCCTTACCCCACTAAGAGTGGCACCCTCTGAACAGGACTTTCTCAGAGGGTTTCCCGTTCCCTCCTGAAGTAGAGCTAAGGGAGTTCAGCATTCCCATTCCCACTGGAGCAGCTGTTCTGTTACTTGGCCTGCTGAATCATTTTTTCTAGTGCTCAGTGGCCACTTCCACTTTCCCCTACAAGGTCTGTTTTCCTGGCATCAGAGCCCTAGAGGAGAAGTGGCTGCACACAGAGGCAGATACCCAAGTTCCCTCAAGGTAAGCAAGTCCAGGTGCACAGGAAAAAATAAATTGGACATCATCAGATTAAAAATCTTAGGCTCTTATAAATAATGCTGCCACCAACACTCATATACAAGTTTCTGTGTGGCCATATGTTTTCATTTCTCTTGGATATATATACTTAAGAGTGTAATTGTTGTGTAATGTGGTGACTCTATATTTAACCTTTTTAAAAAAGATTTTATTTATTTATTTGAGAAAGAGATGAGAGAGGGCACAAGTTGGGGGGTGGGGAGGATGGAGAAGAAGACTCCCTACCGAGTAGAGAGCCTGACATGGTGCTCGATCCCAGGACCCAGGTATCATGACCTGAGCCGAAGGCAGACCCTTCATCTACTGAGCCACGCAGGTGCACCTGTATTTAACTTTTTGAGGAACAGAACAGTCAGACTGCTTTCCAAAATTGGCTACACCATTTTATGGTGTCAGCAGCCCTATGTGAGGGCTCTGATCTCTCCCCTTCCTCACCAACACTTGTCTGTCTCTGATTAGAGCCAATCTCATGGGTGGGAAGTAGCGTCTTGTGTTTTTGTTTTTGTTGGTTTTTTTTTTTTTTTTTTTTGCGTCTTGTGGTTTTGATTTGCATTTCCCTAGTGACTAATGGTGCTGAACATCATTCAGCGTGCTTATTGGTCATTTGTAAGTCTTCCTTGGAGAACTGTTTTTGCAGATCCTTTGCCCATTTTTAAGTGGATTAATTGTCTTCTTATTATTGAGCAGTAGGAGTTCTTTATATATTCTGGATTCAGTTCTCTTACCAGATATCTGAGCTGAAGAAGTTTTACCCCTTTCTGAGGGCTTTCTTTTCACTTTCTTGATTTGGGTCCATTTGGTCCTTTAAAAAAATTACTTCTGTGTCTTTGTGGATACTCTCTATTTGATGAGACATTATCATTATACCTCCCTTTATTTCTTAAAGCATGTTTTCTCTATTTCTTTGATCATCCTGCATATATTATGGCTGCCTTGAAGTCTGTGTCTATTAAATCTGACACCTGTTTCCTCTCACTGGCAGTTTCTTTTCCTGCTTTTATTCTGTGTTTAGTTCACATTTTCTGGTGTTTTTGTGTGTCTCATAATTTTTTATTGAAGACTGGACGTTTTAGGTATTATAGCATAGCAATCCTGAATACTGACAGCCCTTACCCCCATTTGCTTTTGTTGTTGTTGATTTGTTTAATGACTTGGCTGGGTTATTCTAGTGATGTCTGTTTCCCCTGGAATATGAAGGGTCTGGTGCCCAGTCACCTTGTGAGGACAGTAGTTTTAGCAAGACTCTCTTTGACTCTTTCCCTGATCGATCGATTATTTATTTATTTATTTTCTTTTTTTTCCCCCTGATCTTTTATTAAGCTGGCAGCCTCTGCAGGTATCACACACTTAGATCTTAGGCTCCATTAATTGCTGGTAAATTGTTCTACTGTTTGTTTGTGTTTAAAGATTTCTTTATTTATCTTCTTACTGGGGTGGGGGAGAGAGAACGAGCAGAAGGGGCACAGGTAGAGGGAGAGAGACTCTTAAGCAGTCTCTACGCTGAGTGTGGAGCCTGATTCAGGACTCGGTCTCACAACCCTGATCATGACCTGAGCTGAAACCAAGAGTCGGACACTTAACCAACTGTGCCACCCAGGTGCCTCGCTACTGTTTTTGACGATGCCCTGTGATAGAAATTGCTCTATGCTCTGATTCAATTAAATTATTGCCTGCCTTTAAGGGCTTAGCTGTGTATATATATAGGAATTATTATATATATAGGTAATTATAATATGGAATATGAACAACTTAATGTTTTAAATGTCACTCCCTTTGGTGTTCTATGCCACCATGTCACAAACTATAAGAAACATTCTGCTTAAGCCCATTGCCTGGTCAGTCTGTTGCTAGACCTCTGGGACTCTTGGGCTTCTGACCATGTCCCCATCATTGATCTGATTACCGGGTGAAAAATTACTCTGCCACACAATGGCCACAACTGAGAACTGCACCTGGGAGACAGCTACATCTAAAGACCTGAAAAGGGAAATTTTGGAGTGACTACATTATTGGCTCATCTATAATATAAACTTGGGATAAAAGAGGGCAAGGGTAACTCATCAGTTTCATTGTGAATTCTTGTTTAACAAAAGCTGCTGAGCCATGCACACAGTTATATTTAGAACCCCGAGGCTGTCTTTTATGAGTGTTTTTTGGGAAAAGACAGAAATGATGCTTTTAATTCAATATTAGCCAAGATAACTATATAGTTTCCCCCTTTTGTCTTATTTATCTATTTATTTATTTAGAAATAATTTGAAACCTACAGAAAATTTGCAAGATTCACAAGTGTTAACATTTTGTTTCATTTACTCTATTATTCTTTCATATGTAAGTTTTTTTTCCTGAAATATTTGAGAGCAAGGATAACTTTGTTTTTAACCTAAGAAAACTGGAGTTGATTCCATTGTGCATGTTTTCTGTTGGCAGGCTTTGGTATCATACCCTGCATACTCCCCCACGATCGGTTTTGTCCCCTTACTTATAAAAGTATAGAAGTGACAGGGCGCCTGGGTGGCTCAGTGGGTTAAGCCTCTGCCTTCGGCTCAGGTCATGATCTCAGGGTCCTAGGATCGAGCCCAGCATTGGGCTCTCTGCTCAACAGGGAGCCTGCTTCCCCCTCTCTCTCTGCCTGCCTCTCTGCCTACTTGTGATCTCTGTCTGTCAAATAAATAAATAAAATCTTAAAAAAAAAAAGTGAAATGTGCTGGTAATAAACAGTCAGAAACACTATGAAATATATAACATAAAAATGAAAGCTCACTAACCCTTTGTTCTGTTGTACTCCTTACAGGTAACTAATGTTAGCAGCTTGTCTGTCCTTTCAGACTTTTCTCATACATAGTTATAAGATAATAACTTATCATCATAGTAGTATGCTTTGCGCATAACAATTACCTAACAGTGTGATTTTAATTTTACAAAGTGGTATATTATTATGATG
Source organism: Lutra lutra (assembly GCF_902655055.1). Taxonomy (NCBI): domain Eukaryota; kingdom Metazoa; phylum Chordata; class Mammalia; order Carnivora; family Mustelidae; genus Lutra; species Lutra lutra. The sequence goes on from NC_062284.1 coordinate 40,536,018, forward strand.
ATGATGATAATGATGATGATGATGATACAACTTCCGTGCTCCTATATAGCAATATATTGTGGGCTTTCTTCCAGTATACACATAGATCTAACACACTACTTCCTTGGATATGGAGTGTCGTGCTACATGGGGGTACCATAATTTAATCTATGTAACTACTGCTTGGTGTTAGTAGAAATTTATGTTGTAGTATTTGTGTTTCCAAGTGAGAAATAGTATTGAAGCCAAGCTATAGCTAGTGAAAATTAGTGAGCCATGAGCATCAGGATAATTTTGAGGCCTTTCTAAATAACTTTTCAAACTTAGTCTGTCCCTCGAACAGCTTTGCAGAGATAATAAAACTGGTCTGATGTAGTGATACCTGACAGTTTCTAACCAGAAAGCTGTGTCTGGATTGGAAAATAAAGCCTTTCTATAATATCTTTTTTTATTTCGTGGTATGTTCAAACCTCGGATAACCCCAAATAAGATTTAAATAATATATGATAAAAAATTAAGAACTCAAAAAAAAAAAAGAACTGTATTAGGTGTTGTTTTTAATCATCATTTGTGAAATGGGGATGATTTGTGAAGATGAAATGAAGTAGTATGTATCAAGGATCTTGCACAGTGTGTGGTTTATAGTAAATATCTTTATGTTCATTCATTCAGTAATATTTATTGAGCCTCTCCTACATGCAAAGCAATATACTGGGCACAAGGGTTTTTGTGATGAAAAGGGCAGATATTGTCCCTCTTGCTTGCGGTTTATATTCTGTCTAGTAGGGGAGACAGACATCAAACTTACTGCAAAACAGTTATTTAATTTTACTTATGATTTGGATAATTTATTTTTAGTTATTCGGAGTTTTCTATAGAAATGTCATCTGTAAATAATGACAATTTTATTTTTTGTTTTCTTATCCTTGTATCCTTCATGTCTTTTTCCTGTCATTTTGCAATGGCTAAACCCTCCAACACAATGTTAAGTTGTGATTGGGGGCATCTTTCTCTTGGTTTTTACTTTAATGGAATTCTTCTATGTTTCTCCATTTGGAATGATAATTGCTCAAGTTTTTTGTTCTTTTAAGTTTTAAAGTTTACTTATTTATCTTAAAGAGAGAGAGAATGAACAAGCAGTGGGGAGGGGCAGAGGGAGAGGGAGAGAGGGAATCCCACGCAGGCTCCATGCTTAGGCTTCATGCTCCACACTGAGTGTGGAGCCTGACCTGGGGCTGGATCCCAGGACCCCGATATCAGGACTCAAGCTGAAATTAAGAGTTGCTCACTCAACTGACTGAGCCAGCCAGCTGCCCTTGCTCTAGTTTTTTTTTTTATTTTTCCTTAAACATAGATGTATCAGATTAAGTCTTTTTACATGCCTAATTCATTAAGAATCTATGAATTTGTATTGGGTTTTCTCAAGTGTTTTTTGTATCTGTTCAAGTCAGATATTCTTCTCTTTCAATCTGTTAATGTGTACTTAACAAGGTGGGAAGATATATTAATATACGATTTACATATATATGTATTTAAATAAGTGTGTGTATATAATTAATTGTCTTTTAAAAAAATTCCATTTAATTTTAATTCCAATTAAATTTCAGTAGTTAACATACTGTGTCACGTTAGTTTCAGGTGTACAATACAGTGATTCAGCAACTCCATACATCACCTGGTGCTCATCACAAGCACCCTGTGTCATCCCCATCACCTATTTCACACACCCCCACCTCCCTTCTGGTAACCATTAGATTGTTCTCTATGGTTCAAAATCTGTTTCATGGCTTGTAGTTAATTTTCTTAATAGGAAAACAAGGGAATGATGACACAAGATTCAAAATGCTTACTTTCATGGGTGCAGTTATTAAAAATAATTAACTGAATAAAGTGAGCCAGGCATGGACCAATAATGAGACTACATTATGAAACAAAAGTTGGAGTCCCAAAATAATAACTATCATAAAAAGTTTTAATTACAAGAAGTTCTGCAAAAGACATAGGTGGGGCATTCCCAAAGTGTGTAATTGGTGTGTGCCTGATCTCTGGGGGCTCTGGGAAGGCTTCCTTAAGAAAGTGACTTGTGCGTTTAGCTCTGAGGGATGAACAGTAACTAACCAAGTGAAGAGGTAGGGATGAACATTCTAGACAGAGAACAGCATGGGTCAAGACCTTGAAGTGGGAAGGAGTGAGATAAGTTCAAAGCCCTGGAATATAATCAGTATATGTGGATGAAGGGGGGAAAAGGGACAGAGATGTGTGAGATGATGCTGGAAGTTAGAAGATAGGAAGCAACACTTTTGGGGCATTTTTTTTTCTTTTGGGGCATTTTAAAGGACTTTTGGTTTATATTCTAAAATAGTTGGGGCGCCTGGGTGGCTCAGTGGTTAAAGCCTCTGCCTTTGGCTCAGGTCGTGATCCCGGGGACCTGGGATCGAGCCCCGCATCGGGCTGTCTGCTCGGCTCGGAGCCTGCCTCCTCCTCCTTCTCTCTCTCTCTGCCTGCCTCTCTGCCTACTTGGATCTGTCAAATAAACAAATAAAAATCTTTAAAAAAAAAATAGTAGCAAGTTAAACCATAGGAATTTATACAGATACAGAATTATATTTAGTTGCCTTTTTTTCCCCTCAGTTTTGTTTCTTTGGGGTTAATATCTAAAATACTTTTACTTATCCCACTTTGTATTCACTGAACACCAAATCAAAAGGCACAGGGAAATATATTTCTGTTTCAAGAAAACAGAAATGTTTTGGGGTATATCCTGCCAAGTTGTGGAAAGCTTATAAAATTGATTTTTCTGCCAATAGTGTGTGATATACTTTGATTCTACAAACTTTCTCTAATATTGGGCATTCACATTCAAAAAGATTTCCAAAACAGAAGAACAAGGCATAATTATTGCTTAATTGTCTATATTGTACTATGAATACTGAAAAGATATAAATGCATATATTCAGTTTTTTTCAGATTGTTTAACGTATTTAAAAATATTTTAAGTATTTAAGTCAACATTTACAAAAAAAAAAAATTTGTCCCATTAATTTTTTTCTGTTACTTCCAAAAAGGATTATAGCATTTTAACAAAATGAGTTAAACAAGTTGTTCAACTTCAGGTAAATGTGAGTCAGTACCAAGAAAAGACTTTTAAGGTTGGAATAATTGATCTGGGAGCTTACTTTCTTCGGCATATGCAGTATATTAAATTTACCAATAATCTCAGTTTGTTCACCATTGTTTTGTGCATCCCACTCCCTTCTCTGGATGCTTTTTTTTTTTTTTTTTTTTAAGATTTTATTTTTAAGTAATCTCTATACCCAATGTGGGGCTTAGATTTACAATCCAAAGATCAAAAGTCACATACTTTACCAAGTGAGCCAGCCAGGCCTTCCTGGATACTCTTTTCTTTCTAATGAAAGAAATGATTTAGTGACTCTTTCAGGTTAGGGTTTGTGGGCAATACATTTCTTAATCTTTGCAAGTCTAAAAGTGTCTCTGTCTTTATTTTGCATTTGTCTTCCGCCATTATGGTATCTACTGTCGTCTTTTTTTTTTTAAGATTTTATTTATTTATTTGACAGAGAGAGAGAGATCACAAGTAGACAGAGAGGCAGGCAGAGAGAAAGGGGGAAGCAGGCTCCCCACTGAGCAGAGAGCCCTATGCGGGGCTCAGTCCCAGGACCTTGAGACCATGACCTGAGCTGAAGGCAGAGGCTTAACTCACTGAGCCACCCAGGTGCACCATATCTGCTGTCTTATGATACCTACTGTGTGCTATCAGTCTTACAGTAGGTCCTTGGTAGGTTACCTGTCTTCAGAATCTGGTGGCTGTTAAGATTTTCTCTGTAATGGGTTATTAGAATTTCATATGCCCTATTTACTGTATTTATGCCACTTTGTATTCACTGAACACTTGAAAACTCGTTTTTTTCTTCAGTTTTAGAAAACTGTCAGCACTCACCTCTTAGGCCATTCTCTCTATTTCCATCTTTAGGGACTTCTCAACTCCTCTGTCACTTATGTTAATATCTTTTTATTTGTCCTCCTTGTCTCTTAGCTATTTTCCCATGTTTTGACTCTCTGTGTTTGCTGCCTTCTGAGTGAACTCCTTGCTACTGTGTCCTGACTCACGGACTCTCCCTTCAGTCATGTCCAGTCAGAATTCGTCAGGTCTGTGAAGACACTGTGGTTTACTTCTAAGCTCTCTCATTTTTCTCTTATCCACTTGTTTTTCTTCCCTTTCTGCCTACTTTTGTTTAATAATTTAGAGTTCTCTTGATAGATATTATTATTTGATTTTTTTTCAGTATCTTAAACATATTTCTTTTAAACTCATTTGATCCAGGTTTTTTGTTTGTTTTGTTTGTTTCTTTGTCTTTTTGGGTTTTTTGAGCTTTCCGTGGCTGGTGGAGCCCCACTCAAGTCTCTGGTTTTGGTTACCCTGGTTCCTGTGTTCTGTCATGAGGGGAACCTGTTCTTACCCCATGTGCCCTCTAGAAACTAAAACTTCTTCTTACATCTATTCGTTTTCAGGTCTGGAGCCCTTTAAGCTTCTAGCACCAGCTGTAGCAAAACATACGCTTTGCTCCATCTTCTGCACCATCTGTCTGTTTTCTGCTTTCTCCCAGACTTTTTTTTCCCTCCCATTCTTCTTTGTCCTTTTGGGTTTATACCTTTTTTATTCATCTGGAGTCATCCTGATGGGTTTTCAGGAGGGAGGCAAAATGAGGGCATGTGTTCAGTCCACCATGTTTCGCTGACAGAGCAGGTAGTAGTTTTAATTTGCAACATTTCAGTACAAAATGATTAGTAAATTGGTTAAATCGTACAGTTTATTAGAAAGCCCAACCAAGTACTAGCATGCCCTCTAATCTTTATTGAGGCTTATAAGCTATAGATCAACATTTTATTTTTCAAACTTCTAGAGGGATATATACTTTAACCTTTATCAATTAATATGCTAGTTTTGATAGTTGATTGCAAATACTTTATATGATTTAGTGAGTGAGATCCTTTTCAGTATCTAAGTCATTTAGGGAACAGTTTATAAACCTCACTGAGGCCCCAGTGCAGATATACATCTTAAAGAATACATTCCCAGAGCTTTTAGGAAGATTGCAGACTGCTGATTTACTGACTGTGAGTGGCCATGGGCTTGTTCTTCAATCTGTGTATTTATAGTAACTTGTTCAGCAAGTTCCTGGTCTTCTGAGCTTCTTTGTCTGAGTTGCAGGATAATGAACAAGAACAGAATGTCAAATAAGATCTCCATCAATAATAGAAAAATATACACATAAGTTGAATAACATTATCGTGGTAGTGGCATGAGAATCTTTTTTTAAAATTTCTGGGTTGTGTGGGGCGCCTGGGTGGCTCAGTGGGTTAAAGCCTCTGCCTTCAGCTCAGGCCATGATCCCAGGGTCTTGGGATCAAGCCCCGCTTCAGGCTTTCTGCTCAGCGGGGAGCCTGCTTCCTCCTCTCTCTCTCTCTCTGTCTGTCTCTCTCCCTACTTGAGATCTCTGTCTGTCAAATGAATAAATAAAATCTTAAAAAAAAATTGTTTCTAGGTTGTGTGGTATGTGTACTGAAGAAAGAAAATTTGCACCATGTCCTCATTTTGTATAATTAGCATGTGACAAATAGTAGTCATTCTACAAATACTTATTGACTGAAGGAATGAATTATGGATTGGGGTTCCAACTCCAGCCTCTCGACTTCTACTGTGTATTGCTCTGAACCTGACCTCACTTTCATGACAGTGACTCTACCCACATTTCTCTAGCTCTGGGTTCCTCATGCCCCATCCTCATTTTTGCTTCATGGGGAGCCCAGGGAAAGATGGTAGGATAGTGCATGTTCCGTGTAATTGTAATGCATTCTTGGTACATGGTGGTTGATTGAAATATTTTCTTTGTATAATTGTTTTTCTGATCATAAAATTATATATACTTATTGCAGAAAAGTTGTACAATTTAGAAAAGAATGAATATTTTTTTTTAAATCACACATCCAGAGATGGTTGGTTAATATTTTGTTTTCTTCCTTTTGAAATTTTAATGACTACCTATATGCATCAAGGTTTGGTAAAGAAAACAGAAACCATTCTAAGTATTTTATTTTATTTTTATTTATTTATTTATTTATTTAATTAACATATAATGTATTATTTGCTTCAGGGGTACAGGTCTGTGAATCATCAGGCTTACACAATTCACAGCGCTCACCATAGCACATACCCTCCCCAATGTCCATAACCCAGACATCCTATCCCTCCTCCCAACCCCCCAGCAACCCTCAGTTTGTTTCCTGAGAATAAGAGTCTCTTATGGTTTGTCTCCCTTCCAAGTCCCATCTTGTTCATTCTAAGTATTTTAGCAGGAAGGGATTTAATCCAGGAAATTAGAGTTTATAAAACCATTGGCAAATTTGGGGAAGCAACAGGAAGGGGAAACAGCTATTGGCTCCCAGTAAAGTAGCATGTATAAGAATCACAGCAAGGAGCCATTGATAATATTAGCTGTGTGTAACATGGAAGTAAGTGATTTGTAGGTGTGTGCCTGGAGGTGACCATAAACCTCACATGGGCAGTTTAGCCCATGTCCCCCCAGCACCTGCTGGGGGGGAGGGGCACAAGTGCCTCTCACCGGCGGGATCTGAATCAGAACCCGGCTGGCAAGGTTGTTTGGGAAATACGGTTTGTGGGCATCCGCCCCTTTGATACAGAGACCATTCACAAGAAGCAGAATGCTCTGTCAGTTCTGAGCAATCCATTTATAGAACCCTTTCCCTTTGTCACCAGTGTCTGTCTTCTACGGCTCTCACCATTACCGTGAATATCTGGCCATGTTTTATTCTAGGCAAAATAAATCCTCAGGTACATTGCTTGAACTTCTGCCAACTGTGAGGGTTTCCATTCCTTGATACCCTTGAGGCCCACTCCTGAGTGGGCTTTGAGGTGTCAGCAGTCTTCTTCTGGAAGGTGTCAGCGTATTGGCACCTTCCACCAACTAGGCCTGCATTTTCCTTCTTCGGTCTACCCGGTGCTCAGAAACTCCTCAAGAGGCCATATGTGTGAGTTGACAGAAGGCTGGCAGTAGCAAGAGTATATGCCACAGGAGTCTGGGCTCATGCAATTTACTTATGCCTTTGGGACCTGTTGAAGCCTGATGTCTCGGTATACCTTCTTTAGAAGATGGCTTGCTGTTCATATGCCTCCCTTTATAGCTGGGTGCTCGTGATGGATTGACCAGATTGCATGGTTACTTAATGTCCTGTACCTTGGCATGTAGTTTCTACCAGAGCCCAGCAGCAAGCCACCAGCTACTTCTCGAGCAGGCTGGGTGGGTTGGAACAGGGCATGACTTTGCTGCATATTGCCAGGGGGCTATCCTGTTGACTCTCCTAGTAGGGTTTGACAGAAGTCCCCAACAGAGCTTCCCTGCTGTAGATAATCTGAGCACCGTCGAAACTACCAGGTTGTCAGGCCCAAGGAGCAGAGCAGCTTCACTGCAGCTGGGACCTGCTGCACAGGCTTCTCCTGCTCTGGTGCCACTCAGAGCAGACAGCCACATGGGCAAGGTGGTAGAGGTTAGCAGCAATACTTTCAAATGTGGTAGAAGTTGCCTCTGAGATCCAAAGAAGACCCAAAGCACTTGAAAGGACGGGGATGGCACCAAAGAGGGACGGGCCATATCTGGCACGTTATATTAGCCTTTCATCATTGGGCTCTCATTGCACGTACACTTTCGTACTCGTGAGCTTTGTAAAAGCCTTTGCTGCTTGGATGGCTTCATCCCTACTCTTATTAAGCAACATCCCTGTGGTTTAACTTAAAAACCATAATGAGGGCAGCTCTCTATATTCCTGTGAATGTCTGTGGAAAAGGATGAGTCATAGTACAGTTTCTTGGAGTGGGGTCGTGCATTTTCCAGTGTGTCAAGAAGCTTCAGTGCTTGTTTTTAAACTTTAATAAGAGTTAGCTTTGTTGTTTGCCTGGACAGATGTGACGCCAGCATAGCCAGACTCTCTGCAGAGCACAAAACAACTTACGAGGGGCTCCAGCACTTGAACAAAGAACAGCAAGCTGCCAAACTTATCTTGGAAACAAAAATCAAAGATGCAGAGGGACAGGTATGGCCGATTCCAGGTAGCCTTTTAAAAATAGGTAATTTGTTCTTAGCTGAGAATAACATGGTGTTGAGAAACCAGCCAGGGTGCCCGGAACGTGCGTGTCTTTTCTTTACTTCTTCCTCCCTCTCTCTCACTGCAGTGGCCCTTCATGGGTATGGCAAGCAAAGCACCTAGAGTTTTTGGTAAGGTCCTACTTGTAAAGATTCTTTTCCCCCATTCCTAAAACAATGAACATATTCATATGAATATGAAATTCCAAATTGTAGCTCCAAAACCAGTTCTTACATAGGTAAGTGATTGGGCTTTCTTTTTATATGCCACATGTCCCAAGTTTGGGTTCAGGAAGTAGTTACTCATGCTGTGTGCTACCTCCCCACAGTCCTTCGTGGGAAAGGATTCAGACAAAGCTAGAAGGTAGGCTGGCTGATGAATCTTAGACTATTCCACCTTGAAATCCACAGATCAAGTTCATTAAGCAAAACTCTTGGCTTTTCCATTTGTTTTTTGGCCACTTAAAAGTTCCCCTTTGCTGTGAAGGGGCCCGTCTTCTAGGACTTGCCTCATGGTTAAAGAGACCATTCCAGTGAAATGAGGCATCTGGTCAACTTCCTGGATTCAAAGGGGTTATGTCCAGAATGTATCCAAGGAAGATCTAAATCTACTTATGTGAAAAACACAGATTTTATAAAGCCATGAAAAAAAAAAAAAAGAACCCTACAACAAAACAACAAGTCCAACAATTTTTTTCACAGAATGAGTGAGGACAGAATTATCACATCAATAAATAAACGCTTAGGAAATACTAAGCTTCCCAGTAGCCATGCCAAGTAAAATCCATATAGAAATCTATAAAAAGAGGCATACTTTTCCTTTGTTCTAGGTCCAATAAATACTTGTTCCATGAATTTCTAAGTAAGGAACACAGAACATCATAACTTTTGCAGCAACTAAATGCATGTCATATAGGACTAGTTTTATATTAAATTTTAGTAGAGGGGCACCTGGGTGGCTCTGTGGGTTAAGCCTCTGCCTTCGGCTCAAGTCATGGTCTCAGGGTCCTGGGATCGAGCCCCGCATTGGGCTCTCTGCTCGGCAGGGAGTGTGCTTCCCTTCCTCTCTCTCTCTGCCTGCCTCTCTGCCTACTTGTGATCTCTGTCTGTTAAATAAATACATAAAATCTTTTAAAAAAATAAATTTTAGTAGAAAGACAAGGGAAAGAGGTAGGTCAGGAAAACAGGAGTTGGAGGGATATAATTTACAAAATCTTCTGGAGACTTGAATTGATATGGCGGTAAATCTGGACTTTTTTTTTTTTTAAAAAGATTTTATTTATTTGACAGAGATAGAGAGCACAAGTAGGCAGAGCAGCAGGCAGAGGGAGAGGGAGAAGCACACTCCCTGCTGAGCAGGGAGCCCAATGCAGGGCCCCCTCCCAGGACCCTGGGATCATGACCTGAGCTGAAGGTAGATGCTTAACCGACTGAGATACCCAGGCACCCTGTAAATCGGGGACCTTAATGGTGTTTGTAAGTGACAAGAGTTCCATTCTCTATGACTAGCAGCCACGTTTGTGGTAGAAATTCCAGGGTTAAAAACAAAACAAAACACTGTATTTTTTTGTCAGCAGATGGACATAGTGGTCCCGGGGAGGAAGTAGGCTTGCTTATCAGAGAACTATAAAGTTAAGTACTGAGAGCCTAATGAATATTTTGGCAGTGCTCCTGGTCCTGATTTTTGATGAGTGTGCATGATAGAAAATGGAAGTGGAAAGACAAGGTGAGCTCCTAAATTAATTGAGTAAATTATATTGAACCTTAATGTCATGGACTAGAATATAGCTTTTTAAATGTTATCTGAGGTTACCTCTGAAAAGATTAGGTGTGATATTACAAGCAAAGCTTCTTTCCCAGATTTCTCAGCTTTTGAACAGAGTGGACTTGTCGATATCAGAGCAAAGCACCAAACTGAAGATGTCCCACAGAGACAGTAACCACCAGCTTCAACTTCTGGATACAAAGTAAGTAGTCAACTAACAGACTTCTTTGGGGGTTGAAGTTCCTGGGAAGCCTATTCCATAGCACAGTTTTTTGCATCTTCACTTTTATTTATTGTACAAAACAAAGTGAAAACAGTCATGAAAGTTAAGAGGAAAAATTTCCCTGTAGCATGTTGCCACTTTACATGCATTATTGTTTTTAGCAGTTGGCTTATAATCTGTCTTGTCATGCAGTAAATATATCTTGAGTGCTGGCCTAGGTGCTGAGCATCCAGAAATTAAGAAGAACAGACTCTGTTCTTATCTTTGTAGAGGATATCCTATCCTGTGGAGCTTGTAGTCTAGGGAGTGGATAAGTGTTCATCAAATAATGACTTGAGGGAGTGTGAGCTGTATTATTACTAATGGTGATCATTGCTTTGAAGGAAAGGCACATGGCTGTGGTAGGCTGCATAATAGTCCCCAAATATCACCATGTCCTAGTCCCTGTGAATATGTTACCTTATCTGGCAAAAAGGGACTTTGCAGACGTGATTAAGGATGTTAGGATGGGTACTTACCGTGGGTTACCAGGGAGACCCGATATAACCCCTGAGTGTCTGTAAGAGGGAGGCAGGAGGGGCAGAGTCATGAGAGAAGAGCACGGCGTGATGGAGGAAGAGAGGGGGGTGAGGTGCTTTGAAGATAAGGAAGGGACCACAAGCCACAAAACACAGGCAGCCACCAGCAGCTGAAAAAACAGCAAGGCAGTGATTCTCCTGAGAACTTCCGAAGGAACCAGCCCGCTTGTACCTCAACTTTAGTCCAGTGAAACTGATTTTAACCTCTGACCTCCAGAACTATGAAAGGGTAAGCCACCAAGTTTGTGGTGGTTAGTCACCACAGCCACAGGAAGCTGAAACAGTGGCGCCCTGAGAGTGAAGAACAGAGGCCTGGTGGTGGGGCCTCCTTCCTCAGAAGGCAGTGCTTGAAGTTTAAGAGCTGAAGAATGAATGGAATTCACTAGGTGGAGGGAGGTGAGAACTTATGGGAGGGAGGGGTGTGGCATCCAAGCAGCTGCAGGCTGGCCCGTGGTGGCTGGAACAGAGAGGGAGGGGAAGTGGAGCCTGGGGAGGAGGCAGGCCTGTGGCCGGGCCTTGTAGCCACATCCAAGGCCTTGGTGTCTAACTTGAGGGCAATAAGGAGCTGGAGGGTTTGAGGCAGATGGGGTGAGAGAATAAGATTTATATCCTATCTTTAAATGGTCTTGGTGGCAATTAGAGAATGGATCGGGCCAAAGCAGAGATGGGGACATCAGCTGGGGGCATGGTTACGGTAGTTAATTGGGAGAGGTGTGCACTAGGGTGATTGTGACCTAGCCCATTGACACCCTAAAATGGGTTATACTTTCCCATTTTGTTACAGTGATGCTTTAAACTGTACTTGCCCATGGGGAAACTCATCATCTGCCCTTCTGCTCAGTCACAAAACCATCTTTTCCTATCATGAATTTTCCCGAGCTTGGCATTTTCCTGCCAAAGCAGAGCCAGTAGTCACTCTATGTGTTTGTATATGTGTGTGTGTGTATTTGACTTAATATTTATTTTTTAAAGATGATTTCAGTGTAGAACTGTGATAGAGACATGTGGAAATTTTAGATCAATCATCTTCCTGGTTCTTATATCTCATTGTACAATACTTAATTCTGTTTCAGGGTTGTTGCTGAGTTAACAGGAATTCTCTTACGGAAAGCATGTTTCTTTTCCTCTAATTATCTGTATTTATATAATCATTGAGTTATGTCACCACTTCTCATAGATCCTACAAGCTTGCCAAGTACAGAAAAAAATCTCTTCAATCCTCTTCCTTCCATCACAGAGGAAAAAAATAAACATCTTGGTATTTTTTCCTCTCCAAATTACTTCCTTAGGAGATATTACTAGTCAGCAGACATGAACATCTTTATTTTTCTTCCTACAATTTAAAGTCTGGAAGTCTAGACACAAAAGGCTGTTCACAGAGGAGCGGGGACAAAGCCTGGGGCAGAAGGTCAAATTGGGGACCCAAAAGGTAAACCCCTGGTTGGGTGAACTAGGGAAAAAGCCCATTCCAGGAAGAGAGCCTAAGGAAACTCACCTGTCTAAATCTTGGCTCTGGGTAGAGGTATAAAAGATATTCCTTGAAAGTTCAGGACCACAGTTCAGCCTTTATTTATTTATAATATTTGTTTATTTTTTAAATAAGCTCTACACCCAACAGGGCTTGAATTCACAACCCCGAGATCAAGAGTCATATGTTCTACTGACAGAGCCAGCCAGCTGCCCCCACAATACGGCCTTTATGTTGATTTAGAGCTAGAATTCCCATTACCCAAGCAGCTTGAAGAAAACCACAGTGGATAATGTAATCTCAGCATAATCCTGTTTGGCGGTGGCCTGAGATGCATGGTGTAAGCAAATGCAAATACTCAGCATTCAAGGCTTCCCACAAACAGGTGAAGTTCTAAGGAATACAAGTGTATAATCAGAAATTGTAAAACGAAGGAAAAAAGCCACATAAGAGATAGAGTCAGAAGAAACAGGAAAAAGCAGATGCAGACAGACATCTAAATATGGCATATATGGGAATTATTGGATAAAATAAGTGTATGTGTATGTAGAGACATTTTATGTTGTGTATATGTATTGTGAGTACACACACACACACACCCCTTTTGAAAAGTGTGACTAAGGAATGAGAGATTATCAAAAGTGGTCCGCCAGAATTGAAAACAAACAAAAAGAACTTCTAGAAAATATGATCATTGAAAATAAAAGTTGTAACCTCTGGCCCCGCCTGATTAGGGAGCCTGCACTGTGACCCCAGGCAGCCTTGGAGCCCACCCTACAGTACTTTCCAGCTGCAGAACCCAGCCCACAGCCCCACCCAGCACGTGGAGCTGACTACTCCCACTTATTTTGTTGAGCATTGCCTGCAGCCTTGCTCAAGCAGGGAACCCAGCCACTAATTCCTCCCCAAAACAGAACGTAGACTGGGGCCTTACCTAAGCATGAAGCCCAGACAGTGAGTGCCTGATCGCAAAACACAGCCACCAGCCCCACCCACCGTGAGGCACAGCTGCTGCTGGCTCCACCTGACCGGGGAGCCTGGCCAGTAACCTCCCTCCGTAGTGCAGCACAGCCAGCAGCCTGCCTAGTTGTGGAGCATGGCCTGAGGCCCTGTCTGATCGTGAAGCCAACTGAACTTGGAGGCTAGCCAGTAGCAACATTTGTCTGGGAGGTATAGCTTGGGATCCCATTGGATCAGGTGCAGTTGCAGAGCTCAGCCTGCAGCCTTGTAATCATGGAGTCCAAATAGAAGCACTGCCCAGCCAGGGAACACAGTCTGAGACCTCAGCTGACCAGAGGTCATTGCCCAGTACAGTTAGTGGCTCTGTTTGATCATGTAGCATAGCCCAGCAGCCCTGCTTAAATGCAGAGCCCAGCTAGTAGGCCCATCTGACTGCGGAGCCCAGCCAGTGTTTCCCCCCACCCCCTGACCTTAGAGCAGAAGCAGAAGCCCTGTCCAACTAGAAACCTAACAGACATGTAGAACTTTCTATCCAACAGTAGCAGAATACAAATTCCTCTTAAGTGCCCATAGAACACTCTCTAGGATCGATCATATTTTAGGTCACAAAACCAGTCTTTTTTTTTTTTTTTAAGATTTTATTTATTTATTTGACAGAAAGAAAGCATAGGCAGGTGGAGCAGCAGGCAGAGGGAAATGGAGAAGCAGGATTCTTACTGAGTGGGGGGCCCGATGATGCCGAACTTGATCCCAGGACCCTGGAATCATGACCTGAGCTGAAGGCAGATGCTTAACTGACTGAGTCACCCAGGCGCTCCTGACAAAATAAGTCTTAAATAAATTAAAGAAGATCAAAAATCTTTTTTGACTACAATGGCATGAAACTAGAAATCAATAATAGGAGGAAAATTGGAAATTTCACAAATATGTGGAAATCAAACAACTACACTCCTGAACAACAGATGGCTCAAAGAAAATCACAAGGGAAATTCAGGAAAATCTTGAAATAATTGAAATAATTATGGGATGCAGCCAAAGCACTTTTATGAGGAAAGTTTGCAGTAATAAATGTCTACATTAAGAAAAAGGAAAGATCTTGAATAAACAACCTAAATTTATACCTCAAGGAATTAGAAAACAAAGAACAAAGAACAAAAATAGCAGGAGGAAGGAAATAATAAAGATTAGGCCAAAATTAAATGAAATAGAGCATAGAAAACAATAGAAAAACAATGGGATGGGGCACCTGGGTGGCTCAGTAGGTTAAGTCTTTGCCTTTGGCTCAGGTCATGATCTCAGGGTCCTGAGATCGAGCCCCACATCGGGCTCTCTGCTCAGTGGGGAGCCTGCTTTCCCCTCTTTCTCTGTCTGCTGCTCTGCTTACTTGTGATCTCTCTCTCTGTGTCAAATAAATAAATAAGATCTTTTTAAAAAAGAAAAAAGAAAAACAATGGGAAAAAATTAATTAAACTAATTGTTGGTTGTTGGTTTTTTTTTTGTTTTTTTTTTTTTTTTTTTTAAGATATACCACATTGGGGGCTCCTGGGTGGCTTAGTGGGTTAAGCCTCTGCCTTTGGCTCAGGTCATGATCTCAGGGTCCTGGGATCGAGCCCTGCATCGGGCTTTCTGCTCAGCAGGGAACCTGCTCCCCACCCCCCCTCCTGCCTCTCTGTCTACTTGTGATCTCTCTCTCTCTCTCTCTGTCAAATAAATAAAAGTAAAATCTTAAAAAAAAAAAAAAAAGATATACCACATTGAAAAACCTTTAGGCCAGACTAACCAAGGGGGAAAAAAAAAAGAAGACTCAAATAAAATTACAAATGAAAGAGGAGACATTATAACTGTTAGCACAGAAATACAAACGATCGTAAGAGACTACCATTAACAATCATGTGCCAACAAATTGGATAACTAGAAGAAATGGATAAATTCCTGGAGACATAAAACCTATCAAGACAGAATCAGAAGAAAAAGAAAATCTGAACAGACTAATAACAAGTAAGGAGATTGAATCATAGTCCAAAACTTCCCAACAAAGAAAAGCCCAGGACCAGAAGGCTTCAAGGATGAATACTACCAAAATTTAAAGCAGAATTAATACCAATCATTCTCAAACACTTCCAAAAAATTAAAAAGAAAGAAACACTTCTAAACTCATTTTATAAATCCAGCATTACCATGGTACCAAGGACAGGCCAATATCCCTGATGAACACAGATGTAAAAATTCTGAACAAAATGCTAATGAACCAAATTCAACAGCAAATTAAAAGGATCTTACACCATGATCAAGTGCCTTTTATCCCTGGGATGCAAGGATGGTTTGATATAGGCAAATCAATAAATGTGATACACTACATTAACAGAATGAAGGATTAAAAAAATCATGATTATCTCAATGTGGAAAAGGCATTTGACAAAATTTGATATCCTTTTCGTGATAAAGACTTCCAACGAATTGGTTATAGGAAGAATGTATTTTGACATAATAAAGGGCATATATGACAAGCCCATAGATAATAATCTACTCAGCAGTGAAAAGCTGAAAGCTTCTCTAAAATCAGGAACAAGGTGGGGGTGTTCACTCTCCCCACTCATGTTGAACACAGTACTGGAGGTCCTAGCCAGGGCACTTGGGCAAGAAAAAGGAATAAAAGGCATCCAAATCAGAAAAAGAGGAGTAAAATTATCCCCGTTTACAGATGGTGTGATCTTATATAGAGACACTCTAAAGACCACATCAGAACACTGTTAGAATAATGAATGCATTAAAGTCGTGGTGCTCTCTGGCCAGTCTTCATGGTCAGGCAGGGCTGCAGGCTGAGCTCCTGTTGCATGGGACTGGGGGTTGGCTTTCTGCCCAGATAAGGCCTAGAAGCTTTTTTTATAGTGGCATGGCCCTGGAAGTTGTCCCTGACACTCTTATATGTGTCCCATTGCCGAAGCTGGTCACATGGCTGCACGTAGCTGCAAGAGAGGCTGGGGACATAGTTTTGGTCAGCCACACATCTGAGGATTTCTTAATAGGAAAGAAGAGGAAAACAGGTAGAGCAGATAATTAGGGTCTTCTACCACGGTGTCCATTTTATTATTACTGTTATTATTTAAGTCATGTGTTCTTTTCTACTTTTATTCCATTTCATAAAAAATGAATACAAAAGTAATGAAGGGAAATTAGCAAGCATGGAATATTATTTGGAAAGAATGAGGACCAGAGGAATGGAGGGTGGTTTTTTTTTTTTATTTTTTCCTTTCAGTTTGCTTTTTGGTTTAAATTAGGAAATATCTCTATGGGGCAAGAGCAATTTGGAGAACATTCTAGAGAAAGGCAGTCAGGCTCTAGCCCTGGGAGAGAACAGGGAGAAGGAGGAAGAGCCCAGGGAAAGAGGAGGCTGGAAGTGTGTCTTCTGAGCCAAGAGCACTGGGCACCCTGGGAAGGCAGAAATGAGCACCTGGCATGGCTGTGTGTCACTCTGACACCTCCACACCCGTCTCCATCAGGTCTTCAGCAGTAGGAAGTATTATCAGGTGCTTGTCTGTTGTATCCTCCTTCCCTGCCCCCCACCCCTATCCCCGATTTAGTGCTAAGGGCAATTCTAAAGGGAAGGTAAGCTTATAATTCTGAGAGAGCCAAGGTTCATGCTGACATATTTATGAGAAATTTGATAGAGACTGAAGTTGTATGTTGTAATTTTATGGTTGTTTTACGTCTAACTTGCTGATTTTCTTATTTTAGATTTAAAGGTACGATTGAGGAACTCAGTAATGAGATTTTATCTGCACGGAATTGGTTGCAACAGGAACAAGAACGGATAGAGAAAGAGCTTTTACAGAAAATTGATCAGCTTTCCTTGGTCGTTAAGGAAAACAGTGTAGGTATTGATGTATGACATAATATAGTAAAGTTATTCAGCGGAGACGTGCAATGTTCGTGAATAATCCCTATCAACTTAGCATTGATTGATTTAGCACCACATTAAGCTGCTCAGTTGTTTCTTGCCTTAGAATCCTTTCTTTTTCTATGTTTGTTATAAAGAGAGCACTTGGGCTTGTTTTGGTTAATAAAGGCAAAGTAGAAAATTTCAGCACTTTCAGCTAAGGTGAATTTAAGTCAAGACCTTCATGAACCAAATTGACCACCTGCATTTCTAAGTAAAACTAACTACAAACTTCATTCTACTTTGGTTGAATTTCATCATCTGGAAAACGCAGTGTTGACTTAGGTTTCTCCCGCTCAGCTCCTCTGTCCCACTATAACCACAGGATGCAGAGTCATGGACAGCTTGTCAACAAAATCTACCCTTTTCCCCCTCCATTTTCCTTCTACTTTTGCCCACTCTCCCAGAGAATGAAGGCTTGCAGAACTGCTCAAAAACTGTCAGGAAAGCCTTGCTTGTAGAGTATTCAAAAGCTCTGAAACTGGTATTTGTCAGCAAATATTTTTTTGGTTTGGTGATTTAGCCTGACCATCTTCCTCTCCCTCCTCTTTTCTTGCACCGCTTCCTCCTGTTGGACTTGGATGAAGCAAAAGCATCTGGAGCAATTTCCATGTCTGACTCTGCTGTTTCTCAGGGCTGAGCTGCTCTCCAAGCAGACTGCATTGTACAA
The DNA here is from genome assembly GCF_902655055.1 of Lutra lutra. Taxonomy (NCBI): domain Eukaryota; kingdom Metazoa; phylum Chordata; class Mammalia; order Carnivora; family Mustelidae; genus Lutra; species Lutra lutra. Next base: position 40,553,775 of record NC_062284.1, read on the forward strand.
CATCAAGAGAGCTAGGTCGTGCAGTAGTCCACTTACAGCTCTGTTTATAGTCTTGACCTCCAAAGCTTACCCACAGATGCAGATTCCCGTAAAAACCAGGCATGTTGGAAAGAAAAGAAAAGATTTAATATTTCAAATATTTCTTTAAGTGCTCTCCCATATATTATCAGATCTACTGGTTAATTTACTTAGATTCATACTACTACATTTTTGGGTTTCTGTGGTCTTTGGATAACTGTTTATTTTTACATGTGGATTGGTTAATAACTAACAGTAAACCCCAGGATAATATAGCTTTAATAAGACAGCATCGTATTTCTCTTTCACATAAAAGCTATCTGGGGATAGGGAATGCAGGACTGATGTGGTAGCTTATCATTCCTCAACAACCCATGATTCTTCTGGCTCAACTCTGCCAATTCTAGACAATGACCCTTGTTCTCATAGTTTAAGGTGGCCACTAGTGCTCCAGCCATTACGTCTGAATTCCAGGAACAGAAGGAAGCCAAAAGGGGCAAGGATAGGCCTCAGCTGCCTTTTAGCTTTTCCTAGAAGCTACCACACACCCTTCTACTTATATCTCATTGGCCAGAACTTCATCTTTATGGCCAAACTAAACTCAGGAGACAGCAGAAAATGTAGTCTTAATTCTGGATGAGCTTACAACCAGCTGAAAATCAGGGGTCTGTTAAGGAAACAGGAGAGTGGATAGTTGAGCAAAAAACAAGCCACCTTTGTGATCCTCTTCCCGGCAGATTGTTGTTAAATGATAGTGTGACTGATGCAGGTACAGGATAGACTTTACTTTTGGAATAACCAGGTGCAATTCTTCTCATGGATCTCAGGGAGCCAGCGAAAGGGACATGGAGAAGAAGCTCAGCCAGATGTCAGCCAGACTTGACAAAATAGAAGAAAGTCAGAAGAAGAATATGGAAGTGCAGAGAACAAAACAGGAAGAGGAGAAAGTGCATGGGCGCATCAGCAAGCTGGAGTTACAGATGAATGAGGACATGAAGGAAATGAAAGCAGAAGTTGATGCTGGTAGGCCAAAAAGCAGATGGCTCTCATGGGCTATTTTCTTCTCTTTTCTCTCCTTTTTAAAAATTGTTAGCCTTTATTCTTTTTTTAAAATGTTTTTTATTTAGATTCAATTAGTTAACATATGCTATATTATTAGTTTCAGAGGTAGAGGTCAGTGATTCATCATTTTTCCATAATATCCTGTGCTCATTACATCACATGTCCTCCTTGGTGTCCATCATCCAGTTACCCCATCCTCCAACCCCCACCCCCCTCCAGCAACCCTGTTTGTTTCCAATAATTAAGAGTCTCTTATGGTTGGTCTCCCTCTCTGACTTCATCTTATTTTATTTGTCCTTTTCTTCCCCATGTTCATCTGTTTTGAGATGAGTGAGATCATATCAGTGAGATCCACGTAACAGTGAGATCATATGATAAATGTCTTTCTCTGATTGACTTATTTTGCTTGGAATAGTACTTTCTAGTTCCATCCATATCATTGCAGATGGCAAGATTTCATTTTTTTGATGGCTGAGTGGTATTCTATTGTATATGTGTGTGTGTGTGTGTGTGTGTGTGTGTGTGTATATATCTTCTTTATCCATTCATCTGTCAGTGGACATTTGGGCTCTTTCCGTAGTTTGGCTATTGTGGATATTGCTGCTATAAACATTGGGGTGCACGTGCCCCTTCGGATCACTACATTTGTATCTTTGGAGTAAATACTCAGTAATGTGATTGCTGAGTCATAGGTAGCTATATTTTCAACTTTTTTCAACTTATAATTGTATTTCTTCAGTGTTGGTTGTGATCTCTCCTCTTTCATTCATGATTTTATTTACTTGGGTCTTGTCTCTTTTCTTTTTAGTAAGTCTAGCAGGGAGTTATCAATCTTATTCTTTCAAAGAACCAGCTCCTCGTTTCATTGATCTGTTCTACTCTTTTTTTTGGTTTCTATTTCATTGATTTCTGCTCTAATCTTTATTAATTCTTTTTTCCTGCTGGGTTTAGGTTTTATTTACTGTTCTTTCTCCAGCTCTTTTAGGTGTAAGATTAACTTGTGTATTTGAGATCTTTCTTGTTTCTTGAGAAAGGCTTATATTGCCATATACTTCCCTCTTACAACCACCTTTGCTGCATCCCAAAGGTTTTGAACAATTCTGTTTTCATTTTCATTTGTTTCCATGAATTTTTTCAATTCTTCTTTAATTTCCTGGTTGACCCATTCTTTAGTAGGATGCTCTTTAGCCTCCATGTATTTGAGTTCTTTCCAACTTTCCTCTTTTGGTTGAGTTCCAGTTTGAAAGCATTGTGGTCCAAAAATATGCAGGGAATGATCCCATTCTTTTGGTACCAGTTGAGACCTGATTTGTGACCCAGGATCTGATCTATTCTGGAGAATGTTTCCTGTGCACTCGAGAAGAATGTATATTCTGTTGCTTTTGGGTAGAATGCTCTGAATATATCTGTGATGTCCATCTGGTCCAGTGTGTTATGCAAAGCTGTTGTTTCCTTGTTGATCATCTGCTTAGATGATATGTTTATTGCAGTGAATGGGCTATTAAAGTCCCCTACTATTACTATATTATCTATGTGTTTCTTCAATTTTGTTATTAATTGGTTTATGTAATTGGCTGCCCTATGTTAGGGGCATAAATATTTACAATTGTTAGATCTTCTTGTTGGATAGATGCTTAAATTATGACATAGTGTCTCTCCTCATCTCTTATTACAGTCTTCAGTTCAAAATCTAATTTGTCTGGGGACACCTGGGTGGCTCAGTTGGTTACGTGTCTGGCTTCAGCTCAGGTCATGATCCCAGGGTCCCGGCATTGAGTCCTGCATTGGGCTCATTGCTCAGTGGAGAGCCTGCTTCTTCTGCCTGCCTCTCCCGCTGCTTGTGCTCTGTCTTTCTCTCTGACAAATAAATAAATAAAATCTTTAGAGAAAGAATTCTAATTTGTCTGGTATAAGGATTGCCTTTTTGATTTCTATTTTTTAGATTTTAGTTCTTTTATTTCTTCAGAAAGGGATTCTCTAGTGTCTTCTTTGCTTTTTTTAAACTAGTATCTTTATAACCGTTATTCTGAACTCTATTTCCAACATCTTACTTGTATCCATACTGATTAGATCCCTGGCAGTCAGTACTGCCTTGTTCTCTTTTTTGAGATGAGTGTTTCCATTTTGTTGTTCTGTGCAGAGATGAACAGATGAACGTGAGAAAAAAATACTAAAATGGCAACAACAACCCAAGAGAAATATACACTAAACAAATGAGAAGAGACCCAAAACTGAAAAGAAGAAAATTCTTAAAAAGGATATAATCAGACAGGTGAACAGAACAGAGCACTATACTATATCCTGAGTGTATTTTGGTTGGTTTATTAGAAGAAACTACATCCCAAACTTGTAAAGAAAGAAGAACTTATATACTTACAAAAATAAGATTAAATACATTTAAAGGATAGAATGTAATTGTAAAGATGAAAATGCAAAAAGACTTAAAAAAAAAAAAGAAAGAGAGAATATGATCAGTCAGTAAAGAGAACAGAGCCATACACTAGATTCTGGGTGTATTTTGGTCTGTTTGTTAGAAGAAACTGCATCCCAAAATTGTAAAGAAAGAAAGAAATACACACACACACACACAAATGAAATACAATGAAAGGATAAAATGTAACTGTAAAAATGAAAATAAAAAAGATTTTAAAAAATGAGTTGATAAAATAAGAAATTGGTAGGGGGTGCCTAGGTGGCTCAGTTGGTTAAGTGTCTGCCTTCAATTCAGGTCATGATCCCAGAGTCCTGGGATTGAGTTCCACATTGGCCTCCTTGCTCAGCATGGAGCCTGCTTCTCCCTCTGCCTGCCGCCACCCCTTCCCCATTTGTGCTTGCTCTCTCTGACAAATAAATAAAATCCTTTAAAAAATAAGAAATTAATTGAAAAAGAGAAAAAAATTAATATTGAGAGACTAAAGAATCATGGGGAAAAAATAATGAATTCTATATGCTATATTCTCCTAGCGCTGGAGTTTTGCAGTTCTCTATGGTATGTAAACTTGGTTTTAGCCAGATGTTCCTGCTGATCTTCTGGAGGAGGGGCCTGTTGTGCTGATTCTCAGGTGTCTTTGTACCACCATTGCCAGGGGGCCAGGCTAAGTAATCTGCTCCTGTTTACTCTCTATGGCTTTTGTTTCCTGAAGGCTTTCATCCTTTAGAGGATGAGAATGAAAATGCCGGCCTCCCAGTCTCCAACCCTGTAACCAGAAGCTCAGGGCCCCACTCCTCAGTGCGCCCTCAGGGAAAAGCAGTCAGTCACTCCCCTCTCCCTGGTCTCCATCTGCTCTCTGTGCTTACCCAGCCTGTGACTGAGCGTTTCTGTCTTACGCACATGACTCCATTTCCTGTCTCCAAGTCCTGCAAACTCTTGTGGCACGCACCTGCACTGCTTCTCCCAGTGAAGGAAGAGAGGTCTCACCTCTATTTGCTGCTCCCTGAACCTATGCTTGGAGAGTGGTCACCCAACTATGCCACAGTTCATGGTTTATGGCAACCCTGAGCTGAGAGCCCATTCCTGGGCTTCCTGATTCCAGCCACCTTCCCTGCTCTGATGCCTGGGAGCTCTGCCACTCTCAGCTTCTCGTGGTCTTCCTGTGACCCCGGGGATCCTGAGACCCTCTGCCCCACCTAGGATCTCATCCCACTTCCCCTCCTGAGTGCTTTTCAGGCAGGGATGTCCCTCACTGGAGCAAACTTCTAAAAGTTCCTATTTTGTGCTCTGCTGCTATATCACTTGCCAGTAGTTGGCTGACAGAGGCTCCCAACCCCCGCAGTTATCTTCCCACATATTGCCTTGGATTCATTTCTCTGCACCTCCTACCTTGCAGAAAGTGGTCCCTTTTCTATTTGTAGAGTTGCAGGTATTCTTTTCTTAGCTCTGTGGTTGAGTTCACAGGTGTTCAGAATGTTTTGATAGCTGTCTAGCTGAATTCCTGGGACCAGATGAAACTATGGTCTCCTACTCCTCTGCCATTTTGGACTCCTGCTCATGGGTTATTTTCAGTGGGATCTGAAAACCAGGTAATGAGCATCCCCCTCAACTACCTGTGATCCCAGCTAACAGTAATCACAGTGAGATGTCCTTAGGTGATTTTCTAAGTAGCTGTGCTGTATTGAATTAAAGCGTTGTTTCAGCTCTAAATACATAGAAAGCCACCACGAGGGACGGGCACACAAATGAACATTGCTCAGTTTGCAGCTGATGTGCACTTTCTTTCGTGCCATCTGCGGGTTCGTTTCTGTTCATAGCCACGATCATTATGTCTCAGAAATGAACCTCTATCTTGACGTGGCTTTTGAAGGCTTAATGTGGGCAGTATGCTACCATGGCAGCGAACGATTTTCCTCCTCTCCAAAGTCAACAGGGCCCATTAATTCACATTTGTTTAGAAGAAAGTTGTAAAGCTGATTTCCAGGTCTCTAGTACTGTCACGTATAAAGGACTGGTTAGACTGGCTGACACTGTGAGCTTAGGAATACAGTCCTGGAACCAGTACGTGGAAGTTACTTGAAGACACGTTCTAACTCAGCATGAGGCAGGAGTATCCTCAGGTAATGTGTCCTAAAAAGACACTGGTGCCTTGTGAGCCTGAGAGCTCTTTGTGACTGAACATGTTCAAGTGGAAGCTGGTTGGTTATGGTCGGGAAAGACAAGACAGTCTTACAGTGACAATCTTACAGTGTGACGAGGGACGCTGCATTATCTCCTAGCTCCTTCCAATTCTAAGGTTCCATAATTTTCTTTTGCAGAATCTACTTTGGCCCACATGGAAATAAATGTAGTTCATTATCCCAAGAATAGTTTTGTTGTCACTACCAAAAGTTTATTATTTTATTTTAATTAGAAGTCACAGAGGTACCTGGGTGGCTCAGTTGGTTAAACATCTACCTTCCACTCAGGTCATAATCTCAAGGTCCTGGGATCAAGCCCTGCATCAGGATCCCTGCATGGTGGGGAGCCTGCCACTCCCCCTGCTTGCATACCCTCTCTCTCTGACAAATGAATAAATAAAATCTTAAAAAAAAAAAAAAAGTAGAAGACACAGCTCAATTTATTCATTGAAGAACTTGTGAAGATAAAAATGAAATTTTTTCTTTGTCTTTGGGGCAATTAGAATATGGTACATGAATATTTCATCAGTGTTTAACTTCACATCATTCCTGCAAACTCTTGTGGCACGCACCTGCACTGCTTCTCCCAGTGAAGGAAGAGAGGTCTCACCTCTATTTGCTGCTTCCTGAAAGGAAAAAAAGGTTCGTTCCCTTCTATTCAACATGCCATTGAGGTGGTTAACATTCATCTAATAAGAAGGGCAGATAAACTTTTTAAAAATAAAAAGGTTTACTTTTTCCTACTCCAAAAACAATATTTCTTGTTTTCTTAATAGGAAATAAGAAAGGACAAAATATTTTTTGAAACCCTCATAACTTCTCTCACCCAGGGGTCATCTTTATATATGTCATTTTATACATATATGTGCTTTTTCAAGTAAAAGCTCATACCATACATTTTTCACCTACTCTTTTACATGTTGTATCTTTCTATTCAATAAGAATGTTATTTTTAATAAGTAATATTTATTCCTTATATGACATGAATTGTCAATAGAGAATATTTTCTGAGAGAAAATTCTTCCTTTCCTCCTAAAGATTTATTTATTTTTAGAGAGAGAGAGCATGAGAGCATGAGTGGGAGGGGCTGAGGGAGGGACTCAGTGCTGAGCATGGAGCCCGACACAGGGCTTGAGCCCAAGACCCTGAGATCATGACCTGAGCTGAAATCCAGAGTTGGACCCTCAACCAACCAACTGAGCTACCCAGGTGCCCCTGAGAGAAAATTCTAAATTTACTAATGAAGATGAGAACTTTTAAACATGTATTTTAAAAACCCATAGAAATACAGAGTAATATGAAATGCTTTTGGGGTGGGGAATTTTTTTCTTTTGTTTTGCTTTTTATTTTGAAATTATTTCAAATTTAGAAAAACTGTAAGAATAGTCCAAAAACTATTCATCTTTCATAGAGACTAACCAATTGTTAACATTTTGGAAATTTTCTTTATCTCATTGGGTGATGGGAGCCCGTGGGCGTGCGCACCTCTGTGTGTGTGTGTGTGTGTGTGTGTGTGTGTGTGTGTAAATATAATTTTTTTCCCTAGGTCATTTGGGAATAAGTTGCAGAAGTTACGATGCCTTTTTACTCCTTTATTATTTCAATCTATATGCCCTTAGGACAGGGCCATTCTCTTAAATAACTATAGTCCAGTGAAATATTGATGAAAATTTTTTCAATATTCAGCTTTCACTGTTGTTTCTATTATAGCAGACCTTCCCTGGTCTAGGTTCTATTCCAGAATCATACAGCATAGACAATTGTCATATTTCTTTATTTAGTGAATTTTAATATGGATCAGTTCGTCAGTGATGTTACATCATTAAAGAATCCAGGCCAAAAAAGAATCCAGGCCAGTATTTTGTGGAATGTCAGTTTGGACCTGTTTGCTTCCTCTTAATTCGTTTCAGGTAGTGCATTTTGACAGAAATGCCACAGAAGCAGGGTGTCTCTCACTTATCAGGGAACCTTATCAGGGGTATGTGATGTTGGTTTCTCCTGGTATTGGTGAAGTTAGCTTTGATAACCTTGGTTAAAGCGGTACCTGCCAGACTTCTCCATTGTAATAGTTCCCTCCCCGCTTTGTAATTAGAAAGCAATCTGTAGGGAGATACTATAAAACTGTGTAACTATCCTGTCCCCTCTCATACTTTTACTCCAGTAGTGTTAGCATCTATTGATAATTTTTGCCCAAATCAGCTATTACTATATGCTGTAAAACACAACATTGTATTTTAATATTAACTCTTGCAAAATTTACCTCTTCTTAAAGGGTTTACAGCCATCTATGAAAGCATAGGATCCCTCAGGCAAGTTCTGGAAGCCAAGATGAAGTTGGACAAGGACCAGCTGCAGAAGCAAATCCAGCAGATGCAGAAGCCAGAGCCCCCCATGTGAGGGGAGCTGGGACAAGGACCTCACAAGTGGTTTTGCTGGTGGGGCGAGAGCCAGGTGCCGCCGTGGCCAGGCGGTCACTGCCTTCAGGAGTGTTCTATTCATGGCGTGCATGTGCCAAGCAATGTGTTTTCATGGGTCTAAATGTTTACCTTAAGTCTTGAAAACACTTCCTTTAAAAGTATTAAGTACAATTTTTGCCACTCTCTTTCATTTCTCTAAATTCAATGGAATATCCTCCCGGCCCCTAGATTTGGAAAGGCTTTTGTCCCTCTTCATTTTATGAATGAAAAGACTTAACGACTTTCCTTCAATGCTTGACGCTCTAGCCAAGACTTTACTATTTTGAAAAATGTCATGGTGATTTTTTTTTAATTAAGAAACTAATGAATTGTCACAGGAATGTGTTAGCTCCTCACCCTAAATTAAGAGAATGTCCTGGTAGATTAGAACTCAACCCTTTAGTCCATATTTGGATTTTATTAATGTTATCTGTGCATTTCTTACATGGTTTCCTTCTTGTAAATCTTCTGTCTTTTGTAGGGAGAAGGGATTTAACTTTCGGAGAACCACTCCCCACCCCCACCACCATTTGTGTAATGAAGATAGCTTAAAGATTGATAACTGCCATATACATTGCAAATTAAAATGGAAACTTAAGACAATTATCTAGCTAATACAAGGCACAATATCTGCATCGACCACCTACTTATACCAGGTTTTAATATTGAAAACTTTTTTCAATTATCTACAGCCTGTATAGTGATAGCCATATATTTAGTAATGGAATGGTGGTTAATAGTCTGTTTATTGCACAATTAATTGTAAATCATAATAGGATGTGAGAATTTTTCAGGCTTTATGATCTCCTCTAAATGTTTCCAAAATTGGCACAAAGTGCTAACTAAGGTTTATATATACTTGTAACTGTATCCTGTGCCTTGGTTTTACCACGTCAATGCACTGTATCCTCTAAAAGTTTTACAGACAAAATAGAAGGCATGATAATACATCAGAATTATGATGTAAAAATGGGATCCTATGTAATTTTTAAATGTTCTAAAAATTTTATCACTGTTAAGACATTAGTTCAGTATTATTAATGAAATAGAAATTCATACTTTTGTATGGACAGAATCAAATTGATATTGCATTTATAACACTGTCAAGAAACTTTCATTTTGAGCAGCTTTGTAGATGGTGGGTGTTTTCTTTTCAATCGCCATATTTGATGAGTCATTGAAAATTGGCGCCAGTGAAATTGTTCACCTGTGTTCGTACAAACCAATGGTGAGACACACACTGTTCTAAACTGTGAGGGTGCCCAGGAAAAAGAAAACAATTCTTTAAAGAATTTTTTAAAAAATTGTTTTTGTTTGCCAAGGACTCAGGAAAATTAAAGTATTTTCTATTTTTAGGATAAATCATAAATGAAACATGTAACTGGCTATTACTGTTTACCCATATAAAATATGCTGCTAAAGTAATAGTATTTTACAACTTCAGTGGCTGGACAAAAATTCTTTTAAAATTTGGACCTGAGAAATCCTATAAGGAATATGTCATCCAACACGTAGTTCCTTAACTTTGTCACAATTCTTTGCATCTCTATATAGGAAGACGATTTCCACTTAACAGTGAAAAAACAAAGGGGAATGCTCTTTTGCAATCAGAAAGTGAATTTCTTTTTGTGACAGAGTAAGCACATCTGGTACCGTTTTCCCTGTTGAAGCACAAGCCACAGCGCCAAACGTTACACCCCCTCCCTCTTCCATGGTCCCTGGAGGAGGAAAGGTCCTCACGTGGGCCGCCTGGGGAGGGGGGGCCAGCTGGCCTCAGGTGGAGGGCTGACGAATGCAGGTGATGGCTGGCTGTCCACTGAGATTGCTCAGGTGCTCCCGATGCTGCTCACCTCCTGTCAGGAGCTTCAGCAGGGGTTCTCCAGCCTGGCAACGTGCTGGAATGCCCTGGGGAGCTCACAGAGCTACTGATGCCCGGGCTGCCCCCGGCCAGCGGAGCTGCAACCTCTGGGAGGCGGGACCCAGGCATCCATAGGCATCCAAGGCCCTCGGGGGATTCGGAGGCCACTGAGGCCGGAAGGCACTGAGCCCCAGTGGACTCTTAGGACCAAATCCTAAACGACGATCAGCTTCCGTGTTCTTTCCTTCACCAGAAATTTGCAATAAAAAAAGTAAAATTTCCAAATCCACACGGTGTACGATTTTTAAATTTGAAAGTATTGGAGTGTGAGGCAACCTACTGGGACTGGAAAGTCACGGGGAGCTGCTCTGTCCGGGGGTCTCCGAGGCCGCGGTGCCTTCTCACCTCTGGGCCCTGCCCGCTGGCAGTTGCTAGGGTGTGCTGTGCGCCTGTGCTGCGGTATGTGTTCACTCGTTTCATTGTAGCAGGAAGTACTGTTCGCTCCTCTGTTTTGCAGATGAGAAAAGTGGGTCACCTAAAGGTTGGGCAACTTGTCCCAAATCCTGCAGCTAATACATGGGATCCAGGATTCACACCAGGCGGCCTACTTCCACCGTCCGGGCATCTAACCGGTCCGCCACTATCCTACCTCTAAAGATACATCCTTACTTCCGGCATAACTCACTCACCAGGCCACCACCTGCAGCCCCATCTCTACGGGACTTTCCAGCTCCACCATCAGAGCCCCTTTGCTCTTTAATGTCCCAGTTCCAAACACCTACGAGAGACATCTCAGTAGCTTCCCTTGTGTCAGAAGACCTCTGGTTTATTGTTGGGGCCAGTTGGGGCCACAGGACTGAGTGGTCCCAGGCATTTCAAGCCCTGTGCTTGGGCTGTCCTACGCAATAGACTGCGGTTCTGTGTCCTGGGAGATGAGTTATGCTGGGTGACTGCAGAGCAGAACAGAAGAACAATTCCCTTTAAACTATGCTTATCCCACCTGGCTCTCAGCCTGAAAAAACCCGCAAACCACTCACAACTTCCTGGAAACTCAGTGGGAACTAGATGGAGTTCTGTCACTGTCCTCCTCTAGCTGTGTGACCTCAGGCTGTTCTCTTAACCTTTCTGAATCTCAGTTTTCTCATCTGCAGAATGGAAATTAGAATTGTTTAAAAGAGGCAGCTAGGTTATAATTTTTGAAACGTTGAAGTAGTTAATACGATATTGGGTATTAAGTGGTCAAATATGGAATATGGGAGAGGAGATATTGGTGGTGTAACATAGCAAGTATATGGGGCGGGGGTTGTGGTTCATGTTTTGGCTCAAAGCATCCCATTACCTGCTGGGATCATTTATGGTATCCCATAAAAGAAAGTGGTATCCCAGCCTGAGACACAGAAGAGCAGTAGAGCCTGGATGGAGAGATAAGTGGACAGGACCAGAATGGGGACAGTCCCTGAATGTGGGGAAGCTCTGGGCAGATCCTCAGGCTACTCAGGCTCATCCCTGGAGCAAGCATGGCTTCCACAGGACTAAGCCTGGGATGAGGAGCATCCACTGAGGGGCCAGTGTAGAGAGGGCTGTGATGGGTGGGATCAGACCCAGAAGGAGGAAGCAATGAATAAGCAAACTTATATGTACAATGGAATACTATGCAGCCATAACAAGGGAAGAAATTCCAACACATGTTAAAGCATGGATGAATCTTGAGGACGTTTTGTTCAGTGAAATAAGTCACAAAAAGACATATGTTGTATGATTCCACTTGTATGAGGTATATAGAAGAGTCAAATTCATAGAAACAGAGTAGCATGATAGTTGCCAAGAGCTTGAGGGTCCGGTGGGGGTGGGGAGCTAGTACTGAATGGGTACAGAGTTTCAGCTAGAGAAAATGGAAAAGTTTTGATGGTGGTGATGGTTGCAAACAATGTGAGTGTACTTAATGCACTTAATGTACTTAATGACACAGAACTATGCATTTAAAAATGGTTAGGGATGCCTGGGTGGTGCAGTTGGTTAAGTGTCCAACTCTTGGTTTCGGCTCAGGTTGTGATCTCAGGGTTGTGGGATCGAGCCCTGTGTTGGGCTCTGTGCTCAGGGGGAGTCTGCTTAAGACTTTCTCTCCCTCTGCCCCTCCCCTCTGTGTGCTCTCTCTCTCTCTCTCTCTCTCTCTAAAATACATAAATTTTAAATGGTTAAACTAGGGGCACCTGGTGACTCAGTCGGTTAAACATATGACACTTGTTTTCGGCTTAGGTCATGATCTCAGGGTCGTGGGATTGAGCCCCGTGATGGGCTCTGCACTCAGCGGGGAGTCTGCTTAGGACTCTCTCTCTTTCTGCCCCTCCCCAATCTCTCTCTCTCTCAAATAAATAAGTCTTTTAAAAAAGATATATGGACTTTTTACTAATTTAACCATTTTTATTTATTTTTCATTTTTTTTAAAGATTATTTGAGAGAGAGAGAGAGAGAGAGAGAGAGCAAGTGAGTTGGGGGGGGGGCAGAGGGAGAGAGAGAGAGAAGCAGACTCCCCACAGAGCATGGAGCCTGGCACAGGGCTCCATCCCATGACCCTGAGATCATGACCTGAGCCGAAATCAAGAGTCAGATGCTCAACCAACTGAGCTACCTGGCTGCCCCAAAATATACATGTCTTACAGACAACAGAACATAACAAGAGAAATGGATTCCTTGGCCGTCCAGTTGAGCCTTCAGATGAGACTGCAGCCCTGGGAGCTTTACTGCACCCTCCTGAGAGATGTTAAGTCAGAGGTACCCAACTAAGCCATGCCCACACGTCTGACCCACAGAAACTGTGAGATAATAAGTATTTGTTGTTTTAAGTTGCTACATTTGGGGGCAATTTATTATATGCAGCAGTAGGAAACTGATGCACTAGCACTGGTAATCTTTTTTTTTTTTCTTTTTAAATAGTCTATACATTTATTTGAAAGAGAGAGAGAGAGAGAGAGAGAGCACAAGCAGGGGGAGGGGCAGGCAGAGGGAGAGGGAGAAGCAGTCTCCTGCTGAGCAGGGAGCCGGATGCAGGGCTCGATCCCAAGACCCTGGGTTCATGACCTGAGCTGAAGGCAGAAGCTTAACCAACTGAGTCATCCAGACACCCCTGGCACTGAGTAATCTTGACAGAATGAAATGTGTATTTCTTGTGCTACAAATTACATGTTCACATATATAATCTCATTTAATAAATCTTCTGAGCAGGACATGATCTGAACTTATACTGAATGGTATATATACCTTATCCCACTTAATCTTTGTAATTATCCTGTTCGGTGTGTACTATTATTTCCATTTTGTGGATGGAACAGAGAGGGAGAAGTTGAATGTTAACTAATATTACAGTTGACTCTTGACTAACAGATTTGAACTGCACAGGCCCACTTACATGTGGATTTTTTTTTATAAATACAGTACTGTAAATGTATTTTCTCTTATGGTTTTCTTAATAAAATTTTCTTTTTTCTAGCTTACTTTGTTGTAAGAATACAGTATATGATACATATAATTTACAAAATAGGTGTTAATTGACTATGTTATCAGTAAGGCTTCTGGTCAACAGCAGGCTATTAATAGTTAAGTTTTGGGGAAGTCAAATGTTAAATGCAGACTTTTGACTATGTAGGGGAAGTGGGGGACAGTTGTTGGTGTCCCTAATCCCCTGCATTGTTCAAGGGTCAACTGTATATAGAAGCTGGAAATGAAACAAAGCTCATATAGCTCATTAACAGAGGAGCAGGGATTTGAATCCATATCCATATCAAAGTCTAGACTGCCATTTTGCTTCAAGAAAGTCAACACCTACACTTAAGATGATTTGTTCAATATCTAACAATAGTTTGGAAGCAGAATACTGTTTAGCTCAGTGGTTCCCAGAGTGTCCCCAGACTGGAAGGATCAGCATTACCTGGCGGCTTATTAGAAATGTAAGCTGACAGCTCCATGCCAGGCTTCCTGACTCAGGAACTCAGATGAGCTCAGCAATCAGCTTTAACAAGTCCTGCTGATGATTCTACTGCAGGTTAAATTTGAGAATCGCTGATCTAGAACCATATATAATACAGTAGCCCGTAGCCCACTTAAATTTAAATAGAATCAGAATTAAATAAATTTAAGAAATCAGTTCCTCGGTTGCTCTAGCCACATTTCAAGTGCTCAAGACCCACACATGGTTAGTGGTTACGGTCTTGTCCCTCACAATTACAGAACGTTCCTATTACCGCAGAAATTTCTATCTGACAGCTCTGGTCTCGAGTTCCTGGCTCTGTCCAAACTCTGTACCTTTGTCTGTCAGCCTAGAACGGGATTTGAACCAGGAACTTTCCTGTGTCTCATCCCTAACAATCTTGTGTCAGTGGTCCCTGTTCAAGATGATTTTTCAGGTCTTTATAAGCTTTTGTCCTACCTGCCGGTTCTGATCAGCAGATGTTGCTTCTGGGAGCACTGTGTTGAGAAGGATGGGGAGGCTGGTGCCATACTCTGGGGAAGAGCTACGGCGGGGGGGCAGCCAAGGGGCGGGGCTGTGTGTTGCAAGTCTGTCAGGTTCGCACCAGGACGTTCAAGGCACGTGCTTGGCAAAGTGTTGTTATCCAGGGGAACCTCTTGAGTGATTCTGAGGCTCCCTAGTGAGAGGGACCCATTAGGCCTGGGACTAGGGTGAGGCAAAGTGACACACTTGTCTTGGAAAATTAAAAGGGATGCCAAAAACTCTGTAATTAAGATAATGCGTTAACACAGTATTTTTAAGATCAAAATTAATGCCAAAAAATGCACGATGAACAAAATTTCAATCATATCATGCAGAGCCATCATGGAACTGAGGCCAAACGGGAAACTGTGCTCCTAAGTACAAGCCGCATGTAATTTAAAATTTTTGACATTTTGTTCATTGCGGATTTTTTGTGTGTGTGAATATAGATTTTTAGAAATACTGCACTGACATATTTGTCTTGAGGACAGGATTTTGACTGCTCCCCCTCCTTATATTTAGCATTTGAAGAGGGTGCCCCATTTCCCTCACCCTGATTGCTGCCCTGCCCAGATGTGTAGAAAGTTGGAACGAAATTCAGGGCTCAGTTACTGTAATGAGCTTATCTCCAGAGTATCTGATTGCTTTAAATAGATAGTCTCTGGTCTGTTTTTATCCCTAATTGCCACGCTTCGTTTAATTTTCAACTTGTGACTTAATTTTTTCTGGAACTAGTTTGGAACACAGATAAAAAGATCCGACTCCCCTTTGAGATGAGGAAGGGGAGTGCCAACATCGGGCAGCACTGGGCCTGCTCCTGGGGATCCGCTGGCCTTTGCTGCCTCCACGTGGATGGGATTAGAAACCCCCAGGGAATTTGTTTCCGTAGGAAGAACCCACAACCAAGGAGCCCCTCAGTGGAAAGGCCCTTGGAGGCACCTGACCTCAATCCTCTCATTTTCTGGAACAGAAAACAAAGTGCTGGAGAAGTTGGAAGTGGGCTTGGCAGGGCAGTAAGTATGGTAGTAATGATGGACAGACTGTCACCATAATAGCGATTTAGTGCCATCTCTGCACAGGCTGGGCCGTGGCAGTGCATGAAACAGACCAAAATTTACACCTTTATGGGATTTTAATTCCAGGGTGAGGTGGGGGTGGGGAGAGGAGATAAGCCAGCAAGAAAATACCAAGTATGTCAGACGATGGTAAGAACTTTGGAGGAAGATGGGGCGCCTGGGTGGCTCAGTGGGTTAAGCCGCTGCCTTAGGCTCAGGTCATGATCTCGGAGTCCTGGGATCGAGCCCCGCATCGGGCTCTCTGCTCAGCAGGGAGCCTGCTTCCTCCTGTCTCTCTGCCTGCCTCTCTGCCTGCTTGTGATCTCTCTCTGTCAAATAAATAAATAAAAATCTTTAAAAAAAAAAAGGAGGATACAGCAAAGGCACAGGGTGGGGAGTCCGGGTAGGGGTGGGTGCCTGGAAACAGGATAGCCAGAAAATGCCTTGCTGAGAACCAAAGACCTGACAGAGAGAAGGGAGAGCCAGGTAGATACTGGCAGAAGAATTTACCCACATCTCACCATTTCTCGAAAATAAAGCTACATATAATTCAGGCATTCAGGGTCCATCTGGTTGCTAACGCTTTGTCCCCCCAGCTACGCGGTGAGTAAAGGCTTCCTCTATACCCGCTGAACTGTCTCACCGTCCCTTGGCTGCGCCCCATTGCCACGCAGCCTGGGTGGCCCATTCCCTGCAGTAAATTCCCTGTTTGAAGTACCCAGTGAGGTTTCTGCTTTCCGAAAAGGACACTAACGTAATGCTTAGGGAGAATACGTTGCCCTGTGATGATGGTGCTTTGTCCACACCTCATGCTGCTCGTCCTCTGGTGCCCTGTGGCTCTCTGGAACGTCATCGTGGCCTGGGCTCTCCCACAAACCAGCAGCACCGGGAAACCGGCTAATGCTTTGGAGGATGTCCCCCGTCAAGCTCGGCACCGATCCCCACATCCACCAAGAAGTCCCAGACCGAGCAGCACCTCTGTGCTTGCCCCAGGCCCCTGCTGGTACATCAGCACCTCCCAGACCCTCACTTGGGCCCTCTAGAATCCGACCAGGACCTCGCATCTCAATGAAGTCATCATTAAAAAAGCACTCCAAGAAATAAAAACTCCCACTTAAAAATGCAATAAGAATGAATGTGTGGTCCTGCCTTTGCGTTCAAAACACAGGTGGGCTGAAGTGGACGGCTGGCCAGGCTCCTCCTCCTCCTTTTAGGGGACAGCCTCTGGTTTCTCTGGAGTACTAGCCCCTTCCCAGAGGTCCTGTTGGGGGTGTTATTCACAGAGCCCCTCCTCCCACCAAGGGGCAAACAACCCCGCTGAGCAGCTCAGACTCTGGCCTGGAAATGTGAAGCCTGAGTTGAGAGGTGCACGGCGGTGCTCTAAGGACTGTCCAATTCACCCGACAGCACTCAGCACTCAAGAGTTTCCTGCCGATGTCCCTGGAACTGGCCCCATCCCCATGCTGAGTTTTGGGCACAGCCTTCTAATAACTTCTTTTTCTGCCTGGGTTAAGCCAGAATCGATTAAACTGGAATCTCTTACAAAAGGAAACCTCAGTGGGTACAGTGCGTCAGCGCGGTGGCTCAGCAGCCGCTCATGAAAAACGTCCAGGAGGGGTGCCTGGGTTAAAGCCTCTGCCTTCAGCTCAGGTCATGATCTCAGGGTCCTGGGATCGAGTCCCGCATCGGGCTCTCTCCTCAGCGGAGAGCCTGCTTCCCTCTCTCTCTCTCTGCCTGCCTCTCTGCCTACTTGTGATCTCTCTCTCTCTGTCAAATAAATAAAATCTTTCAAAAAAAAAAAAAAAGAAAAGAAAAATGTCCAGGAGTTTCAGCGTCAAGGTTAATAAGGGCAACTAACCATTGCCGAGGATGTCCCGCGGTGCTGGGAATGGTATATGCATTTTCCCATTTAATTCAACCCTCACCAGGACTTTAGGAGGTAGGTACTAATCTCGGCTCCACTCTATACATGAGAGAATAAGGCAGAGAAATGAGGTTCGTTTATCTGCGGTCACACAGCTAATAAGCATTAGAATTAGAATTCAAATCCTGGTTTAGCTGACTCGAAATAGAGCTCCTAACCACTGCTCTGTGTTGCCCCAAAAGGAGCCAGTGCTATGGATGGTGGCCAAGACCGACAAGGACTTCCGGCCATGACCAGAGGAGCTAAAGGTAACAGCACATCCTTGCCTTTCTCTGGCGGGGGTCTCAACGGTAAGCCTACATGTTAAACGCTCTGGGGCAGGGCTCTGGACCCGGGCTGTATATTGCAAACACCTGCGGAGCTTTAAAACTCTGATGCTTGGGGGGCCCGAGGGGGGGTCCCTGGAAGCTCAATCCGTGGAGTCTCTGTTGCTTTCCATTCAGGTCGTGATATCAGGTTGAGAGATGGAGCCCCACGTGGGGAGCCCCAAGTGCTCGGTGGGGAGTCTGCTAGGGAATCCTTTCCCCTGCTCCTCCCTGTACTCATGCTCTCCTTCTTTGTCTCAAATAAATAAATCTTTGAGGAAAACCAAAACCAGAACACTGCTGATGCCTGGATCCCATCCTCTGACATCATTGGTCTGGGGTGCTGCTGGGTCATGGGATTGTTTTCCAGTTTCCCAGGTGATTCTAATATGCCGGCTTATTTTTTTAACTTTAAAGGGGGATACTATAAACTTGCGGGTCCTGTTAAAATGCAGACTCTGATTCAGGGTGTCTGGATGGGGCCCAAGGGTCACATTTCTCACAAGCTGGAGGTGATTCCGAGTATAGGAGCAGAGAGTCCATCCCAAGTGGAAGTCTTACTTGTCAAAGGGGTGGCCAGCTGCAGCGGCAGCATCTGGAGCTTGTTAGGGTGTGGCCTCCTGGGCCCCACCCCGCCCCTCAGGGAGGGATGAGAGCCCAGGTGATTTTTATGCACAGGAAGGTATGGAAAGCACTGTGAGCCCCGTGCGTATTTAAGGGAGTGCAGGGAGCCTGGTCAGGGGATTCAAGGCAGAAGCCTGTTAGCCCCATGGAGGGTTTGGAGATGTTTAGTGGGGACAAGAACGGGAAGGAGGCAGGTAAGCATCTTGACCTTGGAGGGCCACCCCAAGGAAGGGGTGGGGGAGGTGACTGCTGTTCTCTGAGTGCCAAAGGATGGGCTGGTCGTCCAGGAGGACTCGTTTCCGTTCATCGAGGTAGACACGGGCTATGCTTCTTGTCTTGTCGATGAGGACACGCTCCCCTGATCAGAGGGATTCAAGCACTGTAAAGTCAATGACTTGTAAGCTCCCTTGTTACCCTGAAATTCGGAGTCTGTCCAGTTGAGAGGGCAAGATTGTCAGGTCACTTGGGGGCGTAGTCAGCGCCTACGGAGCTGAAATGCGACATGTTTTGAACAACAAGTTCACAGTCTTGGATTGAAACTGAAAAAAACTAACCTCATGTGGGGAGATGCCCACAAAGGGGAGACCTGTATCTTATGCAAGGTTGTAGGGGAGGATATTTTGGAAGCCCCGAAATCCAGTGGAGGCAACTCCAAACTTCTCAGGCTCCCAAGTTCCCTCCTAGGTCCTGCTGTGATTTGATATGAGGCAATGATGTGTGGTCAGGAGACAGGTGGGCTCCGAGGAGCGAGAAAACCAGTGCTGAGGCCGAGAACTGGGGGAGGGCGTTTATCCTGCACCAGCCAGAGGCAAGAGGCTGGGATTCGGGTTTCCTGGTATGGGTCCTTTAGACAGAAACAGTTCTCTGGAAAGGGCAGAGGGGAGCAGTAGCCCCTTTACTCCCTTGTGTGGAAGGACTAGGGTCCAGTTATTTTAACCAGTGTGAGGTCATTGTGAGAACACATGCCTGTGAATTTACAAGAAACTGAAGGACCCCTCACCCCCACGCCAGGGGCGGGGGCTGCTGGGATGAGGAGGTCTGGGCCCTGGGTGGCTCCACAGGTCAGAGTGTGACTTTTTAGATTTTCCTTCTTGGGCTTCCTTCTGTATGACTTTGTTCCCACGTGTGTGTGTCCATCTGTCTGTCTTTTGTGCCTGCTGGCTCCCCAGACTCTTGATAGTTTCCACCATGCTGCAGGTTGTCTGGACAACCGGGACCAGCGTCCATGGCCTCTTTCCTAGCTCCCCCATAGACCAGATGGAGACCTTGGGCCGGTCACGTCCTTTCATCCTGAGCAGACTTCCCTTCCTATATCAAACACCTGGGAGAACTCTTTCCTGGATCTTTCTGGAAGTGCACAGTTCCCTTAGGCAACGTTGCAATTTCTTTATTGGGTGGAATGTGAGACCTTCAGAGAAACCATGGTGCAGGGTTTCCAAGAGCCTGTATGTGTGAGTGCTTAGCCTGGCGGGGCCTCAGGAGCTTTTCTTGCCCCTCTCAGGGAGGCTCGCCCAGGGCTTTCTTCCTGGGCTGTGTTTTGGGGTAACGGCAGTGCACTGAGGCTGTGAGGGGCAGGGGCAGGTGTGGAGCTTCAGACAACCTGAGCCAGCACGTGGAAAGGCGAGCCAGAAGGAAAAACAGTCAGATGTGCAGCAGCAATGGGGGGGAAGGAGGGGACTGGCCTGGGAGCTTGCCTTGGTTTTCCTGACTGGGGGATCTAACGGGGAAGGCAAAGGGAAGCCACACCAACTGAGTGACTCCCTACTGTGAAACAAGCCAGGTTCCTCACCTTTATCTCCTCGTTTAATCCTCATAAAATGCTAAATTTAGGAGTGAGGAGCTGACTCACAGAGGAGGCCTGGCTGGCCCTAGGTTACTCCCCCCAGCAAGAGGCAGAGGTGGGAGGTGCTGGGAGCTTCTTCCACCTCAGGTTGGAGCCCTCCCCTGGGGTGGGGGGCACTTCCTGCTCAGGAGCCTTAGGGAACTGCTGGGACACTGGGAACCAGTCCCTTTCAGAACTGACAAAAGGCTATTGTTCTCCAGGCCCCTGACCCATTCAGGACTCTCTGGCTTTTATTTTTTTTATTTTTTTTTTTAGCTGGTTCTTCTATTTCTAGGAAGCCGGTCTTTGAAGTAACTTTGCTCCAAGTAAAGTGTTCCAAATACCTTTTTTTTTTTTTTTTGGACTGAGATGAAAGTTCCCTTGTACCTGTCACTTGCATGTTTTCCAGCCCACAGTTAGTTGGGGTAGCCCTCCTCCTGGGGATGTCTGCCCCCTTCAGCTGAATCAGACTGGCATCGGAGGGCTTTCTTCCTTCACCTCCTCAGGGACCATTCTTGGCCTGGTTCTTTGGTTCATGCTCTCAGCCCCGCTGACCATTAAATCCCACCGGGGCACATCCCTGCTATTTGCCAGGGATCCCACCACAAAGTCTCTAAGAAACCCTATTTATAGGAAACTTCTTGAAGAAGCTACAATTATTTTTCTAAATGGGGGGGAGGGGGAATGATTGTAATGGCCTCTTAACTGATCTCCAGCAAGTTCGAGCAGGCCTAGTACTTAGGTGATGTCCTTTCTCCCCTCCAAACCCTCCCCTTGGAGGATTTTTCCTCTGAAATATCTACAATGATCTTACAGGTCCTGTGTTTTCTGCCCTGCCCTTTGACCATTTTTTCTCTCCCTTTAGAGCTACTTAGCTCACCTGAGCTTTTTGCTCTCTTCCCCTTAGCTTGTGTGGTGGTCCTCCCAGGCAAGCCTCTCCCTACCTCAGGGCCATTGTACTTACTGTTCCCCCAGATAGCCACAGCTTCCTTCTTTCTGGTCCTTACTCAAATGTGATTTTTCCTCAGGACTTTCCTGGCAATCCCATATATTTTTTCCTCCCTCTGGCACTTCCTCCCCCTTTACTTTCCATTCCCCTTACCCTTCTGATAGACCCCTTATTACCTGTTGCCTCTTCATTTCCACAAGGATCTTAAGTTTCCTGAGGCAGGATAGATTATTTGCTTACTTGTGGAGAATGGTGCCAAATTTAAAAGGTGCTGGAAAATATCTGTCGATATGAGTAAATGAATTACCGGGTCTCCAAGGCCATGCCTTTGGGCTGGTTATGCAACATAAATGTATGAAGCCACTGGAGGAAAAAAACAATAGAGGGTGGGGAATTGAGTCCCGGACCTCCAGACCTCCAAAAGGCTTGAACTTGAAAAGAACTGCAATAACATCACAAAAACTATCTTTCTCCCCACCACCCCCCCCCCCAACCCAAACTCCTCTCTGGGGCCAAGATTGGGTGTGCCAGCCTAGCAGAGGTCTGGAGTCTGGACTTGTTAGAATTGCTGTCCACAGGTGTCGAGCCTCTGTGGAGAGATGCCATGGTTTTCCGTGAGGGCTCTTCTAAATATTCCCGTGAAACTGTCATTCTGTCCGTTCTAAAGACTTTGTTGAGAGGCACCTGGGTGGCTCGGTTGGTTGAACGTCTGATTCTTGATTTCAGCTCAGGTCATGATCTCAGAGTCATGAGATCGAGCCCCGCATCGGGCTCTGTGCTCAGTGCGGAGTCTGCTGGTCCTTCTTCTTTCCCCCTTGCCCTTCCCCACCCTCAAATAAGTGAAATATTTTTTAAAAAACCAAACTTGTTGAGACCTCATGCATGTACTGCATACCTGTAGAAATCTTGCTCCTGTCAGGTCTTTGTTTCTCAAGTTTTTTTTTTTTTTAAGATTTTATTTGAGGGGCGCCTGGGTGGCTCAGTGGGTTAAGCCGCTGCCTTCGGCTCAGGTCATGATCTCAGGGTCCTGGGATCGAGTCCCGCATCGGGCTCTCTGCTCAGCAGGGAGCCTGCTTCCCTTCCTCTCTCTCTGCCTGCCTCTCTGCCTACTTGTGATCTCTGTCAAATAAATAAATAAAATCTTTAAAAAAAAAAAAATTTTATTTGAGAGCGAGCCGGAGAGCACAGAAAGAGAGTAAGAGGGAGAAGCAGACCTCCACTGAGCAGAGAGCCTGAGGCAGGGCTTTATCCCAGGACCCTGAGATCATGACCTGAGCCACCCAGGTGCCCTCTGTTTTATTTTTTGAATCAGACCCTAAGATTCATGTTACTCATATTCTGTGCCCCCGCCCCTCAGTTGAAAGATTTAAAGTTGATTTGTAACCTTATTAAAGGCCTGAGATATGCATTCCTGATTCCATCTTATGTCCTGTCCTTCCTTTGCGGACGCTTTCTTACTCATTCCTATTTTTTGTTAGATTTTATATACCAGTTCTTCTTAGGATAAGCATGGGTATAAGCAAAGAAATGAACACTAACTTAGGCTTCCCAAAATTAAACACATCTAGAAGAAACAATTGTTTCCATCCCCCCACCCCAACCACCAACCTCCAACTGGAGACTGGGAGAGAAATACATTTGGATCTACCAGGAAGGGAGGGGAAATTAGAGGCTACAGAGGAGGTTTGGAAAGAGGTGCTAAGTCTACGGCCATACCACCCTGAACGCGCCCGATCTCGTCTGATCTCGGAAGCTAAGCAGGGTCGGGCCTGGTTAGTACTTGGATGGGAAAGAGGTGCTAAGAGCAGGACAGTGCTCTTCCTAAAGCAAAATGAAATAGCTCTTCAAGAGTTAGATTCCAGGGGCGCCTGGGTGGCTCCTTGGGTTAAAGCCTCTGCCTTCAGCTCAGGTCATGATTTCAGGGTCCTGGGATCGAGCCCCACATCGGGCTCTCTGCTCAGCGGGGAGCCTGCTTCCTCTTCTCTCTGACTGCCTCTTTGCCTACTTGTAATCTCTGTCTGTCAAATAAATAAAATCTTAAAAAAAAAAAAAGAGAGATTCCAGGGGCACCTGGGTGGCTCCATGGGTTAAGTGTCTGCCTTTGGCTCAGGTTATGATCTCAGGGTCCTTGGATCAAGCCCTGTATTGGGCTCCTTGCTCAGTGGGGAGCCTGCTTTTCCCTCTCCCTCTGCCTGCTTCTCTGCCTACTTGTGATCTCTCTCTCTCTGTCAGATAAAATCTTAAAAAAAAAAAACTTCTATAAAAAAAGAATTAGATTCCATCTCTTATTCTACAAGATCAGACCTCCAGCAATACACAGAGCCTCCCGCACTGAGCCAGCCTAACAGGCACTATGCCTGGTGTGTTAGAGAAAGTGCAGCTTGTCCTACACGGGTGTCCGAGGTGTCAAAGGGGCCTTTTTCCTGCTTCTGGTGTGCACATGATGTGGGGGTCCTGCCCCGCAGTGACCAGCTGTACTACCCCCAACAAGACAGTCACTCACTGGCTTTGTGGCCCTGCCTCTGGTCCCTTCTCAGGGACTTCCTGTTTGTGGTATGGACAAATACAACCATGTGCCTGAGCCACCAGCTGGGAAGCTCCCAGAAACCGACAGTAGGGATGAGCCCTGGTAGCCTTAGGAGAGGTGATAACTGCTTCTACTCTGACTCCATCTACCCAGGGGATGCCTCCTGTCTTGCAACTTTGAAGATTTACCACACACGTGGAGTCCATGTTTAACTTTGCTTGCTTTATTCTAATATCTATTCAACCACTTGTATTGACTTTGTGTGCACTTGTCCCTGAACTTGGCATGACAACTGGAAGCCCTTTATGACAATTAATGACCACATGACTCATGCCTGCCCATAAATTCTTGTCCGTGTAAGTGAATGATAATCTCTTCTGGCTTGTTCTCTTCCTGCTCTCCTTACACGCACACCCCTCCGATATTAAAAAGCCCCTTCGAGGAGTGGGTAGCCCACCTGATGCAGGGCTGTGCGTGAATGGTCCAGAAAGAATACTTGAGACCCTTTCAGTGCTAGAAAGGTGCTTTCATGAGAGCATGGGGATAGGACCTGTGAGCGGAAAGAGTGAAGAGTCACTGATTATATGCTTTTTAGTTGGGGGTTGGGGATCATGTAATTCTCTAAGGAATTTGGAAGCCAGGCTCTGAGGACCTTGAGGGGCTAGCTGCTGGTAAGGTGATTGAGTACTGTCTAAGGAGCCATTAGTCTTGAGACCTTTCAGCTTTGTATCCGTGGGCCGTATGTTTGAAAGATCCTGCTGACCTGTGTTGGGGTAGGGGGTGCATTTATGGTTATCAGAAGGAAGTAGCTGTAACCAGAGCAAAGCTATAGTGGTAGAACATTGAAGTCCTTGTGGGAACGGTAGAATGTTAGAACTGTATCCCTTCAGAATCCTTGACAGAGACTAGGAGCTTTAGCAAAGTCTGGCCTTTGTCCTCCCCCCACCCCCCGTTCCCCTTTCCCCCAACAACTTTGACCCTGAAATCTTGAAGGTTGCTAAGGCTGGGCGGTCTTCTCTTTGTAACTTCTTCCTGCTGAGTAGGGGCATAGAGAGGTCCTTACGGGTCAATGTTGGTCAGTTTAGAACCGCTGGATCTAGAGTTCTAGCTGGATCTAGTCTCCTGGAGTAGGAAGGAGCCTCTGTTGGCTTGAAGGTATGGCAGTGAAAGCATTTGGGCACTGTAGAGACATTGGCAGGTGGGGGGGGGGAACCCAGCAAAACATTGGGTGAATTCTTCTTGAGGTCCCCCAAATATCCTGAGGTTCCTGCACCTGCCAGGAAGTGACATTCTTTACTCACCTGGTGAGGCTGCTGGGAACTCTGTAAGGAAGGTATCAGGCCAACAGTTCCAAGGGGCTCTATTGGCTCCAGAGTCCGCCTTAATTCCTTAAAGCTGTCTGGTCCTGTCTGAGTCTAAGCACATATCTCAAAGACCTTCCATTTTTGGCAAAGAAACCAAGGTCTCCAGTAGTATCCTGTTACGAGGAGAACAGACTCTTATTGAACTTAAGCAATAACTGTCATTGCCATGGAAGGATGAATACTCAGAGTTTGAGTTCAGAGGGTTCAGGTAGGGAGAAAAGTTAAATGTTTCAATTTGTCCACAAAGGAATATTTTACCATATTTTCTGCATATTCTACATATCTTTAGATAAAAGCTTACTTAATCTGGAAGAGCAAATATTAGAAAACCAACAATATTTCGAATCAATTTAAAAAAAAAAACTTTTTCAATTTATTGCATCCCATGTTGTTCTTACTTTGTCTGAGTGCAGTTTTTCCCACTAGTTCTGGAAAGTTCTTATTCATCTTAGTCTTATGATCTTAAAGATATCAAATACCTGCATTGTCTGAAGTTCTTCTGCAGAATCTCCTTGAAGACCACACATTTTGCAAGAGCATCAGAATAATAATGAAATGACCGAAGGCTCAAAAAATGGCCACAGTTAAAGATCTGATATAAAAGCTCATTATAATCTAACTGGCAAGGAAATCTGGTTATTTCTGTAGCATGTAACAGTTCAATAATCAGAATATCAAGTGATGACCTCCTACCAGGGCATATCAAAACTTAAGGAATTTAATGTATTTTCTAGAACAGTTATAGCCTTTACCTATACAATACAAGCTAAGTCTTGTTTGACAGTACTTTTCAAGTAGCTTAATTATAAAATAAGCCTAATTAGTCAAGACTTTATTTACAAACCAAATATCTGAAGTTTGTTAAAACCCTCCAAGTTTAAAAGCACATGCCTGAATAGGATTATAGATCATTATAAAATCTTAGTTATTTAACCAAGGTGACAATAAGATTCCAAAGGCAAATGGGTTATATAGTTGTTAGCAAAGCCTAGCTCCCCCCTTTTTTTTTTTTAACTTAGCTCCTTTAATATTGAAGTTTTTAACTTTTACTTTTTTGGGCGGGGGAGAAAATGAGGGGTAGGGGTAGGGGCAGAAGGAGAGGGAGAGAGAATCTTAAGCAGGCCTGGCATAGATCCTGATATGGGGCTTGATCTCACAACCTGAGCAGAAATCAAAAGTCGCTTAACAGACTGAGCCACCCAGGTCGCCTGAAGTTTTAAGTAATTGAAGACCTGATAAAGACAAACCATAGAGATTTAATTAAAAACAATTTTTTAAAAGATTTTATTTATTTATTTGACAGAGATCACAAGTAGGCAGAGAGGCAGGCAGAGAGAAGGGGGGAGAAGCTGGCTCCCTGCTGAACAGAGAGCCTGATGCGGGGCTCCATCCTAGGACCCTGGGATCATGACTTGAGCCGAAGGCAGAGGCTTTAACCCACTGAGCCACCCAGGCGCCCCTAAAAACAATTTTTAAAAAATTTATTTATTTGACAGAGATCACAAGTAGGCAGAGAGGCAGGCAGAGAGAAGGGGGGAGAAGCTGGCTCCCTGCTGAACAGAGAGCCTGATGCGGGGCTCCATCCTAGGACCCTGGGATCATGACCTGAGCCGAAGGCAGAGGCTTTAACCCACTGAGCCGCCCAGATGCCCCAAAACATAGAAACTTAAGTTCTCTGGGTGACAAAAGAAAAATACCTCTTACAATTTCTTACCAAGTGCCAATCAACAATCCAAGAAAACTTGGTCTTTTTACCAGAGAGTAAAGCAGAATTTGAATCTCATTACAGTGAACCTTTAAAATCCACTTATTTCACCCTTAGTCCTGACTGTGATGTGTCCCGGTTGGTTGGAGGGGGGGCAAGCGAATGTGGGGAGCTCTGATCAGGTCAGGCTGGCAGCCTGGGTGGTAAAAGCATTCACCCAAGGCAGAACAAACGGGAGAAGCTGATTGACTACACCTCAGGGAAGCAATGGGCAGGACAGCAAAGGAGAACATGCCTGTGGGGAGGCAGTGGTGAGGGCCACCGTTGAGGGCAGGGGGAGGTGGTATGGGGATGTATGGAATTCCCTCTCACCCGCTTTTTCGGTGGGGGGGCAATCTTTGGCACTGTGCCTGGTTGGTCCGTTAGGCCCTACGGCTATTTCCAGGTGGGTGGCTTAATGAGCCTGTTTGCATTCAGCTCAGTCTTTGTGGGCCCTTTTGCCTCGCTCTACACAGACCACATAGAATTCTTTAGAATTCTGCATTCAGATTTTGTCCTAAGCCTTTATTTTTTTCCCGCTAAACAACCAGTCTCATTTTAGGACAGAATTTACTTTTTCCAAAAAAAAAAAAATTTTTCCTGCTCAACAAAGTATATTCCCATTCCTTAGGTCTTATTAAAAACACATCTGGTATACAGAGTTGCTTTTATTTCCGTCAGTCTTAATTACATTTATTAGAAATTTAAATCTTAGTTTTCCCAGGAGACTAAGATTTCTAAGTAGTGATTGTGAACGGTTATATCAGAATTCTTTAGATTGCAAATTCATAAACTTTATAATTTCTAAAAACAGGTTTTTCCTTAGTACAGTCTTTTGACAAACCATAAAGCATGTTTACCAAGAGACCCCAGTATCTGCTTCTCTGCAGTGGGAAGCCCAAAGCAGATAAATCTTACATTAAGATTTTACATTAAGATCTTACATTAAGTAATTCACATCTTTTCTCATTAGGCAAAGACTTAGATACCCAATGAATTCCATCCAACCCATCATCCAAGTAAAACTTCAAACTTTCAGGCCACCAAAGATTTTGACAGCTACTTTTACAGTTACCTGTGAAAATTTGAGACCAAATTAACCATCACTTTAAGCCATCTTGTGTTAACAAATTGCAAGAACTAACATGAGCTCCTTTAACTTTTTAGTAAACCTTAGTAGAATAAAAGTTTTATAGTTAAGATAAGTCTTTGGAGTTGTTAACATTAAGTCAACAAACTCATTCATTTTCACATAGAATATATTGCACCTGTGCCACTCAAAGTCCATTTCGACCTGGGGCACCAATGGGGAGATCTGAAGTGGGCAGTTCACGTCCAGGAAGGGGGTGTTTTTTGCTCCTTGATAGTGAGGAGCAGGAGCTGATGGGGCTGGAGACACCAAGGATGGCCTAGGAGATCATCATGTAAGCTGCACACAAGGTGCCACAGAATCTGGAGGAGGCGGGTGGAGGCGGGTGGAGGCGGGTGGAGGCGGGTGGAGGCGGGTGGAGGCGGGTGGAGGCGGGTGGAGGCGGGTGGAGGCGGGTGGAGGCGGGTGGAGGCGGGTGGAGGCGGGTGGAGGCGGGTGGAGGCGGGTGGAGGCGGGTGGAGGCGGGTGGAGGCGGGTGGAGGCGGGTGGAGGCGGGTGGAGGCGGGTGGAGGCGGGTGGAGGCGGGTGGAGGCGGGTGGAGGCGGGTGGAGGCGGGTGGAGGCGGGTGGAGGCGGGTGGAGGCGGGTGGAGGCGGGTGGAGGCGGGTGGAGGCGGGTGGAGGCGGGTGGAGGCGGGTGGAGGCGGGTGGAGGCGGGTGGAGGCGGGTGGAGGCGGGTGGAGGCGGGTGGAGGCGGGTGGAGGCGGGTGGAGGCGGGTGGAGGCGGGTGGAGGCGGGTGGAGGCGGGTGGAGGCGGGTGGAGGCGGGTGGAGGCGGGTGGAGGCCAGACGAGGGCTCCTGGTCCTAAGGCTTCTCAGCTTGGATGGACGAGTGGACACACATTCTTTTTCCAGCAGCAGCAACAACAAATTGGCAATCCATGTCAGGCTGAGGAAACTGGGAACTTCCCCAAAACAAAAGTTTTGGCAGCCGCTTGGGAACAATCCTTAAAGTCCCTATCCTGAGGTAGACTAACCATAGACAACTGGCTCTAATCGTCATAACCATTAAGCTGGGAAATACACAAGGGGAAGATCCTACCAAGAACAAAAGTAACCTGGATTGGGACATTTGGGTGGCTCAGTCGGTTAAGTGTCTGCCTTCAGTTCAGGTGATGATCCCAGGGTCATCCCACATCGGGCTCCTTGCTCAGTAGGAAGACTGCTTCTCCCCCAGCGTGTACTCACTTGCTCTCTGACAAATAAATAAAATCTTTAATTAAAAAAAAAAGTAACCTGGGTCTGTGAGGAGGCCCATTTAGGTAATCCTCAACCAGTATGTTGGGAGGAGTTCGTTAGCCTGGTTAATGGCCAAACATACTCTGCAAGAGGCCTGTACTTCGAATCCTGCTTTAGGGCCGTGAAGCCTGGGCATAGGGTGCCTCGGTCCATTTGCCCTGTTTCCTGCAGAAGAACTCGAACTGCTATATTGAAGCTTAATGCTCCATTAGGGGGCCATTTTTCCTCCTCTCCTAAGGAATACTGAGGCCATGCAGTGTTACAGAAGAAAATGAGCCCTCTTTTTTTCCCTTAAATATGGCAATCTGAATTGTTCCCAGTGGGTCAAAAGGCATCCCAAAGGACAGTCCTTGGGAGCTGAAGAAAATGCCCCCTGCCCCCACCTTAGCCCTGCCTCCTAGGTGGTACCCACACAGGTTAGGTCAGGGATGCCTAGTTTCGAAGCAACTGAAGGCTGAGAAGGACCTGCTGATTTTAACCCATGGAAAATACTAGGGAAGTTTTATAAGGGGAAATTACTGTTGTAACTCAAGTAATCAAGAGGGTACACTGATGAGAAAGTAAAGCTAGAAATCCACCATGGTCTAAACATTCCAACACATGTAGTCTTTACAGCCAGCTTCCCTAGGAGCTGGTCCCTTGTTGGATGTTAATTCAATCAGGCATTGGTGTTTTGTTTTTGTTTTTAAGATTTTATTTGTTTATTTGACAGAGATCACAAGTAGACAGGCAGGCAGAGAGAGGGAGAAGCAGGCTTCCCGCCGAGCAGAGAGCTGGATGCGGGGCTGGATCCCAGGACCCTGAGACCATGACCTGAGCCGAAGGCAGCGGCTTAACCCACTGACCCACCCAGAAACCCCAATCAGGCATTGGTTTGAGCTTGCTCTGAGCAGAGACCTCACAGCCAGAAGCGGCCAGACCAGGGATGAGGAGGGGATCTCACACAGGAGTCTTGGTGACTGGCAGCTGTCTTATTACGTTGTTGTCCGGTGCCCAAGAAAGGCCAATTTTTATAAGCATAGGAATAGAGAATGCATCAAGTTTGTGGGTCTCCTTACCATCGCAGCCAGTGTACTAGCTTCTAGACCTAAGGCAGGCTTTTATTCCTCCCCACAGACTAGCCACCGGCTAGAGGATTGCCACCCGAGCTATCGACACGAAGATGTTCTAATAAGACTGCACTTGAAAAGCCCCTGGAACCAAAGTAAATGGAGAGAAGGAGGGGGGCGTAATTTACAAAGTTTGTACTGAGGTTCAAAGGTGGGAACACCGGCCCCATGTTAGACATCAAAATGGTTTGGGGCCATGAGAGAATTATCAAGAAAGAATTCTTGAGATCTTTTAGGTGCAAAAAGGTGCTTTTATTTTAGCTTGGGAATGGGACCTGTGGGCAGAAAGCGCTGCCCTGGGATTGTGAGGAGTGATGGATTTTATACTTTTTAGTTAAGGGATTTGGAAGCAAGACTTCCAGGACCTCGAGGGGCTAGGTGCTGTTAAGATACTGGTGGCCCACATGTTTGAAAGAGGATTGCTAACGTATATCTCGGGTGGGTGTGTTTACGGTTGTCACAAGCAAGTAACATTAACCAGAACAGAGCTATTAAATGGTAAAACATTAAAAGAAGTCCTTGTGGGAGTGTTAGAATCTGTATGCCTCAGGAATCCTTGGAGACCACAAGCCCAGGCAAAGTGGGGCCTTGGTTCCTCTTTATGCCATCACACCTATCTACCTTTTCTTTGGGCAGGTACCTAAATAAACTCCTTCAACTCTATATTCTAGCTCCCTGGGACCAGAATCCAGTACATATTTACCCAGCACCTTCTATGTGCCACATACTATTGTAGGGCCTGGGGATACAGTAGTGAGCAAAATGAACTCTCCTTGCTCCCACGGAGCAAATGGTGCAGTGGGGAGAGACAATAAATGCAGTCTGTGTTGAAAAGGACAAAGGAGGTAAATCAGGAGAGGGGAGGAGGTGTGTGTGGGTGGGTGGGTGGGTGGGTGGGTGGGTGGGTGGGTGTGTGTGTGTGGTTGTAATCTGAAAGTGGGTGACCAGCAAAGGTTCCCTGAGAAGAGGAGAAAAATGAAACAAGATGAAACTAGAGAGGGAGACAAACCATAAGAGACTGTTAATCTTAGGAAACAAACTGAGGGTTGCTGGAGGGGAGGGGAGTGGGGGGATGGGGTAACTGGGCAATGGACATTGGGGAGGGTATGTGTTACAATGAGCACTAGGTATTCTATAAGAATGATGAATCACAGACCCATACCCCTGAAACAATAATATATGTTAATTAATTGAATTTAAATTTAAAAAGTGATGTTTGAGTAATAAAGCAGAGAGCCATGCAGAGAGGCAAGGATGAGGCTCAGGGCATGATACAGACGAGTACAAAGGCCGTGGGGGAGGGAGATGTGGGTGTCCCAGGAACGGCTAAGAGACCCATGGCTCCCAAGAGGGGCAGAGAAATGTGCTGAGAGCTATTGGGGGAGGCAGGTTATATGAGGCCTTATTGGGCCTTGTAAGGGATTTGGCATTGGCGGAGTTGGCACCTGTTAGAAGGTCATGAGCAGAGGAGTGACATACCTGTTTTATGTTCCCTGCAACTGCTGTATGGAGATTAGCCAGGATCAAAGCCAGAAGCAGGGAGCCCCATTAGAAGGTGGCGTGGCCTGAAGGTGGTCATGCAGAGAGGTCAGGCAAGCTATCTGTGACCTTCAGGGCACCCTTGGATGGAGGCTGGTCTGCTGTTTCAAACCATCTAATGGTGAAAGTTCTAAATTGGGTGGCTCTCATTTAATTTTAAAGATTTTTTTTTTTTTTTTTAATTTGAGAGCGAGAGAGCAAGAGAGAGCATGAGAGTGGAAGTCAGAGGGAGAAGCAGACTCCCCATGGAGCTGGGAGCCTGATGCGGGACTTGATCCTGAGACTCCAGGATCATGACCTGAGCCATAAAATCTTAAAAAAAAAAAAAAAAAAAAAAGAATAGATTTCAATAAATGGATGTTTGTTTCTATTTGTAATGATGAAAGTACTGTTGGTGAATTGTGTTATATTCTGTAGCAGTGTCTTATACAGACTGGTGTTTTTGTTTTTTTAAGATTTTATTTATTTATTTGACAGACAGAGATCACAAGTAGGCAGAGAGAGAGGAGAAGCAGGTTCCCTGCAGAGCAGAGAGCCTGATGTGAGGCTCCATCCCAGGACCCTGAGATCATGACCTGAGCCAAAGGCAGAGGCTTAACCCAGTGAGCCACCCAAGTGCCCCTGTTTTTTTTTTTTTTTTTTTTTTTTGATGGCTTTATTTTCAACTCACTCATGACATAGATATAGATACCATTATCCATTTTACTTTAAGCAAAGTAATGCACAAGATAATCTAGAAATCAGACAGAACCAAATGATATGAAAGTGAGAGACAAGACTCCTTGCTCCTCTCTGCCTTGTCTCTGAGTCCGTGGATAAGGTCTCTAGCACATAAGTCCATGGAACTTCTCTCCTCCACCCAAGCAGGGTCAGCACAACATGTTTTGCTCTGTATTTCTTTGCTTCCTGATTGATTCTTGGTGCCCTTGCCATACTCCTACATGGGATATATCCCCCTTCTTTTTATTGTCTCCACAGAATTCCAAGCTATGGATGTGTCTTATTTAAAAAATTATTTAAAATTTATTAAAATTATGGAAAATTATTTTAAAACATTTTTAAATAATCTCTACACCCAGCGAGGCGCTTGAACTCACAAACCCCAGGAGTCTCACCCTCCACTGACTGAGCCAGCCAGGCACTCCTAGATGTACCCTATTTTAAATAAATTCAAATTTATATTTAATATTAACATATTAATATAGCATACATTATAATATATAATATAACAAATATATTAATATTTAATGTGTTTAATAAATTTAAATTCATATTGTTTATATTTACATTTAATTTAAATTTAAAATTTAAATAAATTTAAAATTTAAACCATTTTAAGTAAGATCTGAATCTTGGGAGATAGAGTTAGTGTCATTTTCTCATTTCATGAGAAAACTCCAGTTCCCAAGTGAAATAAGTCAAGCAGAGAGAGTCAGTTATCATATGGTTTCACTTATTTGTGGAGCATAACAAATAGCATGGAGGACAAGGGGAGATGGAGAGGAGAAGGGAGTTGAGGGAAATTGGAAGGGGAGGTGAACCATGAGAGACTATGGACTCTGAAAAACGATCTGAGAATTTTGAAGGGGTGGGGGGTGGGAGGTTGGGGGCACCAGGTGGTGGGTATTGTAGAGGGCACGGATTGCATGGAGCACTGGGTGTGGTGCAAAAATAATGAATACTGTTATGCTGAAAAAAATAAAAAAATTAAAAACAAAAACAAAAACAAAAAAACTCCAGTTCCCAGAGACTAGCCCTGTGTTTTGCAAGCAAGGATAAGTACTGGGTCTAGGTTTTCTGACCCCTTTCTTCCTTCTACTTTAACCAAGAGCATTAGGAGTGAGAGGAACGAAAGCAAGTTCGCTTGTTCCCAATATAGTGCAGGATGGGCTCTCAGACTATCAAGGAGCCACATGGGGAAATCTGTGGCCTCTCCAATGGCCATCCTCCCATTCCTGTCAGTAAATAATCTGCTTTTTACCTTATCTACTTGCTAAGTTTCTTACAGGAAAAACTCTTACATCAGGGGAGCAGTTAAGCTGTAAGGTTGAAGATCCCTTAGAATGACTGCAGTAGTCACAGTCCTGAGCCACTTCCTATTTGAATTTCTTTTTTTTTTTTTAGGATTTTTATTTATTTATTTGACAGATCACAAGTAGGCAGAGAGGCAGACACAGAGAGAGAGAAGCAGGCTCCCTGCTGAGCAGAGAGCCCAATGTGGGGCTCGATCCCAGGATCCTGAGATGACCTGAGCTGAAAGGCTTAACTTCCTGAGCCACCCAGGGACAACCCCCCCTTCCCCTGGCCCCATTTGAATGTCTATTTGTCCTTTCCTCGTTAGGGTAAGAGGTGCTGGCCAGGACAGCCTACCTTAGCAAAAGTGAAGGGCACACCTGGCAAAGAGATTCTTCCCTCTTCATATACGTTTTGTATTTTCAAAATTGGGTCCTAACTTTCTGATTGTAAAAATTGTGTTCATTATAACACATATGTATGTACACTACATGTGTATATAAAATAAATTTTTCCACGTAATTCTTTTAATGCAGTGACACACCACTAACCACATACTTCTGTCTTTCCAGGCGTTTCAGTGTGTCTGTGTGTGAAAATATGTGAGTGCTTCTTATAAAGATGAATTATTAGGGCGCCTGGGTGGCTTGTTAGTTAAGTGACTGCCTTTGGCTCAGGTCATGATCCCAGAGTCCTGGGATCGAGTCCCGCATTGGGCTCCCAGCTCCATGGGGAGTCTGCTTCTCCCTCTGACCTTCTCCCCTCTCATGCTTTCTCTTTCTCTCTCTCTCTCTCGAATAAATAAATGAAATCTTAAAAAAAAAAAAGATGAATTGTTAATCCTATTCTCCTACACCTGTCTTCACTGACCACATGTCATGGCTGTTTTTCCAGGCTGTCTTCCTCTATGCTCTGCTTCATTTTTTAAACTCCAGATTACTGTTAAAATGTTCTCATGACTTCCTAGTCTGTTATAGTCTGGAAGTACCATAATGTATTCATGGCTATTATAATTTTTTACTCTTTAAAATAGAATCCTGGGGCACCTGGGTGGCTCAGTGGGTTAAAGCCTCTGCCTTCTGCTCAGGTCATGATCCCAGCGTCCTGGGATCGAGCCCCACATCAGGCTCTCTGCTCAGCAGGGAGCCTGCTTCCTCCTCTCTCAATGCCTGCCTCTGCCTACTTGTGACATCTGTCTAATAAATAAATAAAATCTTTAAAAAAATAAAATAGAATCCTAATGAAGATACATGCATGCATTTTAGTGCTCGATTTTTTAATTCCTCACAGCAGGAGAAACAGACTAATCTTTCAGGCTAGAAGTCAGGGGAGCCAATCTTCCTTTCCAGCTCTGCTATCTTAGCTGTGGCCTTGCTCTGTCATGTGATAGTAGGCCATTCCCTTTACTGCTCTGGAATTCTTACCCAATTGCACAAAAAACTTTAAAGGTGTCTATAATAGAGCCCTTGTTACATGGATGGGATCTGATCCCAGACCACCATGATGACTGAACAAGACATGTACCTAGACTTCAAAAGCATTCTTTTTTTAAAAAAATTTTTTATAAACATATAATGTATTATTAGCCCAGGGGTACAGGTCTGTGAATCGCCAGGTGTACACACTTCACAGCACTCACCATAGCACATACCCTCCCCAATGTCCATGACCCCACCACCCTCTCCCTACCCTCCCCACCCCCCTCAGTTTCTTTTGTGACATTAAGAGTTTCTTATGGTTTGTCTCCCTCCCGATCCCATCTTGTTTCATTTATTCTTTTCCTACCCCTTAAGCCCCACACTTTGCATCTCCACTTCCTCATATCAGGGAGATCATATGATAGTTGTCTTTCTCTGATTGACTTATTTTGCTCAGCATAATACCCTCTAGTTCCATCCATGTCGTCGCAGATGGCAAGATTTCATTTCTTTTGATGGCTGCATAGTATTCCATTGCATATATATACCACATCTTTTTTATCCATTCATCTGTTGATGGACATCTAGGTTCTTTCCATAGTTTGGCTACTGTGGACATTGCTGCTATAAACATTCGGGTACACGTGCCCCTTCAGATCACTACGTTTGTATCTTTAGGGTAAATACCCAGTAGTGCAATTGCTGGGTGGTAAGGTAGCTCTATTCTCAACTTTTTGAGGAACCTCCATGCTGTTTTCCAGAATGGCTGCACCAGCTTGCATTCCCACCAAAAGCGTAGGAGGGTTCCCCTTTCTCCGCATCCTTGCCAGCATCTGTCATTTCCTGACTTGTTAATTTTAGCCATTCTGACTGGTGTGAGGTGGTATCTCATTGTGGTTTTGATTTGTATTTCCCTGATGCCGAGAGATGTGGAGCATTTTTTCATGTGTCTGTTGGCCATTTGGATGTCTTCTTTGCAGAAATGTCTGTTCATGTCCTCTGCCCATTTTTTGATTGGATTATTTGTTCTTTGGGTGTTGAGTTTGCTAAGCTCTTTATAGATTTTGGATACTAACCCTTTATCTGATATGTCATTTGCAAATATCTTTTCCCATTCTGTCAGTTGTCTTTTGGTTTTGTTAACTGTTTTCTTTGCTGTGCAAAAGCTTTTGATCTTGATGAAGTCCCAATAGTTCATTTTTGCCCTTGCTTCCCTTGTCTTTGGTGATGTTCCTAGGAAGAAGTTACTGCGACTGAGGTCAAAGAGGTTACTGCCTCAAGGATTTTGATGGATTCCTTTCTCACACTGACATCCTTCATCCATTTTGAGTCTATTTTCCTGTGTGGTATAAGGAAATGGTCCAATTTCATTTTTCTACATGTGGCTGTCCAATTTTCCCAACACCATTTGTTGAAGAGGCTATCTTTTTTCCATTGGACATTCTTTCCTGCTTTGTCGAAGATTAGTTGACCATAGAGTTGAGGGTCTATTTCTGGGCTCTCTATTCTGTTCCATTGATTTGTGTCTGTTTTTGTGCCAGTACTAAACTGTCTTGATGATGACAGCTTTGTAATAGAGCTTGAAGTCCGGAATTGTGATGCCACCAACTTTGGCTTTCTTTTTCAATATTTCTTTGGCTATTCGAGGTCTTTTCTGGTTCCATATAAATGTTAGGATTATTCCATTTCTTTGGAAAAGAAAAAGGGTGGGATTTTGATAGGGCTTGCATTAAATGTGTAGATTGCTTTAGGTAGCATAGACATTTTCACAATATTTGTTCTTCTAATTCACGAGCATGGAACATTTTTCCATTTCTTTTTTTTTTTTAAAGTTCTTTAAAAGATTTTATTTATTTGACAGAGATCACGAGTAGGCAGAGAGGCAGGCCGAGAGAGAGGAAGGGAAGCAGGCTCCCTGCTGAGCAGAGAGCCCAATGCGGGGCTTGATCCCAGGACCCCGAGATCATGGCCTGAGCTGAAGGCAGAGGCTTTAACCCACTGAGCCACCCAGGTGCCCCCATTTTTCCATTTCTTCGTGTCTTCCCCAATTTCTTTCATGAGTACTTTATAGTTTTCTGAGTATAGCTTCTTTGCCTCTTTGGTTAGGTTTATTCCTAGGTATCTTATGGTTTTGGGTGCAATTGTAAATGGGATGGACTCTTTAATTTCTCTTTCTTCTGTCTTGTTTTTGGTGTAAAGAAATGCAACTGATTTCTGTGCATTGATTTTATATCCTGACACTTTACTGAATTCCTGTACAAGTTCTAGCAGATCTGGAGTGGAGTCTTTTGGGTTTTCCACATATCCTATCATCTGCAAAGAGTGATAGTTTGACTACTTCTTTGCTGATTTGGATGCCTTTAATTTCTTTTTGTTGTCTGATTGCTGAGGCTAGGACTTCTAGTACTATGTTGACTAACAATGGACATCTCTGCCGTGTTCCTGACCTTAGTGGAAAAGCTCTCAATTTTTCTCCATTGAGAATGATATTTGCGGTGGGTTTTTCATAGATGGCTGTGATAATATTGAGGAATGTGCCCTCTATCCCTACACTTTAAAGAGTTTTTATCAGGAAGGGATGCTGTACTTTGTCCAATGCTTTTTCAGCATCTATTGAGAGTATCATATGGTTCTTGTTCTTTCTTTTATTAATGTGTTGTAACACATTGATTTGCGGATGTTGAACCAACCTTGCAGCCCTGGAATAAATCCCACTTGGTCGTGGTGAATAATCCTTTTAACGTACTGTTGGATCCTGTTGGCTAGTATTTTGGTGAGAATTTTTGCATCTGTGTTCCTCAAGGATATTGGTCTGTAATTCTCTTTTTTGATGGGATTTTTGTCTGGTTTTGGGATCAAGGTGATGCTGGCCTCATAAAACGAGTTTGGAAGTTTTCTTTCCATTTCTACTTTTTTTGGAACAGTTTCAGGAGAATAGGAATTAATTCTTCTTTAAATGTTTGGTAGAATTCCCCTGGGAAGCCATCTGGCCCTGGGCTTTTGTTTGGAGATTTTTGATGATTGTTTCAATCTCCTTACTGGTTATGGGTCTGTTCAGGTTTTCTATTTCTTCCTGGTTCAGTTTTGGTAGTTTATGTGTCTCTAGGAATGCATCCATTTCTTCCAGATTGTCAAATTTGTTGGTGTAGAATTGCTCATAATATGTTCTTATAATTGTTTGTATTTCTTTGGTGTTGATTGTGATCTGACCTCTTTCATTCATGATTTATTTGGGTCCTTTCTCTTTTCTTTTTGATAAGTCTGGCCAGGGGTTTGTCAATCTTATTAATTCTTTCAAAGAACCAGCTCCTAGTTTTGTTGATTTGTTCTATTGTATTTTTTAGTTTCTATTTCATTGATTTCTGCTCTGATCTTTATGATTTCTCTTCTCCTGCTGGGTTTAGGCTTTCTTTGTTGTTCTTTCTCCAGGTCCTTTAGGTGTAGGGTTAGGTTGTGTATTTGAGACCTTTCTTGTTTCTTGAGAAAGGCTTGTACCGCTATATATTTTCCTCTCAGGACTGCCTTTGTTGTGTCTCACAGATTTTGAACTGTTGTGTTCTCATTATCATTTGTTTCCATGAATTTTTTCAATTCTTCTTTAATTTTCTGGTTGACCCATTCCTTTTTTTAGAAGGATGCTGTTTAGTCTCCATGTATTTGGGTTCTTTCCAAATTTCCTCTTGGGATTGAGTTCTAGCTTCAGAGCATTGTGGTCTGAAAATATGCGGGGAATGATCCCAATCTTTTGATACTGGTTGAGACCTGATTTATAACCCAGGATGTGATCTATTCTGGAAAATGTTTCATGTGCACTAGAGAAGAATGTGTACTCTGTTGCTTTGGGATGGAATGCTCTGAATATATCTGTGATGTCCATCTGGTTCAGTGTGTCATTTAAGGCCATTTATTTCCTTGTTGATGTTTTGCTTGGATGATCTGTCCATTCATTGAGGGTAGTGTTAAAGTCCCCTACTATTATTGTATTATTGTTGATGTGTTTCTTTGATTTTGTTATTAATTGGTTTATATAGTTGGCTGCTCTCACGTTAGGGGCATAGATACTTAAAATTGTTAGATATTCCTGTTGGACAGACCCTTTGAGTATGATATAATGTCCTTCCTCATCTCTTATTATAGTGTTTGGCTTAAAATCTAATAGATCTGATATAATGATTGCCACCCCAGCTTTCTTCTGATGTCCATTAGCATGGTAAATTGTTTTCCATCCCCTCACTTTAAATCTGGAGGTGTCTTCAGGTCTAAAATGAGTTTCTTGTAGGCAATATATTGATGGATTTTGTTTTTTTATCCATTGTGATACCCTGTGTCTTTTGATTGGGGCATTTAGCCCATTTACATTCAGGGTAACTATTGAGAGATATGAATTTAGTGCCATTGTATTGCCTGTAAGGTGACTGTTACTGTATATTGTCTCTTTTCCTTTCTGATCTACTACTTTTAGGATCTCTCTTTGCTTAGAGGACCCCTTTCAATATTTCCTGTAGAGCTGGTTTGGTGTTTGCAAATTCTTTCAGTTTTTGTTTGTCCTGGAAGCTTTTTATCTCTCCTTCTATTTTCAGTGATAGCCTAGCTGGATACAGTGTTCTTGGCTGCATGTTTTTCTCGTTTAGTGCTCTGAATATATCATGCCAGCTCTTTCTGGCCTGCCAGGTCTCTGTGGATAAGTCCGCTGCCAATCTAATATTTTTACCGTTGTATGTTACAGACTTCTTCTCCTGGGCTGCTTTCAGGATTTTCTTTGTCGCTAAGATTAGTAAATTTTACTATTAGATGATGGGGTGAGGACCTATGGGGGTTTTCTGCACCTCCTGGATTTTGATGCTTGTTCCCATTGCCATATTAGGGAAATTCTCTACAATAATTCTCTCCAATATACCTTCTGCTCCCCTCTCTCTTTCTTCTTCTTCTGGAATCCCAATTATTCTAATGTTGTTTTGTCTTATGGTATCACTTATTTCTCAAATTCTCCCCTCATGGTCTAGTAGCTGTTTGTCCCTCTTTTGCTCAGCTCCATTATTCTCTGTCATTTAGTCTTCTATGTCACTAATTCTTTCTTCTGCCTCATTGATCCTAGCAGTAAGAGCCTACATTTTTTATTGTACCTCATTAATAGCTTTTTTGATTTCAACTTGGTTAGATTTTATTTCTCCAGAAAGGGCTTTTATTTCTCCAGACAAGGTTTCTCTAATATCTTCCATACCTTTTTTGAGCCTGGCTAGAACCTTGAGAATTGTCATCCTGAACTCTAGATCTGACATAATACCAATGTCCATATTGATTATGTCCCTAGACTTTGGTACTGCCTCTTGTTTTTTTTGTTTTTTTTTTTTTTTTTTTTTTTTTTTTTTTTTTTTGTGGTGAGTTTTTCGGCCTTGTCATTTTGTCCAGATAAGAATATATAAAGGAGCAAATAAAATACTAAAAGGGTGGCAAAGACTCCAGTAAAGTGTGCTTTTTTTTTTTAAAGATTTTATTTGACAGAGAGAAATCACAAGTAAGCAGAGAGGCAGGCAGAGAGAGAGGAGGAAGCAGGCTCCCCACTGAGCAGAAAGCCCGATGTGGGGCTCGAACCCAGGACCTGGGATCATGACCTGAGCCGAAGGCAGCGGCTTAACCCACTGAGCCACCCAGGCGCCCCTAAAGTGTGCTTTAACCAAATCAGAAGACACCCCATCATGGGGGGGGGGGTGGAGAAAGTGGGTAAAAAGTTCAGAAAAAAAAAATTAAAAAAAGAAAACATAAAGAAAAAAATAGAAAAAAGAAAAAAATATATATAATTAGACTGGTGACTAGAACAGGGTCACCCACTTAATTTTGGGAGTATTTTGGTCTCTTAGAAGAAACTACCTCCCGGGGGGGGGTGGGGTTATGGACATTGGGGAGGGTATGTGCTATGGTGAGTGCTGTGAAGTGTGTAAACCTGGCAATTCGCAGACCTGTACCCCTGGAGATTAAAAATATATGTTTATAAAAAATAAAATTAAAAAAAAAAGAAGACACTACCTCCCAAAATTTTACAGAATGAAAAACATATATAAGGGTAAACACAATGAGGGGATGGAATATGACTATAAAGATGAAAAAAAATTTTATTTTTATTTAATTTCTAAAAAGGAGTTGATAAGGTAAGTTCATTGGGAGAATAAAGAAAAAGAAAGTGGAGAGAATTAGCTCCGGCTGGAGACCAGAACAAGCCCGGTGCTAGATTTAGGGTGTATT
The DNA here is from genome assembly GCF_902655055.1 of Lutra lutra. Classification (NCBI taxonomy): domain Eukaryota; kingdom Metazoa; phylum Chordata; class Mammalia; order Carnivora; family Mustelidae; genus Lutra; species Lutra lutra. The sequence goes on from NC_062284.1 coordinate 40,595,285, forward strand.
TTGATCTATTAGAAGAAGTTGTACCCCAAATTTTTTAGAAGAAAAAACCCTATGTGTATACAGAAAATAAAGTTAGATAAAATGAAGGATAAAATATGACTATAATAATGAAGGTTCAAAAAAGATTTTTTGTTTTATGAAAGATATTGTTAAACTAGTTAAAAAACGTTAAAAAAGGAAAGGGTAAAAGTTAAAAAAAAATTTAGTAGAAGAGAAAAAATAAAATAAAAGATTAATTAACTTTGTAAGACTAAAGATTCATGGGTAGAAAGCTGTGAATTCCATGCTTTGCTTTCTCCTCCTCTGGAATTCCACTGTTCTTCTTAGTAAGTGAACTTGGTCTTGGCTGGATTTCTTGTTGATCTTCTGGGGGAGGCGCCTGTTGTAGTGATTCTCAAGTGTCTTTGCCCCAGGCGGACTTTTACTGCCTTTACCAGGGGCCAGGCTAAGTAATCTGCTCGGGTTAGGTTCGCTTTTGGGAGCTTTTGTTCCCTAAATGCTTTCTGTAGAGTTCCAGAGGATGGGAATGAAAATGGCAGCCTCCCAATCTCTGACCCAGGAGAGCCAGGAGCTCGGGACCCCACTCCTCAGTGCACCCTCAGAGAAAAGTGCTCAGTCACTCCCGTCTCCCTGGCCTCTGGCTGCACTCCAAGCTCACCCAGCCTGTGACCAAGAGTCTCTATCTCTGGCACACAGCTCTGCCTGGAGTCTCCGAACCCTGTAAATCCCTGAGCTCTTCCGGGGGGGGTCTCCCCAGATCTTGTGGGGACCCACTCACTGAGCAGTGGCCTGTGTCATGGATTATGGTTCAAGGTAACCCCTAGTTGAGAGCTCACTCCTCGGTTTTCTCTATAGCCAGCTTCCCTGCTCTAATACCTGTGAGCTCTGCGACACTCAAACATCCCTGATCCTTCTGTGGCCCCATGGGACCTGGGGCCATGTTTTCCCTGTGTGGGCTTCACCCCGGTTTAGCCTCTGGAGTGATGTCCCTCAGTGGAGCAGACTTTTTTTTTTTTTTAAAGATTTATTTATTTATTTGACAGACAGAAATCACAAGGAGGCAGAGAGGCAGGCAGAGAGAGAGGAGGAAGCAGGCTCCCTGAGGAGCAGAGAGCCTGACGTGGGGCTCGATCCCAGGACCCTGGGATCATGACCTGAGCCGAAGGCAGAGGCTTTAACCCACTGAGCCACCCAGGCGCCCCAGTGGAGCAGACTTTTAAAAGTCCTGATTTTGTGCTCCATTCCTCTGCCGCTTGCCAGGAACCGGCCCCTCCCCTCACTGTACATCTTCCCATAGCTTTGGAGTCACTTCTCCGCCAGTCCTACCTTTCAGAAAGTGGTCAATTTTCTGTTTCTAGAATTGTTGCTCTTCTCTTCAATCTCCTGTTGGATTTGTAGGTGTTCAGAATGGTTTGATAAGCTATCTAGCTGATCTGCGACCTGATGTTGTCTCAGCCTGCTACTTCTCTGCCATCTTGACTCCTCCCCCTCCAAAAGCATTCTAATCCTGGAGACATGGCCCACGCAAGTGGGGTCCTCCCCCCCCCCCCCACCATCTTCCCACCTCAAAGACCAGGTCTTTTTTTTTTAATATTTATTTATTGAAAAAAATTTTATTTATTGATGGAAAGAGAATGTTAGCACACAAGAGGGAGAGGGAGAAGCAGGTTTCCTGCTGATCAGGGAGCCCAATGTGAGTCTCGATCCCAGGATCCTGAGATCATGACCTGAGCCAAAGGCAGACGCTTAACTGACTGAGCCACCCAGGTGCCCCCAAAGACCAGGTCTTAATGGGAAAGGATGACAATTCAGGAAAGGCATTAATGCATGGAGGTGGGAAAATGGCAAGAGTTTTTGGGGATGGTGAGGAGCACAGTGGGCTAAGAAGTTCAGGTGAGTTAGTGATGAAATCAGAAAGGCAGTTTGGTAGGATCTTGAATGTGTCAAGAAAAGGAACGTGGACTTGATCCAAAGCCAGTGAGAAGCCCCGGAAGAAGAGGGTGGGGTTGGGAATTCCTGTAACCAGTGTGCCCGTTCTGTGACCTGTGGTTTGTGCGGTAAATAAAAGGGGTGGGGAGGCAGGAGGAGGCCCAGAAGGAGGATATTTGCATTGACAGAAAATGCTGGAATATAATTACAGGAAAGGCAACACCTTTGGTTTGATAAACTAATCTGCAGGAAAGAACAACTGTGCTCCAAGATGGCAGTTGATGACACTCACTGCTGTGGACACAAGCCTGGGCCACGCGATAGTGAGACTCTAGCCTCACTGTCCTGTCAGCTTTGTCTCTGCCTCTCCGGGTCTCTGTCTCTCTCTCTCTCAAATTTAAAAAAAAAAGAGGTGGGGGGGCAACCTAAGGGAAAGAGCCACAGTACCTATCACCGAGTAAGGGTAAAGGGCTAATGTCCCAATATGGAAAGAACTAGAAACTGAAAAGAAAACAAACTCGAGAGATGGGCGAACAAACAGTTCACAGAAAGGAAACAAAAATGGCCCTTAACCATAGGGGAAGTTGGGGCTCAACTTTACACATAACACTATGCTGAGATGACCGATTGGCCCAAAATGCCAGGTTGAACACCTGTTGGCAAGGCTGTCTGGAAATAGGCATTTTCATTCACGGCTGGTGGAAGTGCGCATTGGTTCCGTATTGAGGATCCCAAGGTTACAAATGCACATACTTTGTTACAGCTGTTCAATTCTGGGGCTTCATCCTACAGCATATGTGTGCTTGTAGGAGATTATGTACATACAAAGTTATTCACTGTAGCATTTTTTTAATAGTGAAAGATTAGAAACAACCTGAATGTCCCTCAATAGAGGATTAGCCATGGTGCATAGATACAGTGGAAAACTATGCAGTTGTAGAGTTTTATGGAAAGACGAACTTGGAACTAAAAGAGAAAATTTGACAAATATCCAGGTGGAGAATAGCAATAGACTTTTACCTTGTGTAAAAGGGAGATAAGAAGGATGTATACTGTGTTCTTTTATATGCATTTAAAAATTTAAGGAAGGATGTAGTATAGGAAACTAATAAAAGTGGTTTCCCATCTGAGGGTATGGGAAGTGGGTGGCAGAGGGAAAGCGTGGGTGGCAGTAGGATTTCTCACTGTACACCCTAAATATTTCTACACTCAAACATGGCACATGTAGAAAAGAACAGACCACCTAATGCTTTGCTTAAATAAATCCTAAAGTGAACACTGAACCCATCCTCCAGGTCAAGACCTAGAACACTGCCTTCTGTTCATCACCACTTCTCCTGGAAAGGTGACCACTGTCCTAATTATTAGAATGATCACTGCCTTGCTGTATAGTTTGACCCCTAGATATGCATCTGTAAATGTCAGTGGTTGTCACGTCCTTGGATTGGTCATCTACAGCTTCTCGTAATGCATTTCTTTGCTTAGACTCATACATATGCATAGCTGTGATTCATTTTCATTGCCAGGTAGGGGATTCCCTTTTGTAAAGATGCTACAATTTACATATCCATTCTACTGTTGGTGAATATTTGGGTGGTTTCCAGTTTGGGGCTGTGATAATAGGATTTATAACTAGTATTTGGTTGTTTGGATGACAAAAGTGTTTCTCCTAAATATTTGGTCTTCGTCTCAGGTTCTGGCACAAAGCTCCTAAAACACTTGGAATTTCCTAAGTGATAGGCGCATCCTTTGTTATATTTGTTGTTGTTGTTTTGTCCTTAGTTGTTTTTTTTTTTTTTAAGATTTTATTTATTTATTTGATAGAGATGACAAGGAGGCAGAGGTGGGGGGTGGAAAGCAGGCTCCCTGCTGAGCAGAGAGCCCGATGTGGGGCTCGATCCCAGGATCCTGGGATCATGACCTGAGCCAAAGGCAGAGGCTTTAACCCACTGAGCCACCCAGGCACCTCTGTTCTTAGTTCATGAAGTCACTTCAGATCCATAAAGGTGAAATAAGTGTCTTATTGTTCATAATAAGCCCCTTTCTACCACAGTGAGGTTTATTAATGAGGTGGTATTTGCAAAGCACTGAAAGATGGGAGCTGGGTGACAGGAGAACCAATCATGAATGGAGGGTTGGAACTTTCAGCCCCACTCCCTTGATTGCCAAGGAGGGAAGTAGAAGTTGAATTAATCCTCAGTGGCCAATGACTTGACCAATCATGCTTATGTAATGAAGCCTCCATTAAAAAAAACAAAACAAAACAAAAAAACTGGGTTCAGCAAACTTCTGGGTTGGGGAAACACAACACTTCATATGCCACTGTGTTGAGCCCCAAACTCCATAAGGACAGAAACTCTTCTGTTTGGGACCCACCCTATGTGTCTGTTGACATGACCATTGATTTGTATCCTTCTAATATCCTTTGTAGCAAACCAGTAATCTAGTGAGTAAATAAGTTTCCTGAGTTATGTGAGCCCATCCAGCAAATTAATCACTCCCCCCCACCCAAAAAGAAACTAAAAAAAATTAAACCTAAAGACGAGGTTGTGGGAACCTCCCATCTAATCTTGTGGGACTGGGCACTTGACCTCTGTGATCTGACCCTGGGAAGATAGTGTCAGTGTTACCAAATGATACACTAACTCTGGAAATGAACAGGTGAGTTCTGGTGCACTGCCATGGCCAACTGCTCCCATGGAGGACTGGACAAACTGAGGGCGTGGCTCCTGGCTGGGTTTTCCAACAATGTTGCCCCAACAAGTTCAGGTAAACTCACAAAAGAAGCCAATAACTCAAGAGACAAGGGCTTGGAAAAGCGAAAGGGAGAAATTTCGGGTGCCAGCCACCAGAGGAGGCGGCAGGCTTCAAGTCTTAACACCAACCTCTCTGCCCACAGGATGGACATCTAGAGTTTTGTAAAGAGGCTGGGGGGGGGGGGGGGGTTCCTGCAAGAGAGCAGGCAGGGAGCAGTGATCACGAGGAGGGGTCAGGGTATGTTCAGCCCATGATCCTTGGGCAGGGAAGGGGGTTCGTGGGGTGTGGCCTTCTCGGCGTTCTGTTGCCATCAGGGCTTTTCTGATCTGGCGGTTGGAATATTCCAGTCCTTGCAAAATGCCTTCATCAGTACCTCAAAGTGTGATAAGAAATAAGCACAATGGGTTTTAGTTACAGCATGAGTTTCACAGTCTTATCTATTTTCAGTTTTAGCTATTGAGGTCTATAGTTGAGCAAGAGGGCTCCCTGACATCAGAAGGAGTTGAATTGTAGGACACCCAGCTAGTGCTGGAAAATTGTTTGGTGGGGTGGGATGCTCCTTCCATATACATGATGAATGGGGTGTAAAACTTACAGGGATGGTGAAGACAAGGCTCCTAGAAATATTTTTGTACGTGTGTCTTGGTTAACATATATACACATTTCTGTTGCTTATATGCCTGGCAGTGGAACTGCTGAGTCCGAGCATGACGGTCTTGAGTTTCAGTAGATGCTGCCAGACTACCAGGGGCCATACCGATGTATAGTCCAACCAGTAGGTGACTTGTTAACTTCGCATCGTATCAACAGTTGGTATTACCAGTCTTTCAAATTTAGCCATTCAGCAGCTCTGTCATGGTATCTCATGCTGACCTTGAGTTGCACTTCCCTGATTACTAATAAGGATGAACCCATTTTCATCTTTATTGGCCATTTGGATATCCTCTCTTATAAAAATGTCTTTTACCACTTTTCCCTTTTAGCTTTTGTCTCTCCACAGAAAGGAATGTTTTGTTATTTACAAGTACCATCTTCTCCTCTGTGACTAGTCTTCCTTCTCATTCTTTCTCACTATTGCTCGCTTTACCTGGTAGTATATTATGCGTCCTGTTCTACACTGGTCTTTTTTCTTTTTTAAGATTTCATTTATTTTTGAGAGAGCGAGCAGGGAGAGGGAGAGGGGCAGAGGGAGACGAGAAGTGGGGAGAGATCCCAAACAGATTCTGCACTGAGCATGGAGCTCAAGGCAGAGGCTGGATCCCATGACCTTGATCATGACCTGAGCCCAAACCAAGAGTCAGATGCTTAATTGACTGAGCCACCTATGCACCCTTACACCTGTCTTTTATTTAATTTATTTTTTGAATTTAAATTCAATTTTACATATACTGTATTAGTTTCAGAAGTAGATCTTAGTGATTCATTACTTGCATACAATACCCAGTGTTCATTACGTCAAGTGACCCCTTTTTTAAAAAGATTTTATCTGAGAGGAAGAGCACAAGCAGAGAATGGGAGAGCGGGAGAAGCAGACTCTTGCTGAGCACGGAACCCAGTGTGGGGCTCAACCCCAGGATCCTGAGAGCATGACCTGAACCTAAGTCAGACACTACTAACTGAGTAACCCAGGCACTGCTCAAGTGCCCTCCTTAATGTCCATCACCCAGTTACCCCATACCCTCACCCACCTCCCCTCCAGCAACCCTCAGTTTGTTTCCTGTGATTAAGACTCTCTATTGGTTTGTCTCCTTCTGTTTTTCTTATTTTCCTTCCCTTCCCCTATGTTCATCTGTTTTCTTAAATTCCATGTATCAGTGAAATCATATGGTATGTCTTTCTTTGACTTATTTTGCTTAGCATATTACCTCTCATTCCATCCACATCATAGCAAATGGCAAGATTTCATTTTTTTGGTGGCTGAGTCATATTCCAGTGTATGTGTGTGTATTTCATATCTTTATCGATTCATTTGTTAGTGAACATCTAGGCTCTTTTCATAGTTGGGCTATTGTGGACATTGCTGCTATGAACATTGGGGTGCATGTGCCTCTTCAAATCACTGTATTTGTATCCTCTGGATAAATACCTAGAAGTGCAATTGCTGGGTCATAGCTCTATTTTTAACATTTTGAAGTACCTCCATATTGTTTTCCAGAGTGGTTGTACCAGTTTGCACTCCCATCAATGGTGCAAGAGGGTTCCCCTTTCTCCGAGTCCTCACCAACATCAGCTGTTTCCTGAGAGGTTAATTTTTCCATTCTGACAGGTGTGATGTGGTATCTCATTGTGGTTTTAATTTGTATTTCCCTGATGCTGAGTGATGTAGAGCATTTTTTTCATGGATCTGTTGGCCATTTGTATGTCTTTGGAGAAATGTCTGTTTATGTCTTCTACCCATTTCTTGATTGGATTATTTGTCCTTTGGGTGTTGAGTTTGATAAGGTCTTTATAGATTTTGGATACCAGCCCTTTATCTGATATGTCATTTGCAAATATCTTCTCCCATTCCATAGGTTGCCTTTTATTTTTGTGATTGTTTCCTAGCTGTGCAAAAGCTTTTTATCTTAGGGCATCTGGGTGGCTCAGTTGGTTGAGTGGCTACCTTTCGCACAGGTCATGATCCCAGGGTCCTGGGACTGAGACCTGCACTGGGCTCCCTGCTCTGGAGAGCCTGCTTCTCCCACTCCCTCTGCCTGCTGCCCTGCCTACTTGTGCTCCCTCTATCTCTCTGTCAAATAAATAAATAAATAAATAAATAAATAAATAAAAGCAACGAAGCAATAGTCATTACTAAAATATATATTTTTAAAAATCTTTTTATCGGGGCCCTGGGTGGCTCAGTTGGTTGAGCAACTGCCTTCGGCTCAGATCATGATCCCAGACTTCCGGGATCAAGTCCCGCATCAGGCTCCTGGCTCCTTGGGGAGTCTGCTTCTCCCTCTGACCTTCTCCTCTCTCATGCTCTCTCTCACTCATTCTCCCTCAAATAAATAAATAAAATCTTAAAACAAAAATAAAAAGCTTTTTATTTTGACAAAATCCCAATAGTTCATTTTTGCTTTTGTCTCCCTTGTCTTTGGAGACATGTCTAGAGAGAAGTTGCTGTGTTTTTCTCTAGGATTTTGATGGATTCCTGTCTCCCACTTAGGTCTTTCATCCATATTGAGTTTATTTTTGTGTATGGTGTAAAAAAATGCTCTAGTTTTGTTCTTCATGTTGCTGTCCAATTTTTCCCACACCATTTGTTGAAGAGAACATCTTTTTTTCCATTGGGTATCCTTTCCTGCTTTGTCAAAGATTAGTTGACCTTTGTCAAGGATTAGATTTGAGGGCCCATTTCTGGGTTCTCTAGTCTGTTCCATTGATCTCTGTGTCTTTTTTGTGCCAGTACCATATCATCTTGATGATTACAGCTTTGTAATAGATCTTGAAGTCTGGATGGGTGATGCATCCAGCTTTGGTTTTCTTTTTAACATTATTCGTGGGGTCTTATTCGAGTCCTCTCTGATTCCATACAAATTTTTTTTGGGATTGTTTGTTCTAGCTCTATGAAAAATGCTGATGGTATTTTGATAGGGATTGCATTGAATGTATAGATTGCTTTGGGTAGCATAGACATTTTAACAATATTTGTTCTTCCAATCCACGAGCATGGAACGTTTCCATATCTTTGTGTCTTCCTCAATTTCTCTTGTAAGTATTCTGCAGTTTACAGAGTACAGATACTTTACCTCTTTGGTTAGGTTTATTCCTAGATATTTTATGGTTTTTGGTGCAGTTGCAGGAATAACTTAATTAATTGCTTGATTTCTTTCTTCTACCTCATTGTTAGTGTATAGAAATGCAACTGATTTCTGTGCATTGATTTTTATATCCTGCGATTTGCTGAATTTATGTATTACTTCTAGCAATTTAAGTAGTCTTTTATACCTTTCTTTGAAAGAATTATCCTGGAGCCCTTCCCATTACCAGTACATAAAGGCTCTCCCCTTACTAAAGGCACATTGTGTTCTAGGAATTTACTATAGTTCATTTAATTTTAATTAGACCCCATTGACATTGAAGTTATTTCTATTTGCTAATGGAGACAATGCTTCAATAAATAATCTTAATATATTTTCACATGTATTTAAGTTCTTTTACAGGATGAGTTCCTAGAAGTAGCATTGCAGGTCTGAGTGCATCTGTAGGTGCATCTGTAATTTTGATCATTAGTGTCAGTTTTGATCATTAGTGTCAAATCTTTCTTTAGAGGCTGCTCTTTACCTGAGTTCCTATTTCTGCAGTCTCTTCTCTGTGGTTCTGTCAGATTTCAATTATTTCCCATTTAATAGTCAATAACGGTGGCTCCATGCAGTTAAAAGCAAACAAGACAAAACCCCCCAAAACAACAAAGCAATTCTCCAAAAACTCAAAACTTTGAGGTATGATTGACCTAAATAATGCACATATTTAGTTTTAGAACCTAATAAATATTGACCTGTGAATATACTTGTGAAACCGTGACCACAGTCAAGTTAACATCTCCATCCCTGAAAGTGTCCTCCTGTCCCTTTGTACTTCCTCCACTACTCCCCAACCCCAAGCAACCAGTGATGTGTTTTCTGTCACTATAGATGGAGTTTCTTACTTGTCCATTTACCCGGTGATGGATACTTGGGTGGTTTCCAGTTTTTAACTATTTCCTTTTAAAATTTTTAATAGAGATTTTATTTATCTGAGAGACAACTGAGAGGGAGACATGAGTGTGAGAGAGGGATGAGTAAGAGAATACAGCAGAGTGAGAGGGATTAGCATATTCCCAGCTGAGCAGGGAGCCCAGTGCGGGGCTTGATCCCAGAACCCCCAGATCATGATCCAAGCTAAAGGCAGACACATAACAGACTGAACACCCCACCAATTTTTATCTATTTCCAAAAACCTATTCTAAAGTGTTCATGTACATATTCTTATATAGACCAATATTTCCCTTTCTCTTGGGCAGATAGCTAAGAGTGAATGGCTAGATTACATTATAGGTGTGTAACTTTCTAAGAAGATGCCAGATTATTCTCCAAAGTAGTCCTACTACCTTTCTTTCCTACCAGTAGAGTATGAGAGTTCCAGTTTCTCCACAGAGAGCAACACAGTGGTCCCCAGTGGTATCCTGTGGTTTTTACATTTCTCTAATGACTAATCATGTTGACCATCTTTTCATATGCTTTTTTGCTACTTGTAGATCTTCATTGCTGAAGGGACTATCTGAATCTTTAGCTGATCTTAAAAATTAGATTTTCTTATTTCTTTGTTCTGAGTGTTCTTCATGTTTTCTGACTACCAATTCTTTTCAAATAGTCTTTGTAAAGCTCTCCCTCCATTCTGTGGGTTGTCTTTTCATTCTTTAAACAAAGAACAGGAGTATTTCATTTTGAAGTCTGATTTACCAAATTTTTTTTCTTCTATATTCTTTTGATGTCATATTTAAGACATTTTTGCCTAACCCAACATCACATATTCTTTTAGGATTTCCTCTAGACATGATAGTGTTAGATTGAGCGTTTGGTTCTATGATTGATTTTTGAGTTTGAGGTATGTATGCAAGAATTTTGCTCAAATGGATATCCAGTTGTTTCAGGATCATTGAAAAGACCATCCTTTCTCCAAGGCATTAGTTTGGCACATTGTGTTTTAAAAACTCAGTTCATATGTATGTAAGCTTTTCTGGACTCTATTCTGTTCCATTGAGCTTGTCTGTCTTCATTCCATTGTCTTGTTTTGATCACTGTCACTTCATGATAAAGTCTCTAAATCAGACAGGTTAGCCCTCCAACTTTGTTCTGCTTCCTAGTTGCTCTGGCTAATCTGAGTCTCTGCATGAATTTCAAAATCAGCTTGATTTGATTTCCACAAAAAAAAAGCAGCTGAGACTTAGATTGGGAGGGACTGCATTGAATCCTATGATTTGGAAAGCTAATGTTAACTGGTACTTTTACTTTTTTGCTGACAATCTTAGGACCTTAACATACTTTGAGCCCATTTACATCTCACCTGATTTATGTCTTATTGGCAAATATTTTTGTTACATATGCATTTTAAACCCCACAACCTTTGCTTTTATAGTTAGATTCATTTCATTTGTTTTTGTTCTTTCATTTGTTCATAGGATCATTTATTCATAGGATCATTTCATTTATTCTTTCTTGTTCCTTCTTTCATGTCTGTGTTTCTACCTGGGATTAAATTCTCTAGCCTGAAATCATTTTTTAATGTCTCCTTTAATGTAGTAGGCCAATAACATTTTTACTATTTGTCTAAAAATAATTTTTACTGTTATTCTTGCAGAGCTGGTTTAGTGTTCACAAACTCCTTTAGTTGTTTTTTTTTTTTTTTAATATTGGAAACTCTTTATCTCTCCTATTCTGCATGACAGCTTTGCTGCATATTTGGCTCCTGATTTTTCCCATTAGGCTTTTGAATATTTCCTGCTACTTTCTTCTGGCCTGCTAAGTTTCAGTGGACAGGTCTGTTGCTAAACTTATGCATCTCCTGTTGGGGTTTCAGGGCCTTTTGTCCCCAGCTGCTTTCAGAATTCTCTCTTCATCTTTGTATTTTGCAAGTTTCACTATGATATGTCATGATGTTGCCCTATTTCTGTTGATTTTTGAGGAGAGTTATCTGTGCTTCTTAGACTTTAAAGCCTGTTTCCTTCCCCAGATTAGGGAAGTTCTCAGCTGTAATTTGTTCAAATAAACCTCCTGCTCTTTTCCCTTGTTGCTCTTCTTTTGGGACTCCTATGATATGGTATTTCACTTGGTGGAATCGCTGAGATCCCTAAGAGTCCCTTTGTGATAGTTTTCTTTCTCTCTTCTTTTGGCTTCATTATTTTCCATAATTTTCTATATCACCTATTCTCCCTTTGCTTCTTCAATCTTCCTTGTGATTATATCTAGTTGGTTTTATGTCTCCATTATAGCATTTTTTATTTCAGGCTAATTTTCGGTCTTTATTTCTGCAGCAAGTGTTTCTCTATATGATTCTCAAGTCCAGCTAGTAGTTTTTGGACTGTTGTTCTAAATTCTTACTCAGATCTATTGCTTAAATCTGTTTTGAGCTAGTCCCTCACTGTGATTTCTTCTTGGCCTTTCTTCCAGGGAGAATTTCATGGTCTTGTCATTTTGGCTAGGTTTCTGTCTTTAGTGTGTTTTGAAAGCTTGTTATGTTTCCTGCTCCTGAGAGTTACATTAAAAAGGGACCAGATACTGTTTAGGGCCTGGCACTTCAGGAAGTGTTTCTGGTGTATGCTGTGTGCACTCGGTTTTGGCTACTCTTTCCCACTGGTCAGTCCTCTGCAGAGTTCCCCCTTTCTTGCAGTGGGGAGAGTTTGGATCTTTAAGTGTGTTTTGCTTTTTTACAATAAGCCTGGAAAAGAAAGACAGAAAGGAAGGAAGGAAGGAAGGAAGGAAGGAAGGAAGGAAGGAGCCTGATCCAAAAAGAGAAGGAATGAAACCAGCAAATCAAAAAAACTATAAGCCTGATTCCAAAGAAAACAAAAGAGTGGGGGGTGGGAGAGAGAAACAAGAAAAACAAAACAAAACAAAAAAGAAACCTGATCCAAAAAAAGGAAATGAAAAAGACAACCAACCAACCAACTATAAGCCTGATCCCAAGGAGTTGGGGTGAGGAAGTAAAGCCTGGTCCTATTTGCACCAGAACTACAGGTGATTATCTGAAGCACTCTGATCGGTACACTTGGTGCATGTGGGGCACTGCCTGTGCTGGTCTTCTGGGGGAGAGGCCTGTTTGTGCTGGCTCAGAGTCAGACCTGCCCCAATAAATACCACTTTCCAGGCACAGGGGTGTGGGGGTCAGTGTAAGCAGCTCTGCCTCCACTGGGGACCACAGTGTTACTTTCTGAAGTCCAAACGTGTTGGTGGCAAGGGGGAAAATGGTGCCACTCCATTCTCTTGTCCCTGAACAGGGATCTCACACCGTCACAGAACAACGAGGGCCATCAGCAGTCTCGGTGCCACAGCTCTCCTACATTTTATCCTTGTGCATAGTTGGGATTCAAAACTCCAACTCTTAAGGGACCCAACACTGCTTGGACCCACTCTTCTTCTCCAGAATAGAGACTCTCCACACTGTGTCTGGTGTCCTTTGTCCCAGAAAACAGACCCATACCTGCACAGGGCACAGAATCTATGGTGTGTCCCAGTGAAAAGCAGTGACCAGGTTATCTACCTCTGCATGTGCCTTGGTCCCCTAGTGATGAAACGTTGTTTACTGGTGCCTGCAGGTCTTTTGCTTCTTTGCTCCTTGGAGGAGCAATATACACTCTTCCAAATGCACTCTAGGAAGGGGAACGTTCTCCCCCAGCATGACCCAGGAAATCCCTACACCAGTTGTGCACTCCCGGGCCAGTGCCTTCCTTCTCCCAGGAGCACACACACACAGCTCTGCTTTGGCAAAAATGGCACACTTCCAAAACAGAGTTTGAGCTCTTTCTGCTGTTCTAAAAAACCCTGACTCTTCATACTCCTCACTTCCTAGTCGTAGACTGGAGCGGTTTTCTTTTTGTTTGAACGTGAGCCTAAATGCTCTCAACCCCTCTCTCCCTCTCCTCCACAGCACCACAGTTTTTCTCTCCCCCAATTCACTTCCCTGCACCTCTCACCTGCTCCTGTGTCTCTCCAACTATGGAGATCCTTCTCCCAGTCGTCAGGTCAATTTCCTGGGTGTTTCAAGTGATCTGACCTCAATAGAGCAGTGTTTGAGGGTGGAGGAGAAGCCTAGCCACCCCCCCACTCTCCACCATCTTAGTTCCTCCCCCTTTTACTTTTATTCTTGAAGGATAACTTCGCTAGTTACAGAATTATAGTTTGGCAGTTATTTTCTGTTTGAAGTTTGGTAACTTTGTATTCTCTTCTGGTTTCTATCATTTAGGTTCAAATGTTAGTTCTTAGTTTAATTCTTTGGAAGAAGTAAGCATTTTTTCTCTGGTTGTTTCCAGGTTTTAGGATCTTCTCTTTTCCTATCCCATGTTTAGAGAAGGGTTAGAGAAGGGTTGTGTTTAATTTTGTTTGGGTTTATAAGGCTTCCAATATGCATAGATGTCTCTCACTATTTCTGGGAATTCTCAAGTAATATCTTGTCAAAGGTCACTTCTACACCATTTTCTTTCCTGTTCTTCTGGGACTACAACTAAACACAAGACCTTTTCACAGTATCCTTTCTCTGAACTCTTGTCTGTGTTTTTCATCTTTTGACTTTGTGCTATTATTTGAAGATTTTCTTCAGAACTGGTGGTGGTCTGGAGTCTGCTTGTATCAGCTTTCCAAAATTCCAAAATTTCTAAATTTTGTATTTAGGAAATTTTGTGAGCTGGTTGATAAACCATTGACACTTACGGTGCTTCATTTCAAGTTTTTATACCATAGAAACTGGCAAACACTATAAAGTAGAGATTCTCCTATTAATTTCTACTTACTAGATAGCACTCTTAATACATTGACCTGTATATCCCAAAAGGCTAGGAAACCAGATATGACCTGGTTTATTGAAAATTCTATTTAATGGAGATATTCTATGTTTACTACATATGGACAATTTATTTTTAAAGAATAACCCATGATTCTAGAATGGCATTACACTAAAATTACATAGCACACAACTTATCTACCTTTATTTAAGCTTGATTATGCATCGCAATCTTGATGACTAATACCAACTACAATTGTACAAAGTGATAGCTAAAAATGGTGTAGGAGATTGGATTGAATAAGTTCTGATCTAATGACAGCCCTGACTTTTTTTTTTTTTTTAAATTCTTAGAAGTGTTACTATTTCACCTTCTCATATGTGTCTTAAAAGACAGAGAACATGGTTTGGCAGTGGCAGCAGTGGGAGGAGGAAGGAGGAGAGAAATGTTACTCTTTGTTGTAGATAAATGAGAATGTGCCAGCTTAATATTCTGAGCTGATAAGGAATTTCATGGTAATAGAAATCCAAATATTATCGTGTTACTGGTATCACTGATGCCAAACAAACTTAAGTTTTACAATTGCCTGAAAGTTGAAAAATAAGCCACTTTTTTTTTTTTTAAAGATTTATTTGAGAGAGAGTGAGAGTGAGAGAGTGAGTGAGCACATGAGCAGGGGTGAAGGGCAGAGGGAGAAGCAGACTCCCTGCTGGGCAGGATCCCGATGCGATGCGGGGCTCCATCACGGATCTCCAGGATCATGATCTGAGCCAAAGGTAGACGTTTAACCAAATGAGCCACCCAGGCACCCCCTTCCTGCTCCACCCTCCACTTTTTTTTGCTATGTTGGAAACATTTTAAATGAGTATCTTAGGGAGCTAACCTTCCTGGTCTTCAGTGAAGACAGACATGGGCATTTTTTTCTGCCCCTTTTTTATTTTCTAAGGACTTGCTTGTATGACACTTAATTGGCAAAAAGTGCCAACCTTATCTAATACTACTATTTGCTAAAGGATAAAGAGTATTCCTATCGCCTGCCATTCTACAGTAATGTTTTCTTTTTGTGCATAGGAATACAGATACTTCCATCAGCAGAAGGACTTGCACATTAAATGTGCCAATTTTTGTAAATGTACCAATCCTAAATTAATTGGCAGTATACAGCTAGCTATTCATCCAATTCTAACTATTTTCTTAAGTATCACAAAGTCTGAGTTGAAGGTTTTGGAACACTGAACCTAAAGCTACTTCTGAATCACTTCCAGATGTTAACTGTTCAAGGTGTCCCTTCCTCCCACTCCCCTATCCTCCAAATACCTGAGCTTGCAGTCTTGATCTCTTTACCACTTTTAGGAACCAAAAGCATAATTTTAAGGGAGAGAAAGTATATCTACATTTTCTATTTGACATAACTCATAGATTTGGTTTTTATCCTTAATTGAACTTCTGGGTTACAAATTAAATGGCTTCTCTTGAAAGCCACCTGGGTCCTTCAAATAGACGTTCAGCCCCAAGTGACAGTCCTTCAAGATCTTCTAACCCCTCTAGTCTGAAAAGAACAGGTAACTTCTATTTGCATTGCTAGGTGATCTGTGTATCCAATAAACTTTTGTTTTAAAGTTATTACTGAGAAGAACACAAGTGCCTAATGCAAGTGCAATCAAGGGGAACCCTCTGACAAACTCACTGGTGAGGGACCTTCTGCAAAATAACTGGCCTGCCCTCTTCCCACATAGGTCATTAAGCCTTTGCATTTAAGATGAAAGACTAGAGCTGTGACAACGAAATGCAGTGCATGATCCAGAATTTTCTCTCGCTGATGACTTAATGCAATTAGCAAAATATGAATAAGGTCTGTAGATGATTTAAAAAAAAAAAATCTGAGGGGCGCCTGGGTGGCTCAGTGGGTTAAAGCCTCTGCCTTCAGCTCAGGTCGTGATCTCAGGGTCCTGAGATCGAGTTCCGCGTCGGGCTCTCTGCTCAGCAGGGAGCCTGCTTCCCTTCCTCTCTCTCTGCCTGCCTCTCTGTCTACTTGTGAGCTCTCTCTCTGTCAAATAAATAAATAAAATCTTAAAAAAAAAAAATCTGAGCATTGCCCTATTCTGTTCTCAGCTGAGAATGGCCAGTGCTATTTTCGGTTTGGCTGGGAGGGGTGGGGAAGGTTTTTTACCTGTGCAGTCAGACACAACCCCTCCCTCCCCGCTGAGCTGGTCTCCAGGTCTGCCTCAGCCACTTCAGACCCTGTGCTGGGAGGGGCTGGACCAGGCCACCGCAGGGGTGGGGGGGGAGTTGGGGGGTGGGGGGTGTTCTGGGAGTGATAATCTGTCCAATCCTGAGCCTTGTGTCCTCATGCCAGTGACACCGTAGCCTCCTATGCCACTGACAGCCACTGTGCAGAACATTCTGCTTAGCCTCAAACTGATGGCATTGCGACTGCTGTCAGAACAAGATGAGGGCCTACAGCATGGGAGGCTGGCCTCAAACTCTCTTCCCCCAGGGTGGGGGTGGGGGGAGCGTGGGGGGAGTTCTGTGCTCAAAAATTAGCATCCTTCAGTGTTAGTCTACACATTTTAGCAGTCACGCTATGGTAACTTAAGAGGATGTTCTTACTTTGAGAAAATCGAAAGCAAAGGTTTTAGGTACAAAAGGCACCATGTCCGTAGCTGATCTCTTAATGGTTCAGAAAGTGAACCATATTTGGGGGCTCTCTGAAGGGTATAAGGGAAATTTTTGCCTTCTTTTTTTTTCACCTTTTCTATAAGTTGAATTAGGTCAAGGTTAAAAGGAAAACTGCATTAGGATGCAATCTCTTTGAAGATATTAATATGTAGGAAAGAATTAAGAATGTGAATTAAATAAAAATGCCACTGTGAGGAGTCGCACAGATGGGTGACAGGTATAGGAACACCTGTGCTGTCCAGCCGAGTGTACCCCACCCAGAACAGTGACAGCCATCCCTGCTGCAGCCCCCCTCTTTGTCTAATGGCCACTCGATGGAGGTGGTAAAAAGATAATCAAAATATTTCTGCTTTAAAAAACCTAGTTCTGTTTCGGGGGATATCTAAGTGTTGTTAGAATTAAGGAAATAGGGCATTGATACTGATAGACCCCAATGATACAGTGGCAGGAGGAAAAAGTTTGTGTCAAAAAGAACTCCCAGGTTTCTCGTAAAAGCCATCAGTGCCATTGACTGAAGGGACACCTGGAAGAGAAGTGGATTTAGTTGGGGGAGGAGATGCTCGCTAATGGAGGGGTTAGTGAGAGCCTACCTAGCTTGAGACATTTTAAGCTAGCACTAGAGCAGAAGATTTCTGGAGCAAGGAGTGTACAGATCTAAATTCTAGAGGAGAGGGTTTGGACTTGGAGAAACATGTCCCCCACACAGTTCCAGAGCACTTGGGAGAGGTGTATGTGTGAGGTGGGCAACAAAGGGTGGGAAACGCCAGGGAAGGACCCTTTTTCCACAAAAGGTGAGTTTTCATGGGTTCAGTACTAGGGCTGAGGTTCCATGGGTGATCTAACCCTTCCCTCCATCCTTGGCTCTGCACTATACCAGGATGTGCTTTGGGAGGCCTGAAGGGAGAGGGTCCCAGGAGTTAGGCTCCTCAACAGGCTTCTGGTGGTTACCACAGACCTGGAATCTGAATGCAGACCTTGTGCTGGAGGGCCTGAGTTCCGTCCATATTAGTCACCAAGGTCACTGAATACTGTCCCATTCTGCGCCTGTGCAGATGTTGAATGACTTATCAGAAAGGATTCTAAAGGTCTCTATATAATGATTTCTATTCCTTTTAGAAGTGAAAGAAATGACCTTTGCTCTTGCCTTATTTTTGCTGCTTCCAGCGAACTCCAAATCCATCTCTTTGATAATCCCTCTAATTCCCAGGGACCAAGGGGACTACTAAGCATGCACACACAAAAAGAACTCAACCTACTAAACTTTTTTTTTTTTTTTACTTTAACTGGACTAAATATCTTATTACTAGAAATGAATAAATAAGAACTGAAACTGAAAGAACTTTTTATTCACTTGCAGATAAAAAGTTGTAAAAAGTTTCAAGAGCTTGGGGTGTCTTGGTGGCTCAGTCTGTTAAGCATCTGCCTTTGGCTCAGGTGATAATCCAGGAGTCCTGGGATCAAGCCCCACATTGGGCTCCCTGCTAAGGTGGGAGCCTTTTCCCTCTCCCTCTGCTACTTCCCCCGATTGTGCTTGCTCTCTCTGTCAAATAGTCTTCAAAACAAAATGACAATAAAAAAACCACACATAAAAGCCATCTTGAAGCCCAGATGATTTCTTTGGTGAATTCTACCAGACAGTTAAAAAATTTTTTTTCAAGATTTTATTTGAGAGAGAGAGAGGAAGAGCACAGAGGGAGAGGGAGAGGGAGAAGCACAGAGGGAGAGGGAGAGGGAGAGAGGGAAAAGGGGGTGGTTGGAGGGGTAGGGGCTTGATCCCGGGACCCTGGGATCATGACCTGAGCCAAAGGCAGTCACTTCACTGACAGAACCACCCAGGCACCCCTCTACCAGATATTTAAGAAATAACATCCCTACACAAACTTTCAGGAATTGAAGAGGAGGCAATACTTGCCACTTCTATAAGGCTAGTTTCTGTGATGCCAAAGTAAGGGAAAGACCATACAAGAAAAAGCTACACCATGGGGCACCTGGGTGGCTCAGTTGGTTAAGTGACTGCCTTCAGCTCAGGTCATGTTCCCAGAGTCCTGGGATTGAGCTCCATGTCTAGCTCCTTGCTCAGCAGGGAGTCTGCTTCTCCCTCTCCCTCTACCTGCTACTCTGCCTGCTTCTGCTTTCTCTCTGTCCAATGAATAAAAATTCTTTAAAAAGAAACCCCAAAACCCTACACCATGAATAACTCACATGAATATAGAGGCAACAATTTGTAAAAGGTTAGCAAAACAAATCAAGAGGATATAACAAAGATACTATATTGAGACCATGTGAGATTTATCTAGGAATACAACGTTTAACATTACGGATATCAACACGTTTCATCATCTTAACAGACTAAGGAAAAAGCCTGATTATCTCAATAGATGCAGAAAGATCCAGGGTCCATTCCTGCTTTAACAAAAAAACAACTCTCCGGAGTGCCTGGGTGGCGCAGTCGGTAAAGTGTCTGACTTTTGCTTTCTGGTTAGGTCCTGATCTCAGAGTCCTGAGATGAGCCCTGCTTCAGGCTCTGTGCTCCTAGTGGAGTCAGCTTGGGATTTTCTCTCCCTCTCCCTCTGCCCCTCTTTCTTGTGTGCACTTGCTCGCTCACTCGCTCTCTTAAATAGAGAATCCTTTAAACAACTGTCCACATACAAGGAATCCTCAATCTGACGAAGTATTTTTTTAAGAGTGATAGAGCGTGCTGGAGCATGAATGGTGGGCGCGAGAGGGGTGGGGGCAGTGGGAAAGGGAGAGAAAGAATCTGAAGCAGGCTCCATGCCCAGCCCAGAGCCTGATGCAGGGCTTGATCCCTTGACCCTGAGATTGTGAACAGAGCTGAGATCAAGAGTTGGACACTTAACTGATGGAGCCCCCCTGGTCCCTCCACCTTGACAAATGACATCTTTTTTTTTTTTTTTAAGATTATTAGTGCATGCATGCGCACACGTACACACACACACACACACACACACACACACACACACACACACACAAGCAGGGGAGGGGGCAGAGGAAGAGGGAGAAGCAGGCTCTCCAGTGAGCCGGGAGCTTGAAGCGGGGCTCAATCCCAGGACCCTGGGATCATGACCTGAGCTGAAGGCAGATACTTAACCAACTGAGTCATCGAGGTACCCCTAACAAATGACTGAAAAAACAAAAAACAAAAAACCAAAAAAAACCCAAAAACCTCTAATATCCCAGTCATGGTGGAAGGTTGAATGCTTTCCTTCCAAGATTAGGAATAAGTCAAGGGTATGTGCTCTTATTGGTTCTACCCAATGTTGTACTAGAGTGGCATTGGGGCAAGTCCCTTTCAGAAAGGCGCCCTGGTGTCAGAGCAGCATGGACCATGAACTAAACCCTAAATGGTGGCGGATCCAAAGATAATGAAAATCCAGCAGCAACTGTGGTAGACCTTAGAGATCCTAGTTGTAAGGACAAATAGGGGTGACCTTTATGGCTCTTCCATCCAGTGGAGAAATGTATCTATAGAGAAACTATTTCTGGTTCTGCTTCTTACATATGAACAATTTCTCTGTATCTTTAATGTCATGAATAGATTCATGCAACCCTGGAGAAACGAATAAGTATTCATTTGTTCAACAGACATTCTCCGAGTATCTGTGTGATACCTATAGATGTATATATGATAATACACTACTTTAACACTGTTGATATTAACGTGGTTAGTATCAGGAATAATGTCTGACATCTACCATATGCCAGATTCTGGAACTGTACTTATTAGTCACAAAATCCCATACGAAGTGAAGAGCATTATCTCAGAGGTGGAGGCACTGAAGCTGATAGAAATGATATCATTTGCTGAAGAGTGGGGAGAGGCAGAGATAGGAGTGGAGCCCACCTGCATCTGAGACCCAGACTGGTGCTTATCAATGCTACTCAGCACGGCCTCCTTCCCGCCTGCAAGCAGTGTATCTGGGATAGACTCCAGTCCTTGCTTATGGCCACACAGAGCGGCAGGGGGAGGGAGCGAGGAGGACTGAGGTTATTTGAGAACAGCTAGACCTTAGATTTCTTCCAGATTGGCTTTTTCCTCACCAACAGTTCCTTGCTCCCGGTTAACTGAAGAATTCTTGTCCAACCCAGGGAACAGCTTTAATTTGAGAATTCTTTCAAATCGGTTACTTTGACCTAGAAAGTGAGTGCTGGGGGTTCTTTGGGCAGGGAGCATGCTAATTCAGATTCCCTAACTTGAGGAAAGCTTACGGAAGTCCCATGATGCAAAAGAAGTTAGAGGGAGCTGGCTAAGGGGGATGCTTTTGGGAGGGAGGAACGACCTGGAAGCTCAGAGTTCAAGGCAAGGGCCTACAGGGAATGCCCTGGCTGTCTCGCCCAGCCTTGCTCTGGGAAGCCTGGCTACTGTCATTACTTTCATTCTTCCCTATGGGCTCAGCTTTTTTTTTTTTTTTTTTAAACTTTTCCACAGCCCTCCCCTCCTTGCATGCTGGACCAGAAGGAGGGTATCACCTGTGCTCTCCATTTCTGCTTTTTTCAGATAGCGATTGGCTCACCACCTGTGAAGCCACTACTAGCCAGCCATATTGCTTGCGGCTGGTACCTGCCCTTCTCCTCAAGGCACCTTAATCATCCTGGCCCTTGGGGATCCGGTTAGCCCAGTGTTTAGTTCCCGATCGTCATCCAGGGCCTCCCCAGGTTTCCAAGCAGTGATTCATTGGGTATCTGGCCTCCCTGTGTCTTCCTCCTCTCCACCTTATTTGCAGCCCTCTTGGGCAGGTCCCCTTGCAGAGCACGAAATGAACACAGAAGTTCCTTGCGGCAAGGGTGACCTTTCACCTTTTCTATTTCCTCCCTCTCCTCCCCTCCCTCCACTGCTGTGCAATAGCCTTTCAATTTCTGGTTCTTCAACTCTTCCTTAACTGCCCAGTTGCCTGGCTCGCTGGCCTCATTTGTCTCCCAGCCCTGTGTGGATGTTGTGTTTCACCGTTTCTCTGCCCTCGTGCTCACCCTCTTTTCATCTCCCCTTTGATTACCTTATCGGGGTGCCTCGTGGGTATCCTGGCACAGGTGGAGCGGCCGGAAACGCCCTGTGAGTGTGCACGCGAGCTGTTTCCACAGTGCTGGCCAAACACAGCCTAGATTGCTCTACGTCATCACGAAGTTATACGACCAGGCTTGGGAGGGACCCTGCGTGATTGCGGTTGCTGTTATTTATTTACCCCTCGTTCTCCGCCCTGGTCTCCCCAGCCCTTAGGGATGGGCCCTTGCAACCTCACCCTCTCTGTGCCCTCCCTCACTGTCGCCTTCCTCTCGAGAAGACTGTGGCGTGAGCGTGAGCCGCCCAGCCGAGTCCTGGCTGCCCTCCTCTTCACCAAGAGGCCCTCCTTCTCCGTGGGCTCGTAAATTCTCCCCCTCAGTCTGCGGCAGTCTAACCCGGGCGGCCTGGCCTCATCCTTGAGCGCAAAGCAAGCCTCTCTTTCTCTCCTTGCCCCCTCCTGAACACGGCTGGCCCTTCCATGAAGCGCTTCTTTCGCTCTTTTACCCTCCTCTGTTTTTGTGGCTTGAATCTCTGATTTTAACTTCTCGAGTTACCAGGATTTTTGACCAGTTTTGTATGTTCTCTTTACCCCGCGCCCCAGACTAGAGGAGGGAAGCGTTTGGAACGGACCTCAGCAGGGATTCCAAACGCTTCCCTCCTCTAGTCTGTGCTGAAGCCCGCTGAGGTCCGTGCTGAGACCGCGCATGTGCACAGGGATCGCGGCGTCCCATCTCGGTGCCAATTACCGCAGGACTGGGGAACCCAGTGCCACTCTAACCTGGGATGCTCACAGGCAGGACTGCTCACACGGTGGGGGCGACTCTTAACGGTTGTCAGATTGCTCAGGTTTCTGTGCTGACTGCTTTCCTCATCAATTAGAAGAAGGAAGAAGGAGTCCTGCAGTAGTAGTTGCTTTCACAGAGGACTCTCCCCAGTGGGAGTAATTCACAGCATGTTTGGAAAGAACTTTTAAATGGATCAGGGAGGCAAGCGTGAGCTGGAGGAATTTTTTTTTATTGTTATTAACATATAATGTATTATTTGTTTCAGGGTTACAGGTCTGTGATTCATCAGTCTTACGCAATTCACAGCACTCCCCATAGCACATACCCTCCCCAGTGTCCCATCACCCAGCCACCCCATCCCTCCCACTGTCCTCCCCTTCAGCAACCCTCAGTTTGTTTCCTGAGATTGAGAGTCTCTTATGGTTTGTCTCCCTCTCTGGTTTTGTCTTGTTTCACTTTTCCCTCCCTGCTCCTGTGATCCCCTACCTTGTTTCTCAGATTCCTCATATCAGTGAGGTCATATGATAACTGTCTTTCTCTGATTGGCTTATTTCTTTTAGCATGATACCCTCTAGTTCCTTCCACATCAGTACAACTAGCGAAATTTCACTTTTTGATGGCTATGTAATATTCCATTGTGTGTATATATACCACATCTTCTTTATCCATTCATCTGTTGATGGACATCTAGGTTCTTTTCATAGCTTGGTTATTGTGGACATTGCTGCTATGAACATTGTAGTGCACATGCCCCTTTGGATCATGACATTTGTATCTTTGGGGTAGATACCCAGTAATGTGATTGCTAGGCTGTAGGGTAGCTCTATTTTCAACTTTTTGAGGAACCTCCATACTGTTTTCCAGAGTAGCTGCACAGCTTGCATTCCCATCAGTAGTGTAGAATGGGGTCCCATTTCTATGCATCCATGCCAACATCTGTTTCCTGATTAATTTTAGCCATTCTGACTGGTGTGAGGTGGTATCTCATTGTGGTTTTGATTTGTATTTCCCTGATGCTGAGTTGAACACTTTTTCATGTGTCTGTTGGCCATTTGGATGTCTTCTTTGCAGAAATGTCTGTTTCTCTGTCCATTTTTTGATTGGATTATTTGTTCTTTGGGTGTTGAGTTTGATAATTCTTTATAGATTTTGGATACTAGCCCTTTATCTGATATGTCATTTGCAAATATCTTCTCCCATTCTGCTGGTTGTCTTTGGTTTTGTTGACTGTTTCCTTTGCTGTGCAAAAGCTTTTTATCTTGATGAAGTCCCAATAGTTCATTTTTGCCCTTGCTTCCCTTGCCTTTGGCAATGTTTCTAGGAAGAAGTTGCTATGGCTGAAATCAAAGAGGTTGCTTCCTGTGTTCTCCTCTAGGATTTTGATGGATTCCTGTCTCACACTGAGGTCTTTCATCCATTTGGGGTCTGTTTTTGTGTGTGGTGTAAGAAAATGGTCCAGTTTCATTCTTCTGCATGTGGCTGTCCAATTTTCCCAACACCATTTGTTGAAGAGACCATCTTTTTTTCCTTTGGACATTCTTTCCTGCTTTGTTGAAGAGTAGCTGACCATAGAGTTGAGGGTCCATTTCTGGGCTCTATTTCTGTCCCATTGATGTATGTATCTGTTTTTGTGCCAGTACCATACTGTCTTGATGGTGACAGCTTTGTAATAGAGCTTGAAGTCTGGAATTGTG
This sequence comes from Lutra lutra, assembly GCF_902655055.1. Lineage (NCBI taxonomy): Eukaryota > Metazoa > Chordata > Mammalia > Carnivora > Mustelidae > Lutra > Lutra lutra. The sequence continues at coordinate 40,619,603 of NC_062284.1, forward strand.
ATACCACCAACTTTGGCTTTCTTTTTCAACATTCCTCTGGTTATTTGGGGTCTTTTCTGGCTCCATATAAATTTTAGGATTATTTTTCCATTTCTTTGAAAAAAGTTGATGGTATTTTGATACAGATTGCATTAAATGTGTGGATTGCTCTAGGTAGCAGAGACATTTTCACAATACTTGCTCTTCCAATCCATGAGCATGGAACGTTTTTACATTTCTTTGTGTCTTCCTAGCTGGAGGAATGTTAAAAAAAAAAAAAAAATACAACAGGCGTGCATTGTGTTCAAATCAGGAAGTGTAAATATCCTGGATAAACAGATCTTTTTTTTTTTTTTTTAATGAAAATCAACTTGCGTAATTCTATGATTCAATAGATCTTTATTTGCGTTCCTCTTATAGGTAGGGCACTGCTCCAGGCACTAAGGAAATAAAACAAAGTCCCTGCCCTTATGTTCAGGGAAAGCCTGGCTGAGGAAGGGACATTTGAGGAGAGACCCAAATGAAATGAGGGATCAAGCATGAGGGTATATGGAGCAGGAGTACCCAAAGTTTTAATCAGTTTGAATTTATTTTATGTAAGGTATGAGGTATGGATTATAACTTACATCTTCCACATGGATAGCCAGTTATGTCAAATATTAAGTAAGTCTCTTCCTGGATATATCGACATGTACTATTCAAAAATGAAAAATAATGAAGTTCAAGTTTTCTTAAAGGCCAAGGTAGCTGTACACTAGAAGAATCTCAAAAAATACTTTTGAGACCTTACTAGATGCAAAGCATTGTAAATGGTGTCAGTGGGGATAAGATGTGCTTCCCTTTGCTGAAGATGGGGTGTACACAGGCATTTGGCCCTCTTCCTCACCTTCATTGTAGGGCTGGGCACTTAATAACTCTAAGCCTCTCTCATCTGAAAAATGGGAATAATAACTTCATAGGATTTCTGAGAAACTAAAGGAGTAAGACACTTAGCAATGTCCACTCCCTAAAAAGCAATTATTAGCTAGTTAACACTTAGAGCAGATTTTATTAGTTCCCTCCATATTCTCAAATTCTGAGAGCACTTAAGCACTCAGTAGAGATCTGCTGAATGACCAAAGGGTGGTGTTTGTCTCTGGGACCATGGTTTATCCACTGCTTCTCCAGCATCAGAAGTTTCTTGAAAGGGAAAGAGTAGAATTAGAGCTCAAAAAACAGATCTCATTTATAATCATTATAATTAATTTTTTAAAAAGATTTTATTTTTTTGATGAGATCACAAGTAGGCAGAGAGGCAGGCAGAGAGAGGGGGAAGCAGGGTCCCCACTGAGCAGAGAGCCTGATGCGGGGCTTGATCCCAGGAACCTGAGATCATGACCCGAGCCAAAGGCAGAGGCTTTAACCCACTGAGCCACCCAGGTGCCCCTAATAATTATAATTTATAATAATTAACATCTATAGAACATTTAATTTAGGACAGGTACTGGTTGTGCTGTTCTAAGAACTTTACAAAATGTTTCTATATATATTTGTAAGATTTTTAAAATTTATTTGACAGAGAGCAAGCACAAATAGGCAGAGCGGCGGGCAGAGGGCAGAGGAAGAAGCAGGCATCCCAGTGAGCAGAGAGCCCAACTTGGGGCTTGATCCCAGGAGCCCCGGGATCATGACCCGATGGCAGACACTTAACCAACTGAACTACCCAGGCACCCCCCCATATATGTATGTATTTTATAGTGATTTCACAACTCTGTATACATTATACTGTGCTCACCCCAATTGTAGCTACCATCTGTCACCATACAATGCTATTACAATACCACTGACTATATTTCCTGTGTTGTACCTTTCATCCCTGTGACTTATTCATTCCATAATTGGAAGCCTTTGCCTGCAGCTTCCCTTCACTCATTGTGTCCCCCCCTCGCCCATACCCTCCCCTCTGGCAACCACAAGTTCTCTGTATTTATGTGTCTGCTTCCTTCGTTCTGCCTTGTTCATTTGTTTTGTTTCTTTTTACATTCCACATACAAGTGAAGTCACATGGCATTTGTCTTTCTCTGACTTATTTCACTTAGCTTACTCCCCTCTAGGTCCATCCGTGTTATGAATTGCAGGATTTCGTTCTTTTCTATGGCTGAGTAATATTGCATTGCGTATATCACAATTTCTATATTCATCTGTTGATAGACACTGAAGTTGCTTGCATATCTTGGCTACTTTAAATAATATTGCAATAAACATAGGGGTGCAGGGGTGCCTGGGTGGCTCAGCTGGTTAAGCAACTGCCTTCAGCTCAGGTCACGATCCCGGAGTCCCGGGATTGAGTCCCACATGGGTCTCCCATCTCCACAGGGAGTCTGCTTCTTCCTCTGACCTTCTCTCCTCTCATGCTTTCTCTCACTGTCTCTCTCTCTCTCAAATAAAAAAATAAAATCTTTAAAAAAAAAAAACCATAGGGGTGCATATATCTTCTCGAATTAGTGGTTTTATTTTCTTTGTAAGTACTCACAAGTGAAATTACTGGATCCTACGGTGCTTCCATTTTTAGGTTTTTTTTGCAGAAACTCCACAATGTTTTCCATGGCGGCTGCACCAATTTACGTTCCCACCAACAGTGCATCAGAGTTCCTTTTTCTCCACATCCTTGCCCACACTTGTTATTTCTTATCTTTTGCATTTTAGTCAGAATCTTTTGCATTCTGACAGGTGTGGCATTCATATCTCATTGTGGTTTTGATTGACATTTCCCTGATGATGAGTGATGCTGAACATCTTTTCATGTGTCTGTTAGCCCTCTGTATGCCTTATTTGGAGAAATGTCTGTTTGGGTCTTCTATTTTTTTAGTTGGGTTGTTTGGTTGTTTTTGATATTGTATGAATTCTTTATATATTTTGGATATTAACCTCTTATCAGATACATGATTTGTAAATATTTTGTCCCATTCAGTAGATTGCCTTTTTATTTTGTTGATGGTTTCCTTTGCTGTGCAGAAGCTTTTTAGTTTGATGTAGTCCCACTTCTTTATTTTTTCTTTTGTTGCTTTTACTTTTGGTGTCAAATTAAAAAAAAAAAAAAGTCATTGCCAAGACCTGTGTCAAAGAACTTACTGCCTATGTTTTCCTCTTGGAATTTTATGGTTTTATATCTCACATTTAGGTCTTTAATCATTTTGAGTTTATATTTGTGTATGGAATAAGATAATGGTGTAGTTTCATTTTTTGGCATGTACTGGTCTAGTTTGCCCAGCATCATACATTGAAGAGGTTGTCTTTTCCCTCTTGTATATTCTTGCCTCCTTTGTCATAGATCAATTGACCATATTAGCATAAATATTAGTTTATTTGTAGGGTCTCTATATGTTCTTTTGATCTATGTGTGTATTTTCATGCCAGGACCATGTTTTGATTATTATAGCTTCAAAGCATAGCTTGAAATCCAGAACAACAACAAAAGCTCTGTTGTTCTTTTGCAAGATTCCCTTGGCTATTTGGGGTCTTTAAGATTTCATACAGATTTTAGGATTATTTGTTCTAGTTTTGTGGAAAATGCTATCAGTTTATTGACAAAGATTGCATTGAGTCTGTAGATTGCTTTGGGTAGTATAGATGTTTTAACCATATTAATTCTTCCAATCCATGAACATGGGATATCTTTCTATTTGTGTCCTCTTCATTTTTTTTTTTTTCATCATTGTCTTACAGGTTTCAGAGTACAGAGTACATTTGTGTTTATTCCTAGGTATTTTATTCTTTATGGTACAATTGTAAATGGAATTGTTTTCTTGATTTCTCTTTCTGCTACTTTGTTAGGTGTATATAGAAATGCAACCAATTTCTGTGTATTAATTTTGTATCCTGCACTTACTTTTGTCTAGGTATTTGTACTGTACTAAGGGCTTCACATATATCTTTTATCACAACTTTATGAAGTATGAGCTCATTCTTGATGAGAGAGTAAGGCAGAGAGAGGTTAAATTGCTCATCCAATGAAGTCCTACTGCTAAGAAGTTGCAACATTGGGATTTAAACCCAGCCTTCCTTCTCCTTCACAGGTACCTGTATAGCAAAGTTGGGATTCGAACCCAGGTGTCCTGCTCGTTCACTGGTGTCTGTACCACTGCATTGTGCTAAGCAAGCAGGACATGCCCTGCAGTGGCCCCTCTGAGGCTGAGGCTCTGAAATCCTGCAGTTGCCCCATCAGAAAGGGTGGCTCCTTCCTCTCTAACTTTAGCCACACCTAAGGCCAGCCCTTTATTTTATTCAATTAATTAATTAATTTATTTTATTATGTTAGTCACCACACAGTCCATTGTTAGTTTTCAATGCAGTGTTCACTGTTTGCATATGCTACCCAGTGCTCCATGCAATCCATGTCCTCCTTAATACCCACCACCAGGCTTGGAAGCTAAAAACCATCCTGCTCAAGAATATTTGGGTCAACCAGGAAATCAAAGAACTTAAACAATTCATGGAAACCAATGAGAACAAAGACACATTGATCCCAAACCTATGGGATATGGCAAAGTTGGTCCTAAGGGGGCAAATGCATAGCTATGAAATCCTCACTCAAAAAAAATAGAGAAACCCCAAATGTACAAACTGTCTTTACACCTTAAAGATCTGGGGAATTTACAACAAATTAAACCTAACCCATGCACAAGAAGGGAAGTAATTAAGATTAGAGCAGAGATCAGTGAATTAGAAACCAGAAATACAGTAGAAGGGTAGCCCTTTAGATAACGTGGAATGGCTTTGTGAGACAGAATTTACTGAAACTAATGTATGACAGTAATACCCTCTTCTTCACCTGAGACTATCAAGGTCACCTCTGTGTTGGAACATTTACTTCTTTCTCATGACCTTTACTTCTCCTATAGTAGAACCAAGCATCATTTCAGAAGTTTCTATAACCATATAAGTAATACTTTCCCCATTTTATAGATTAAGATCCTGGAGTTTGGACAAGTTATTCCCCAGCAATTGATCAAATTAGATGACATTTTGGCCTGGAGAAATTGTGCTGGCGGGGCTTGGACTGGACTTACAGGAAGGCTACGCTGTGGAGAGGAAGCCCACTATGCCCAAGGGCCAGTGCCGGGATCACAAAGCATTGTAGGAAGTAGCAATGAGTAGGTGTTAAGCTTTGTTATTTGACCTGAAGGTATCTGTCCATCTACCTCTTTGCTCTTAGACAACAAAAACATGTTAAACATATTAACTTGTTTGCCCAAGGCTATGAAGTACAACATCTCAGTTTGTCCAAAACTCTTAGGCCAAGCCCATGGGATCTTTAATTAATTATTGTCTCAGAAACCTGGAAAATAGAATAAATGGAGAAATTATAATCCCTGAATGATCAAACTTAACATTTTCCCCTGGTAGATTTTTTTACTGCTCTAACACAGTAAAATTCAAGACCAACCAGTCAAAGAAATTATGTTACCTAGAGGACAAGGCCTCCATTCCTGTTAGCTCCAAGCCCCTCATCCCCACCTGACTATGTGAACAAGCAGGTGAGAAAGAAGTACTTACCACCCAAGAGCAAGTCTATGAATGAGGAAGTTGGGCTACAGGACATCTTTGGGGTAGGATCTCATGCTGCCATCCAAATAATGTTTACAAAGTGAAAAGAACAGACTCCATAACTGTATGCATACTGTGACTTTTTATTCATTAAAAAAAAAAAAGGACTGGGAGTAGACTGAGATTTTAATTTATGAGAAGATGAATGAAATTTGTCCTTAATTGTCCTTTCTAAGTTTTTACGAGCCTCTCTTTTCCTCCCTCTCCCTCTGACCTATCCATATTTAGATATATTGCCACCCAGACTATAATTCTTGGGCTTTGAGTTTCTCTCCAACCCTACCATAAAAGATTAAAAACATCATCCATACCAATTTGGCGTGCATGATCTTAAATTTGACCCTTTAGAGTTTTTTTCTCTCTTTTTATTACAAACCAGAATGGAGAAAACCACTCATTTTTCTGGCATTTTGGGGCGTATAGCTTATAAGTGAATTTCTGAAGGCTGCATTGTACTTTGAAATTCATAAGTGATTTCTTTTCCCTCTCAATAGATGAGCTTCTAGACCTCAAGAATATGAAATTAATTTCAAATACTGTGTAGTCCATCTTCCTTTCTCCACAAACCCATATCAAGGGAAGTTCTCTTTTGAAAGAGAAAGCAGGTTATTAAATAAGATTACTTAAATGGTAAATATAATTCCACTTCTAAGAAAAGTGACATTCCAGAGCTATCTGCTTGAGAAAAAGCAAAAGAAACTTTTTAAGAAGTTGTGCAACAGAAGGAATACAGGAGAAGCAGCTGAGCGATCTGGATGCTAGTTGTAACTCAGCCAGTGAAAGCTTGTGTAAGCTTGGCTGGGCCACCTAAAAAAATCTGTATCCCCCACACCCTGCCCCCAACTTTATGGAACCACTAGATGGCAAATGCCTGAATTGTCTACTGACTCCGCCCGAGTTACTCATAGGTCGTCACTCTACGTATTCCTTCCTGGATGACATAGGAGCTGCTCAGGTCTCTGCCATATTAATATAAAAGCAAAACCAAAGCACTTCCTGATAGGAAATTTCTCCCCTTCCTCCACTTCACAGTCCAACTTTCTTTGGAGTTGCCTGCACACATCCTCTACTTCTCTACCTGCTTTGACCCCTTAACCTACTCTCAACTAATCCACCACATCTGCACGTCTTAAGGTCATCTGTAAACCTTTCAGACTTTTTCTTCTGTGACTTTCCAGCAGCATTTGCCAGCGTTGACCATCCCCTCCTCCTCGAAATGGCTTCTCTTGGTTTCCATTACATCACATTCTGTTGACTGATTATTATTATTATTTTATTATATAATATATTATTTGTTTCAGGGGTACAGGTCTGTGATTTGTCAGTTTTACACAATTCACAGCACTCGCCATAGCATATGTCCTCCCCAGTGTCCATCACCCAGCCACCCCATCCTTCCCACCTCCCTCCCCTCCCTCTTAATGTTTCCTGACATTAAGAGTCTCTTATGGTTTGTTTCCCTCTCTGGTTTCATCTTGTTTCATTTTTCCCTCCCTTCCCCTATGAGCCTGCCTCTTGTTTCTCAGATTCCTCATATCATTGAGATCATTTGATAATTGTCTTTCTCTGATTGACTTATTTCACTTAGCATAATACCCTCTAGTTCCATCCATGTCATTGCAAATGGCAAGATTTTGGGTATTTTGATGGCTGCATAATATTTCATTGTGTATATATACCACATCTTCTTTATCCATTCATCTGTTGATGGACACCTAGGCTCTTTCCATAGTTTGGCTATTGTGGACATGGCTGCTATAAACATTCAGGTGTATGTACCCCTTTGGATCACTACATTTGTATCTTTGGGGTAAATAACCAATAGTGCAACTGATGGGTCATATGGTAGCTCTATTTTCAACTTTTTGAGGAACCTCCATACTGTTTTCAAGAGTGGCTGTACTAGCTTGCATTCCCATCATCTGTTGGCTTATTTTCTCATAAGTTTCTTTCAAAGATCTCCTTAGTGTTATTTTTCCTGGCCCTTCTTCATGTTAGTTCCTCAAGGTTCTGTCTAACGCTATTTCCTCTCACTCGTACTTTCCCTGGGTATTCTTACCCAGTGACTCTTGTTTCTAGAATTCCTTTCCAGGTCTGTCTCCTGGACTCCCAAACTATATGTTCAACCACTTACTGAACATCTCCACTTGGATTTTCCATAGTCATCTCAGACTCTGTGTGTCCAAAACTGTGCTCACCATCTCTCCTACAGAAATTGACTATCTTCTATGCAACTTGTCTCAGTGAAAGGTATTGCCATCCATCCAGTAACCCAAGCTAGAAATGTGGGAGTAATTTTTTTTTTTTTTGTGAGAGTAATTTTTGACTCTTGCCTTTCTCCTATCCATTGATGACAAGGTCCTGTCATCAAGTCTGCCTCTTAAGTATTTCTAGAATCTGTTGTCCATTTCCTACCACCTTTAGGAGAGGAAATATGAATGGTGCAGAGAAAATGGGTGAAACCTGGCTCTGTTGTCACAGCTATACGGCTTGGGGCAAATTGTTCAACTTCCCTCTGCCTTAAAATTAAACAAAAATAGTAATAATGTCTTTCTTGGGCACTTGCTCTGGATGTTGGAGAGGAAATAGTTTCCACTGTCCATCAAGGTTCTTCTTGGTGGCCCAAGAATGAAATTGATGCAAGACAGACTAATAAGAGGAAAAAAAAAAAAAACTTAATTACATGCACACAGAGGCCCAATAACGACCAAGGCAAGCAATTTTTATACTTTTTAGACAAAGAGGCAATAAATCCCTGAGGCATTGACAGGATAAAGAACATTTATGTTTAGTGAGCTTTAGTTAGTAAGGAACTCTAAGCTTTAGTTAGTAAGGAATTCTAAGCAGAATTTGGGCTGGGTTAGTAAATTAGTAAAATGTAGCAAGATTGTTTATATAGGCTTCTTGGCTCTGAATTTCCTATTCCTGGTGATAAAGATCTCTTTATCTCCTGGTACAAAAAGGGCACCTTTCACAAGGGAGATTTATTTCTGCTTTTAGAGACAAAGTGGAGTGGGAGCTCAGCATGCTCTTTTTGATTGGTTTCTTTCTTTTTTTTTTTTTTTAAAGATTTTATTTATTTATTTGACAGAGAGAGAGATCACAAGTAGGCAGAGAGGCAGGCAGAGGGATGGTGGGGCGGGGAGGAGGGGAAGCAGGTTCCCTGCTAAGCAGAGAGCCCTGCAGGGCTTGATCCCAGGACCCTGAGATCAGGACCTGAGCCTAAGGCAGAGGCTTAAACAACTGAGCCACCCAGGTGTCTGTGATTGGTTTCTTAAGTAACTTTTATTTAAAATAATATACAAAAGCAGCACATTTTGGAGCAGCTGCCCTTGGCCCCTCCTCTGAAACTTCCCTGGAAGTTTTACACTTTAGAAGTTGAGCTGGTAGATTATTTTGTCTTGCTGAACCAGTCTTAGTCATGACAATGTCAGTTCAATCAAGCTCCTTTTAGGAGGTGGTGGTGCAGGTATGTTCAAAATTAGCTTATCTGCTTACTAATCATGTATTAAGAGGCATTCCTATGAAAACAAAAGAAAAGGAATGGCTAATGATTGGAGCAAATTATAAACCAGTCTCTGATTCTGAGGGCAGCCGATAGAGACTTCTAGATGTCATGGTGAAGGCATCTTCAGATAGAGTGAGGGCAGGGAGTGGCAGTCTGATTTACCTGGTTTGTAGTTCGAATGTCTCTGCTGATCTCTGTGAATGTGGCCCACAGAGCAGCAGGCATGAAGATTGCCTATATATTGTGGTGATTTCTCTCAAGTGTATATGAAGTCATTCATATTCAGTTTGTAGGGTTTCGGAAAAGGGCAGCCTAGTTCTCCATGATTCCAAGTCAAAAGGATGGGAGAAAATTGGAAATGTTAGTTTGTAAAGCTGTAGCCAACTACTTGAGGAAACCAGAAGAATTCAATATCCAGTCCAGTTTATAGGTAGACAACAAACCCTCAGTAAGTCAGAACTAGAATCTAATATCCACAAAGCTGTGTTGCAAACATACCTTCTCTAAAATCACCGGCATTTCCTCCAAAGAGAGCCAAATTAAGACCAATTTCATTAAGTTTGGCCTGATTATTTATGTAAGTGCCATAAGAATATTGATTGATTATAGACTCTTTTTTTTTTTTTTTTTTTTTAGAATAACAAAAAATATTTTACTAAAACATAAGATTTACAGAAGTTTCCAGACAAGCCATACAAAATGGTCACAAGCTTTTTCTTGAAGGAAGGATTCTACACTTGACAGCAAAGTCACAATGTTATTAGTGAGGGCTGTGATGTTTGTTTAATGTTCCCATTTTGGTTCAATCAAGCTTGTCCATCTACAGTGTCTAAATAAATTTAGACTTGGCTAGAGAGCATATTCTAAAGAACTGGTTAGCTGCTTTTAACCAATGCAATTAGATCACCATAAAAAGGGGGAAAGGAGCCCATAAAATTAAAATAAAACTACCTCTCCCCCTCAAAAAAGTAATAAAGAAAAACACCCACACCCCTGCAGCTAACCCTGACAACTACCTTCATTCACAGTGCTTAACCACGATGGGGGAAATGAATAAAAGCAGAGAAGGGCCGCTGCTTTTAAACGTTTCACAACAATCCAGATGGTACTTCTAGCCTCTGCTCATGCTTTACAACAGTGAATCAGGACAAGACATAGATTTGCTAATGTGCATTTAATCACCAAAGGACTGAAGATGTCTGGACTTTTATTCTGTAATGTTTCTAAGACTGTGTCCATTAAATGCAAACAAAAAAGGAAGAAGTCTTGGCAGAACATGATAAGTGATGCACACTTGATGATCAGATCGATTTTAAATATTATTCATGGCATATAGCCTAGTCCATGCTCTAGCTGTTTCTATGGCTTGGGCCTCGTTGGTCTTCCACTGCTCTGCTACATCGTTTGCTAACGGATCATCCGGATTGGGAGCACTTAACAAAGCCTGGATCGATAGCAGAACTGTGCGGATCTGCAGTGCTGGGGACCACTTATCTTTCAAAATATCTAAACATATTCTTCCCAACTTGTCTACATTAGGATGATAAATTTTGGTCATGAAACGTACTTTAGGGGCTGCCATCGGGTATTCTTCTGGTAGGAATAGTTCAAGCTTAAAAGTCCCTCCCTCAAAGGGGGAATCCTGAGGGCCAGCAATGACCACATGAAAATAACGGGCGTTGCTCTCATCTGGTTCTGCTTTAATGCCAGGAACTGGTTCTGCCAGCAAACGCTGGGTTTCCTTGATAATCCTGCGGGGCAGCCCGGCCATCTTGTCAGATCCCGAGTTCGGCCTCTGGTCTCGACTCTGGCTCCGCTCGCCTCACGCACGAGTCTATAGACTCTTTTAAATCTGCTTTGCTAGAACTTTTCATAAGGAATTTCCAGATTGAACTTTTAATAGCTCCCCAAGGCTAAAACTTGAAGCCAAATACTTGTCATCAGATTTTGTCTGCAATATCTACAGATTTGGGTTAATTGCTCTTTTCTCAAAATCCCCCAATGTTCCTGCACTTGCAAGAAGTGACCTTCTTTACTCACCCAGTAAGGGTGCTAGGAAGTCTGTAAGCAAGGCATCTGGCTGGGTTTCCTAGGTGACTTATTGGCTTTATAAAGTCAACCTGTTTCTTAATGCTGTCTGGTCATATTCGAGTCTAGGTGCATTCTCAAATATGACATTCTAGTCAAAGCCTTGACTGGATGATAGAACCAGTGTTTCCAACCGTGTCCTGTTACAAGAAAAACAGATTCTTATTGAATGTAGGCAAGTAAATGTATTGCTATGAAAATATAAGAATAATCATTGAGAGTTCCCAAGTTTTGGAGGGATCAGGTAGGGGAAAAAATGATTAAATGTTTCAAGTCTGCTTACAATGGTATAATTTATCACATTGCTATAAGTCTTAGCTTAAGATAAACAGTCCACTTAAATCAGGGAAAAAAAGGATTAAAAAAAAAAATCAATGTTTCAGGGGTGCCTGGGTGGCTCAGTCAGTTAAGGGTCTGCCTTTGGATCATGTCATGATTCCAGGGTCCTGGGATCCACCACATGGGGCTCTGCACTGGGCAGGGAGCCTGCTTCTCTCTCTCCCCTTCCCTGAACTTGTGCTTGTTCTCTCTCTTGTGCTCTGTCTCTCTCAAAAAGTAAAATCTTTAAAAAGAAATCAATGTTTCAAAGGAAAAAAAATCCTAAAAGTGATAATTATACTCCCCAGTTTATTCAGTCCCATGTTATTCTTGTTCTGCTTGAAATAGATTTTCAATTAGTTCTGGAAACATTTATCAATGTTCCGCGTTAAGGTCTTAAGGTTGTCAGAAACCTGTATTTGTCAAGAGTCCTTTCCATGAACCTCTCTGAAGACGAAGAACATTTGCAAAGGCATCTGAGTACAACAAGGAGTGAAAATGACAAAAGACTTAAAAATGGCCATGGTCAAAGATCTGATGAGAATTCTTTTTTTTTTTAAGATTTTATTTATTTATTTGACAGAGAGAGAGATCACAAGTAGGCAGAGAGGCAGGCAGAGAGAAAGGGGGAAGCAGGCTCCCCGCTGAGCAGAGAGCCCGATGTGGGGCTCGATCCCAGGACCCTGAGATCATGACCTGAGCCGAAGGCAGAGGCTTTAACCCACTGAGCCACCCAGGCACCCCTGATGAGAATTCTTTATAATACAGCTGACAAGGAAAAATTTGCTCATTTCTGTGACCCATAGCACTTCAAGATAACATACCAAAATATATCAGATTTCTAGTTTTATACAATTTATACAAATTTAGGAGTTTCATACAATTTTTATACAATTCATAGAATACTTATATTAGTATTATATTAGTAACATATCCTCCCAAATACAATCTAAGAAGGTTTAGCATCACTTAACTTGGCAATACTTCCCATGTAATTTAACGTACCCCATAAGCCTAATTGGTTTAACATCTATCTTTTACGATAAGAAAATATCCTTTGAAATATTCCAGGAACCATAACAGAAAATTTTAAAAGGGAAAAATTTTAGGCAGAAAATTTTAAAAGGGGAAAAAACCCTCTTCTACAATCTTTTATCAAGATAGGCCAATAGTCTTAAAAACTTTGTCTTAAAAATATAAAGATGACGGGAAATTAACTTCTAGTTTTACATAAGTAAAACTATTGATATGGTTACCAAAACCCAAGTTCAGGTGCTTTCCACTCAAAAGTCAGAACTTGAGAGACAAGTTGCTCTTGAAAGAAAGGTTGCTGGATTCAGGAAGCCGCAAGCTGGGAAGATGGTGGAGTAATGTTCAAAGACCATCTCCCCGATCCTGGACTAAGCAGAGAGTTGTTAAGGGGGAGCACAGGGAAATGGTAAAAGTCAAGAGCAGGGGAAGCAGTTTAGTAAGGTCTCGAGGCATCGGGAAGGCTAGTCTCAGGCATGGTGAAACTCGATCTTCTAGGAACATCTGGTTCCTTACTTCCCCAGGGCCCATGTTCTGTTTAAATCCCAAAGAAATTATAGTTAGTCAAGCTATAAACTAGAGGACACAGGCTAGTGAGATATGTAACCTTTAGGCTGGCTAGAACACAGTTATGAACAAACACTTGTTTTAAAAACCCTTATAATAAATTTATTGAATCTTATTTGGCTTGATCACACATAAAATTTCTTTTCTCGATTCTTTGTTCATAAACCAACAACTGCTCTTTTTGCATTCAGATTTTGCCCTGTGTTTTCCCTCTTTAATCAGCCTTGCTTCAGGAAAAAAGTCCCCCCCCCCCACCACAAACAAAAGTGTATTTTTATTCCTCATACTTTCTTTTACTGAAAATAAATGTTCTATCTTTTCTTTCTTTCCTTTTTTTTTTTTTGCATATGTAGAAGTTTCCCTTATTTCACGTAGGTTTAACTACATGTATATTAAATTGGAATTTTTAGCCTTTAGAAACTTTAATTTTTAGTGATAACCAAAAGTAGAAATTATGAACTGTTTGTTCCACCAGCATCCTTTTTTTTTTTTTTTAAAGATTTAAAAAATTTATTTGACAGAGATCACAAGTAGGCAGAGAGGCAGGCAGAGAAGAGAAAGGGGGAAGTAGTCTCCCCGCTGAGCAGAGAGCCCGATGCGGGGCTCGATCCCACAACCCTGATATATGACCTGAGCCGAAGGCAGAGGCTTAACCCACTGAGCCACCCAGGCACCCCCCCACCAGCATTCTTTAGACTGGCAAATTTATGGATACATTTCAGAATTTCTAGAAATGTATGCCTCTTTGTAGTACAATCTTTCAATAAAGCACAGATAATGTTTACTAACAGATCCCAATTTATCTTTGGTTTTTCTGTAATAAGGAAAGCAAAAGTAAATAACTTATGTTTAGTAATTAATACTTAATATTTTACCTTATTTTGTGATTATCTAGCTATTCAATGAAATTACCTTTTCATTTAACCTAACTTCCTAAAACTTAAAAATTTTAGGTTGCCAAAAAGCTTTGGGAAAATTAAAAAGTTTACCTACAAACCCCTCTCCTATTTACGTTTATTCAATTTACTTTTTCTGAACAATTATGCTTAGATTACCCATAAAACTTCATGAGACCTCAAAGTCAGTCATTCTCCAAAGGGGTGTGTGTGGGGGGGGGTGGCTTGTTTTTGTTTAACATTTTGTAATAGAGATAACATCAACTTACTTGGATTTAAGTAAACTCAGGCAGAATAAAAGTCTTAATCTTAACACTAATAACTCTAAAGACGTGTATTTTAAGTAAACCAACAATCTTTTTTTTTTTTTTAAAGATTTTTTATTTATTTGTCAGAGAGAGAGGGAGAGAGAGCAAGCACAGGCAGACAGAATGGCAGGCAGAGGCAGAGGGAGAAGCAGGCTCCCTGCCAACCAAGGAGCCAGATGTGGGACTGGATCCCAGGACGCTGGGATCATGACCTGAGCCGAAGGCAGCTGCTTAAGCCACCTAGGCGTCCCTAAACCAACAATCTTAAATTAGCTTTAATACCAAATGTTTTCCGGGATCACATGAACTCAAAGTACATTTGGGCTAGTTTCTGTCTTAAAAGTTTTAGAATGCACAGTCTTTACAAGTACTTGCCCCCAAACCAACTAAATAGAGTTCTTTTACACATGTGAGCACTACCATCCAGAGATAGAAAGGTATCTCACATTTAATATATATATCTATACACACACCCACCCCCCATACAGACAACTGAAAACAAAGATCTTCTATTTGTGGAGAGGACATTATAGGCCTGATTCCCGACTACCTCCTCTCCTGCCACCCCCAGTTCCCCCACACCCCTGGCCCAATTTTTGTTTCCTTCCAATGAGAAACTTCTCCCTAAAGTTTGAATTTGTTTCTTTGCTTCCTTCCTTCCTTTGTCCTTCCTTCCTTCCTTTCTTCCCTCCCTCCCTCCTTCCTTCCTTCCCAATTTATTATTTTAGAGAGAGAGTGCATGGTAGTGGGGTGGGGCAGAGGGAGATGCAGTGAGAATTTTAAGCAGACTCTGCCCTGAGTGCAGATAAGTAAAAATAAAAATAATAATAATAAAAATAAATAAGTAAATATATTTATATTTATTTCTAAAATAGTTTTAAGATATGAGATATATTCTATAAATAGAAATATGAAATATATAAATAAATATTGCAAAATATATTCATAAAAATAAATTAAAAATTAACATTTATTTTTAATTTTATTGTTAGTAGTATTATTTTTAAGTAAATTCTAGACTCAGCATAGAACATTTTAACTCAGAATCCTGAGATCAAGAATTGCATGCTCTACCAACTAAGTCAGGTGCCCCCAAGTTTTTTCTAAGGTGGACTTTTTGGGGGGCCTATTAGCAGAGGAGCTAGTGTATGGGTACAAGAGCCCTTTGAGTATTTTCTACTTTTAAAAAAGCTTTCCCTTCCGTTTTTCCTTCAGTCTCCGGCAATTGTGATCTGTGTTTGCATTTCAAAGATGTAAGATTTAGAACTATAAGGGACAGAGAAAGAATGTAAGTTTTTCCCTAAGAGTTTTGGGGTAATTGTTACTAAAATTTTTTTTCATAAGTTCAAACACTTTCATTTCAATATCCTAATCTTTTATAATATCTACAACATCTTGAGAAGAATAGACAAGGTTTGGGGGGGCACTGGTAAAGATGGATGTGCTTTGACTTGTTTCTGGAGTTGCATTTCTGGTTTTGCTGAGATTTGTAAAATGAGGACGATTATTTTTAATTTTCCCCCAAAGAACTAGATTACACCTCGAATATCAAGGGACTGACCTACCTTTTTAACTAAACGTGCTTCTTTACATCAGGGAGATTCCTAAGGTGGGAATAAGAAGATTTATGCCTTTGTAAAGTCTGTATAAGGCATTTTAACAAAATCCTTTTTTTTTTTTTTTTTCTCCTGAGTATCCAATTCCACCTTAGATTTGTCACAGATCTCCTGGCTATTGAGGAGTATGAGTTTACTAGTTTTGATAGTGACTGAAACCAGGGTTGCCTGGGTGGCTCAGTGGGTTAAGTGACTTCCTTCGGCTCAGGTCATGATCAGGTGTCCTGGGATCGAACCCTGCATTGGGCTCTCTGCTCAGTGGGAAGCCTACTTCTCCCTCTCCCTCTGCCCCTCCTCTTGCTTGTGGTCTCTCACTCTCTCAAAAAAATAGATAAATAATATTTTTTAAAAAATAGTGACTTAAGCCAGTAAGCCTTTTTGTGGAAGGGCCTGAAGATGACTTTCCAGGCTTAGACCATGAAGGCAGGAGACTTCTCTGGAGAGGGCATAAATGAGTCAGCCTCTGTGATCCAGAATTCACTTCCCAAAATAGCCTACAAAAGCAAAGACCTTTATTGCACAGGCCGGAAGAATAGTGTGGTACATATAGTGTCATATAGTGTCCACAAATGTGAGATGCCTATAGTCATTTATGCCAATACCGATATGACACTGGGCAGGTACTGCTGGAATGGGATTTTTTTCATCACCAACGGTAACGAGGGCTGAGACAACAAAGGTCCCGCCTGGGCTGAGACTCCCTGGGACCGACTCCCCTGAGAGCTGGCACAGCTGAACAAAGTGAGTGCTGCTTGTAACTGCATGTCTTAGTGCCCCAGTCTATTTAACTAGCCATCGAGGTGCACCCTGGTAAGTATATCCTCTGAGCGGCAGAGACAGAATATTCTCACTGGTCCCAAAACCAAACTCTGAGAACTTAGAACAAGACCAGAGGAAAAACCTAAAAAAAAACAAAAACAAAAAACAAACAAACAAAAAAAAAACCTTATTTGGTTGTTCCACAGGAGATCCATGGCAAAGTTTGTCTAAAAGGAAAGCCAGTCTGATAAGAAACATTAACTCGTCAGTCTGTGAGCTGGCTCAAACAGCCTCATAGGGCCTATGCCTGTGTTCTGCTCTATGTTAATTCCTTTGTATGACAAACGAACAAAAGACAAAGACAATCTCTTGGAGGAAATAAATCAATAAAATCTAGAGTACTCTACCAAATTTACCAAGAGTCAGTAAGCCCGAGAGATTATTTCCACAATATTTCTCCCTGCTAATCTTTTATTTTTTTTTTTAAAGATTTTATTTATTTGACAGACAGAGATCACAAGTAGGCAGAGAGGGAGGTAGAGAGAGAGGAAGGGAAGCAGGCTCCCTGCTGAGCAGAGAGCCTGATGCGGGGCTCCATCCTAGGACCCTGGGATCATGACCTGAGCTGAAGGCAGAGGCTTTAACCCACTGAGCCACCCAGGCGCCCCACCCTTGCTAATCTAAACAGCAAAAGCTTCTCACTGGTTTTGCTCCATTGGACTCCACAGACAGAGATCCGAGGATACTGGCATGGTAGGAAATCTTAACTCTACCCCCTATATGTCAGATTCCCGAGATCTCAAAGCTGCAGAATGTTCAGAGCAAATATCCAGTGGAAGTTTATCCTGCTGACTATGCAAGCTGTTGGGGAGGAAAATTTTTCTTCTGTCCTTCAAGATACTTCCAGGTGGTCTAAGAATTAAATGGACACAAGAAAGATAACAGGAGAAGAAAACCCACAACTATTTTTTTCTTTTAAGATTTTATTTATTTATTTGAGAGAGAGAGAGAGAATGAGCAGCAGGGAATCAAGAGAGAGGGAGAAATAGACTCCCTCCTGAGGGAGGGTCCTAGGACCCTGAAATCATGACCTGAGCTGAAGGCAGACTGACTTACCCAACTGAGCCACGCAGGCACCTCACAAACACACACATAAAGTTTTATTACATATTCACGAAGGCCCAATAATGCAATTGAGACCCAAAGAAATGACCAAGGCAAGCAGTTTATGTACTTTTGGACAAAAAACCCAATAAATTTCTGAAGAATTGACAGGATAAAGAACACTTAAGATCATGAGCTTCAGTTAGTAAGGAATTCGGGCTGGGGTAGTCATCAGTAAAAAGTAACAAGGTTTGTTCATACAGCCTTCTTGGCTCAGAATTCTCTATCCCTGGTAATAAGGGTTTTTCCTTAATCTTCTGGTACAAGGAAGTTACCTTTCACGTGGGAAATCTGTTTCCTGCTTTCTGGAGACAAAGGTAAGAAGGGTCAGTGTGTTCTTTTGGCTCTGGCTGTTTCTTAAGTAACTTTTATTGAAAATCAGCATGACAAATTGCCACATTTGGGGGAGCCTGCCCTGTACCCTATATGGGGTAAATGGTCAGTATGTATGATGTGTTTGGGACCACGGCCAGCTATTAGGCTAGTGCTGATAGTGTAGCTCTCCAGGTGATTTTATTTCAGTGTGAGTTAGTCTAAGGTATTCCTAACCTGACTCCTCCTGCTTCTAGTCTTACCTCCATCGATACCCCACCCAGCCAAAAGGCAGGAAGTTCTGAAGCTTATATTGCCTTACTCTGCTCGTAACTGCCCTCAGCCTCAGGAAGAAATGTCTGAATTCCTTGTCTTGGCTTAGAAAGGGTTTTCATAAACTAGCTGCCTACTCAGCCACCTTTGTTGCTATTGTTCCAATTTGAGATCTGCAGCCTCCTGGAATGTGTCCTGTTGAAAGCTCACCTCTTTCTTCTTACCTTCAAAACTTTTCTTCTTCTTTTTTTTTTTTTTTTTAATTTGTCAGAGAGAACACGAGAGCACAAGCAGGCAGAGCAGGAGAGAGAAGCAGGCTCCCTGCTGAGCAAGGAGCCAGATGCAGGACTCAATCCCAGGACGCTGGGATCATGACCTGAGCCAAAGGCAGCCGCTTAACCCACTGAGCCACCCAGGTGCCGCACCTTCAAAGCTTTTTATGTTCTGTTCCTCTATCGAGAAAACTGTTTCTTCCTTCATCTAATCAGTGCTTCAGGTCTCGGCTTCAGTCATTTCTCCATGGGAAGCCTTGCCAGACCTCCCCATTCTTCCAAGCAAAAGTCAGCTTGCCAATAAATCTTGTGTAGGGAACAAAGTCTGCTTGTCTGATGGGAATGCTTTCTTCCCACCGCACCCATGTTGTAATCGAAAGGGTGAGAATAGAACAGGTTATGACCTGGAGAGTTATTTTAAGGATGGTTTTAACCTTTTCTTTCTTTCTTTTTTCTTTTCTTGTAGAACCTCTCAATAGGACCAGATTTTTTTCTTTGTAATTAACTGGACAATCCTTGAAGACCCTCTCTTTTATGTATGGGAGGCTGTTTGGGGTTCCCTCCCAGACAGACACACAGCAGCTAAGCATATTTCTTGGTCTCGTGCTATTGCTGAAAGTTCATACGGTAGCTCCTTGGTGATCAAGTCTAGAGCTGAAGCTCAGACAGCCTGGGGATGTTTCTTCCTTCTGTCACTTGCTTGAGCTCAGACTCAGCTTGGTCTCAGAGCTGTCCTCTTCCAGCTCTTCCAAGTATAGAGCAGATGTGGTCACCTGAAGTAGATTCCCTTTTCCCATCCCTTAAGTTGGAGTTTGTGTGCATGAGGGCAGTTGATGGAGGCCAGACAGAGGGAGGAAAGTAAGTTAGGGTAGACAGATGTGCATATCAAGTCCAAGAGCTATAATGGGGTCCTTGCCACTCCCTGGGTACCCCAGATTCACATGGATGGATCTGGTGCTCCATCCTTGGCTTAGACACTGGAGAGGGCAAAGGTTGGGTAGGTATGTCCTTGCTGGTTTCTAAAGATTTTTTTTTTTTTTTTTTTATTTGACAGATCACAAGCAGGCAGAGAGAGAGAGGAGGAGGAGGCAGGCTCCCTGCTGAGCAGAGAGCCTGATGCGGGACTCGATCCCAGGACCCTGAGATCATGACCTGAGCCGAAGGCAGAGGCTTTAACCACTGAGCCACCCAGGCGCCCCTCCTTGCTGGTTTCTGAAGGCAGCCCTCTCAGGTCAGTGTGGGCACTTTTATCATCATCATTGCAGAAAACAGGACCAGGCCATGAATCTGTTGGTGCAGAAACAGAGTGGGCAAGTATGTCTCCTGGCCTGTTTTTCCTGGGGATTGACCAGCACGTACTGAGGTTTGGCCTGACACCTTCAAGCACTGCGGGCAGGTCTCAGATGTTTTCTAGGTAGGAAAGGAAACTAAAGCGAGGGCCTAGCCTTGCTGTCCATCCACCTCACTGCCATGCACATCCTCAGTGATGTGGCTTAATTAGGGGCTCCTGGGTGGTGCAGTTAGTTAAGCATCCAACTCTTGGTTTCAGCTCGATCGGGATCTCAGGGTCATGACATTAAGCCCTGTACTGGGCTCCAAGCTCAGCATGGAGTTTGCTTGACATTCTCTCTCCCTCTGCCTCTCCCATTCATGCACACTTTCTCTTTCTCTAAAATAAATAAACCTTTAAATTTTTTTAAAAATAAGCGGCTTAATTAGGTAAAATTTTAATTGCTTTGCAGAATAGTGTCTATTTTTATTATATTTTCATATAGTATATTAAATTTTAACTTAAAAAGTTTGGCTAGAACATACTTGATTTATCAGGAAGCAACTATTTGGTTATTAATATTTTTGGATATGCTTTTTTTTTAATAGGAAGAAGAGAGAGGGCAAGCAGTTTTAATATTGTTTTCCTCCCTCCAAACTTAGGTCAGCTATAGGTAAACCTTCTCAATTTTGCACTATTGAGCTGAATATTTATAGACGTTCCTACCAGATCTGGCGACATACAGAAATCTTTTAAAAATTGAGATAACAGGGGCGCCTGAGTGGCTCAGTGAGTTAAAGCCTCTGCCTTCGGCTCAGGTCATGATCCCAGGGTCCTGGGATGGAGCCCCACATCGGGTTCTCTGCTCAGCGGGGAGCCTGCTTTCCTTCCTCTCTCTCTACCTGCCTCTCTGCCTACTTGTGATCTCTGTCAAATAAATAAAATCTTTTTTAAAAATTGAGATAACATTAATTAGTTGCAGGTATACAACATTGATTCAGTATATATAACATTGAAAAATCATCACTACAATAAGTCTAATTGACATCAGTCACCACACAGTTACAAAATTTTTTTCTTGTGATTGAGAACTTTTAAGACTCTCTTAACAACTTTCAAGAATACAAGACAGGGGGCACCTGGGTGGCTTGGTGGGTTAAGCATCTGCCTTCGGCTCAGGTCATGATCTCAGAGTGCTGGGATCAAGCCCCGCATGGGGCTCTCTGCTCAGCAGGGAGCCTGCTTCCCCCTCTCTCTCTGCCTGCCTCTCTGCCTACTTGTGATCTCTGTCTGTCAAATAAATAAAATCTTAAAAAAAAAAAAGAATACAAGACAATATTATTAACTGTTGTCCCCATGCTGCACATTAAATCCCAGGATTTATTTTAGAACTGGATGTTTATACATGCTGACCACCTTTACCCATTTTGCCCAGCCCCCACTCCTTGCCTCTGGCAAACACCAATCTATTCTCTGTATCTACGAGTTTGGTTTTGATTTCACATATTACAGAGACATTTTAGTATTTATCTTTATCTGACTCCTTTCACTTAGCATAATGCATTTAAGCTCCATCCATGTTGTTACAAATAGTGAGATTCTATTATCCTTTAAGATTTTATTTATTTGACAGAGAGATCACATGTAGGCATAGAGACAGGCAGAGGGGGAGGGGACGCAGACTCCCTGCTAAGCGGAGAGCCTGATGCGGGGCTCGATCCCAGGACCCAAGATCATGACCTGGGCCAAAGGCAAATGCTTAACCATCTGAGCCACCCAGGCGCCCCTATTATCCTTTAAGGCCGAATAGTATTCCATTATGTATATATATCACACTTTATCCATTCATCCATTGACAAACTCTTAAGTTGTTTCCACATGTGGGCTATTGTAAATAATGGTGCAGTAAACATAGGGGCACATAAACCTTTCTGAATTGCTGTTTTTGTTTTCTTTGGAAATACCCAGAAGTGAAATTCCTGGATCATACAGTGATTCCATATTAATCCATATTAATTCCATATTAATAAATTCCATATTAATTTTGGAGGAATCTCCATACTGTTTTCCACAGTGGTAGAACAAAGTTCTATTCCCACCAACAGTACATGAGCTTTCCCTTTTCTCCACATCCTTGTCAATACTTATTTCTTATCTTTTTGATTTTATTTATTCTGACAGGCGTGAGGTGAAATCTCATTGTGGTTTTGATATGAATTTCCCTGATGATGAGTGAGGTCAAGCATCTTTTCATGTACTTGTTGGTCACCTGTATGTCTTCCTGGAAAAAAAAAATATTTGTTTGGATTTTCTGCCCATTTTAAATCAGATTGTTCTTTGCCATTGAATTGTATGAGTTCCTTTTTTTTGTTTGTTTGTTTTTAAGATTTTATTTATTTATTTGAGAGACAGAGCCCATGATTGGGGGGGGAGGGAGAGACAGGCTCCCCACTGAGCAGGGAGACTAACTTGGGGCTCAATCCCAGGACCCCAGGATCATGACCTCAGCCGAAGGCAGATGCTTAACTAACTGAGCCACTCAGGCCCCCTGAGCTGTGTAGGAGTTCATAATATGTTTTGGATCTTAGCCCCTTATTAGGGGCTGTATATCTCAGATAATTTGAAAACATTTCCTTCCATTCAGTACATTGCCTTTTCATTCAGCTGGGGGTTTCCTTTGCTGTGCAGAAGATTTTTATTTTGAGGTAGTCCCACTCAGGTGCTTTTGCTTTTGTTATTTTTCTTTTGGTGTCAAGTTGAAAAAAATCATTGCAAAGACTTATGGCAAGGAGCTTACTGCCTATGTTTTCCTCTAGGAGTTTTATGGTCTCAGGTTTTACATTCAGGTCTTTAGTCCATTCTGAGTTAATTTTTGTATGGTGTAAAGTAGTGTTCCAGGTTCATTCTTTTGCATGTGACTGTCCAGTTTTAGCAACATCATTTGTTGAAGAGACCGTCCTTTCCCTATTCTGTATTGTTGGCTCCTTGTCATAAATTAATTGACTCTCTATATATGAGTTTATTTTTGGGCTCTGAATGGAATGCTGTTCCATTGTGATCTCTGTGCCTGTTTTTTGTGCCAACACCATACTGTTTTACTTACTGTAGTTTTATAATATAGTTAGAAATCAGGGCTCATGATGACTCCAACTGTTCTTTTCCCCCCAAATTTCTTGGGTTATGTGGGATCATCTGTGGTTCCACATAAACTTTAGAATTCCTATGAAAAATGCTATTAGAATTTTGATACGGAATAGCTTAAATCTGTGATTGCTTGGGTAATTTGGAGACTTGGACAATTCTAATTTTTCCAGTCCTCGAGCATGGAATATCTTTCCACTGATTTGTGCCTTCCTCAATTTTTTCATCAATGTCTTAATATTTTTCAGTATATAGGTCTTTCACGTCCTGGGTAAATTCTCCTAGGTATTTTATTCTTTTGTATGCAGGTGTAAATGAGATTGTCTTTTTTAAAAAAAAATTTTATTTTTTAATGAACATATAATGTATTATTAGCTCCAGGGGTACAGGTCTGTGAATCGCCAGGTTTACACGCTTCACAGCACTCACCATAGCACATACCCTCCCCAGTGTTCATAACCCCACCCCCCCTCCCAACTCCCCTCCCCCGCCACCCCCTCAGTTTGTTTTGTGACATTAAGAGTCTCTTATGGTTTGTCTCCGTCCCGATCCCATCTTGTTGCATTTATTCTTTTCCTACCCCTCAAACCCCAATGTTGCATCTCCACTTCCTCATATCAGGGAGATCATATGATAATTGTCTTTCTCTGATTGACTTACTTCGCTCAGCATAATACCCTCTAGTTCCATCCACGTTGCCGCAAATGGCAAGATTTCATTTCTTTTGATGGCTGCATAGTATTCCATGGTATATATATATACCACATCTTCTTTTTTTTTTTTTAAAGATTTTATTTATTTATTTGACAGAGAGAGATCACAAGCAGGTAGAGAGGCAGACAGAGAGAGAGGAGGAAGCAGGCTCCCCGCTGAGCAGAGAGCCCGATGCGGGGCTCGATCCCAGGACCCTGAGATCATGACCTGAGCCGAAGGCAGCGGCTTAACCCACTGAGCCACCCAGGTGCCCCGTATACCACATCTTCTTTATCCATTCATCTGTTGATGGACATCTAGGTTCTTTCCATAGTTTGGCTACTGTGGACATTGCTGCTATAAACATTTGGGTACACGTGCCCCTTCAGATCACTACGTTTGTATCTTTAGGGTAGATACCCAGTAGTGCGATTGCTGGGTTGTAAGGTAGCTCTATTTACAACTTTTTGAGGAACCTCCATGCTGTTTTCCAGAGTGGTTGCACCAGCTTACATTCCCACCAAGTATGGGAGGGTTGGGACTGTCTTCTTCTTCTTTTTTTTTTTTTTAAAGATTTTATTTATTTATTTGTCAGGGAGAAAGAGAGAGAGAGAGCAAGAGTGAGTACAAGCAGATAGAGTGGCAGGCAGAGGCAGAGGGAGAAGCAGGCTCCCTGCTGAGCAAGGAGCCCGATGTGGGATTCGATCCGAGGACGCTGGGATCATGACCTGAGCCGAAGGCAGTGGCTTAACCCACTGAGCCACCCAGGCGTCCCTGGGACTGTCTTCTTAATGTATTCTGAACCTTTATTGAATTTGTTAATTTGAACAGTTTTTTGGTGGAGTCATTAGGGTTTTCTATATATGTAGTTTTATGTCATCTGCAAATAGTTTTATTCCTTTTTTCTAATTTGGATGACATTTGTTTCTTTTTGTTGTCTAACTGCTCTGGGTGGGGCTTCCAGTACTATATTGAATGAAAGTGGTAAGAGTGGATATCCCAGTGTTGTTACTTATTCTAGAAGAAAAGCTTTCAGCTCTTCACCATTGAGTATGATGTTAGCTGTGGGTGTGTCACATTTGATTATTATTATGTTGATGTATGTTTCTTCTATGCTCACTTTGCTGGAAGTTGTTATTGGAAGTGGCTGTTGAATTTTGACAGATACTTTTTCTGAATCTGAGATGATCATATGATTTTTATCTTTTATTTTGTTCTTATGATGCATCACATGGATGAGAATGAATGTTGAATTATCTTTGCCTCTGTGGAATAAATCCCACTTGATCATGGTGTGTGACCTTTCTGTAGTATTGTTGAATTTGGTTTGCTGCTAATATTTTGTTGAGGATTTTTGCATCTATATTCATCAGGAATATTAGCCTGCAATTTTTCTTTTCTTGTAGTGAATTTGCCTGGTCTTAGTATCAGGGTAGAAGGCCTTGTAAAATAATTTGGAAGAATTTGAGGAGGATTGCTATTGATTCTTCTTTAAATATTTAGTAGAATTCACCATTGAAACCATCAGATCCTGAATTTTATTAGGAAGTTTTTGATTACTGATTTAATCCCCTTACTAATAATTGATTTGTTCAGATTTTCTGTTTCTTCAAGATTCAGTCTTACTAGGTTGTGTGTTTCTAGGCGTTTATCCATTTCTTCCAGGTTGTTCAGTTTGCTGGTGTGTAATTTGTATCGCTGTGGTGTGAGTTGTAACATCTGCTTCCACAGCAATATTTTTCATTACTTTAAAGTGTTTAGGTAGATTTTTTTATCTTAGAAATGAACCTGGGTGCCTCAGTGGGTTAAGCCTCTGCCTTCAGCTCAGGTTGTGATCTCAGGGTCCTGGGATCGAGTCCCTCATTGGGCTCTCTGCTTAGCAGGGAGCCTGCTTCCCCCTCTCTCTCTGCCTGGCTCTCTGCCTACTTGTGCCCTCTCTC
Organism: Lutra lutra; assembly: GCF_902655055.1. Classification (NCBI taxonomy): domain Eukaryota; kingdom Metazoa; phylum Chordata; class Mammalia; order Carnivora; family Mustelidae; genus Lutra; species Lutra lutra. The sequence goes on from NC_062284.1 coordinate 40,645,322, forward strand.
TGTAAAATAAATAAATGTTAAAAAAAAAAAAGAAATGAACATGAAAATTGTAAAAGGATATCAGGGCAAGAGTCATCTGAACCTTTCACTCACTTGCCACCACTTTGGACATCCCTCCTAGTTTTGTTGGACAGGTGTGATAGGAAAATCAAGGGCATGAGGGCCAGAAATCTTAGGAGAGGATACAGGCAGCAGCTTGAAAGGGGCATGTCTGAGATGGATAAGAAGCATGTAGTCTAGAGGTCCTCCAAATTATCAGCTGGCAGTGGTCACCTTCCATTTATACCCCCAGAAAACACAGTTATCCCCTCTATATGGGGGGAGAGAAAGTCTTTCACTGGGTTTTCCATTGCAAGTGTTTCAGAGACTATCCAGATTCCAGATGATAGGAACCTGTCTCCCTATCTCTCCGGAGTCTGTGCTTGCCTCATCCATGCTTCTTGCTCCAGACAGTCCCTGGAAGGATGCTTTAGCTTTCACTTAACAGCTTTTGTATTTGCCATCCCCGCCTCAAACAAGGAGATGAGTTCTTTCCCTAATAATCAAAACCCTGGGGATGACAGGAAGGGTCCCTTGAAGGCTCATATTCAGACAGAGAATGGTGGTCCTGGTCTACAAAGTTTGTAAGGATTGGGGGTAGACTTATAAAATTTTCACTTTTAAATTAATAGGTGCAAACTGAGGCAGTGTGGGTTGTACGTGACCAGCATAGGTGCAAAACAGATCTGTTCACCAAATTCTGATTCCTACTCAGGTAACACTCTAGAAAAAAATGAACCCTAGAGCCTAGTTCCTATATCTGTAGTGGGGATAAACCTAGGTCTAGACTCTGGGCCAAAAGTAAGAATGAGTAATGACAATAATGGCACCAATTTATGGTAATCTGCCATTCTTGCTTCAAAGTGCTTGCTTCATGTATTTTGACTTAAATGAGCAGGAGAACAAACATATGAGAGAGATCAGGTAGGAATTATCCCCACTTCACAGATGAAAAAACAGACCCAAGATGTCAGCTTACCTGCATTCTGCATTACTGCAGGTGGAGTGCCCGTGGTTTGTGTTTTGGCTTCTCCAGACCAGTTACGGAAGTGCTTTCTTTATTCCTTTTAAAAAAATATATATTTTTACTTATTTGAGAGAGAGAGAGGGAATGATTGGGAGGGGTGGAGGAGAGAGTCTGAAGCAGACTTCACGCTGAGCTTGGAGCCTGACCTGGGGTTTGATGCCAGGATCATGACCTGAGCGGAGGAAGTCAGAGGCTTAACTCACTGAGTCACCCTGGCATCCCACAAATAATGCATTTAAAATCCTTGCCAATTTCACCAAACCCGAAGTCAAGTAACATGCAGAATCTGGTATGTAATTTTCTAGTTGAGACTATGTAATACAGCAAACTGTAATGCTTATGGTTGTTGGGAAGTGAGATCCTATTAAGGAAAACTATCCACAACTTAGAAATGAGGCAATGAGAGCACATGATGTCCTTTTATATCATACCAGACACTTCCAGCATTGCCGGATACCTGCTAAGTCATCTGAGTCAGAAACATGTGATCTTAGCCCCTTATTTACCATTGATTAGGGCCCAGACTCCAAAAAATGAATTTTCTTTGTTGACTTTTGTTCTGAATAGATGCAAGTGATTACAGTCTATTAGAAAAGATAACCTGAAAGATTAACAATTTATTTAACTTGTAAAACATGAGCCAGGAAGTTTATTTCTGTATTTTTTTTCTATCCATTATGTATTTCCAAATTCTCCTGCTGATTCCCTTAGTGATGTTAAATACATCTTTAACCCATGCTTGCTATAAATTTATGAGAAGTGTTTTCAACTCCTGACATGTATAGTTTGATAGTTCAAACCTGTATCACTAAAATTCCACTTGAAATAGTTTCTATTTGGGATTAAAAAAGCAAGTACCATAAAAATCAGATTTGTTCATTATTATGTTCTATGGCATGTATGATTAAATATTCCGAAGAAATAGACCCTGAGGCTTGAAATCATATTAGTATTAATCAGTGACCTTGAATATAATTTTTTCATAGTAAATGTACTTTTAAAAACCTTCATAATGAAGGATTTTAAGTATACAAAGATTATATATAAAGTAGAAGAGGAGGGGTGCCTGGGTGGCTTAGTGGGTTAAGCCTCTGCCTTCGGCTCAGGTCATGATCTCCAGGTCCTGGGATTGAGCCCCGCATCGGGCTCTCTGCTCGTCAGGGAGCCTGCTTCCTCCTCTCTCTCTCTGCCTGCTTCTCTGCCTACTTGTGATCTCTGTCTGTCAAATAAATAAAATCTTAAAAAAAAAAAAAAGTAGAAGAGGAAAATGAATCTCCATGAACCCATTATACACCAATAATTATCAATCCATTGGCCAATTCTGCTCTATCCCCACCTCCACTCACTATTAATTTGAAGTATTGCCAGACATTTTATCATCTTATCTATAAGTACATTCTGAAGAAAAAGTAAGCAAAACACTAGGTTCTTTTGGTAAACATTTATTTATTTTTAAATTAATTAAATTAAATTGTTTAATTAATTTACTTAATTTATTTAAGTAGGCTCCTCCCCCAGGGTGGAGCCCAATGCAGAGCTTGAACTCACAACCCTGAGATCAAGACCTGAGCTGAGATCAAGAGTGAGATGCTTAATCAACTGAGCCACCCAGATGCTCCTGTAGCTTCATACACTGTTACATTAGATTCAGGTGTACAACATAGTGATTTGATAACTCTACACATTAGGCCGTGTTCTCTATCCATGTAGCTACAATCTGTCACCATACAACCCTATTATAATACCATTGACTTGTATTCTCATGACTTATATTCTTGTATTCTCATGACTTACTCATTCCATAACTGGAAGTCTATATCTCCGTCATTCCTTCGCTCATTTTTCTCACCGCCCCCCATCTCCTTTCCCTCTGGCAATCGTAAGTTCTCTGTATTTGTGGGTCTGTTTCTGTTTTTTGTTTTGTTTTGTTTTAGGTTCTACATATAAGTGAAATCATATGGATTTGTCTTCCTCTGACTTACTTCACTTAGCATAATACTCTCTAGGTCCGTCTGTTTTGTCACAGATGGCAAGATCTCATTTTTTTTTTTAATGGCTAAATAACATTCCATGATATCTATATGCCATGTCTTCCTTATCCATTCATCTATTGATAGATACCTAGTTAGGTTGCTTCCATATCTTGACTACTATAAATAATGCTGCAGTAAACATAGAGGTATATATAGATAGATAGATAGATAGATATCTATATATATATCTATATCTATCCTGGTTCTAGCACTAATTAGCTGTGTAACCCTCAGCCTCTCTGTCCTCATCCAGAAAACAGGGAAAATGCTAAGAACCTTTTAGTAAGTAGTAAGTTATGTTTCTAAAGCCCTTAGAACAGAGCTTGGCACATGGCGAGCACCAAGTAAATATAAAAAAATAACAAAAGGAAATGAGTCTCTGCTTTTCAGGTTCTCTTTCAGGCTTTACACAAATGCATATAATTTACAATCTCATAATTATAGTGAGCAAACAGTTTTGTAATCTGTATTTTTTTCTACCTGTCTTTATTTTTTATTACTCTCATATCCACTTCCCCATGAGTCTCACAGTGATCATTTTGTGTTGTTTAGTATTTCGTAACGATGCAGGCTACTTTATTAACTCTTCCTTTAATGCAGATATTTAGGTCATTTCCAGTGTTTTGCTATTGCAGAATGGCTACATCTCATGGAGGAGTGACGGAAGAAAGTGAGAAGTTCCAGGAAGGTGCAGGGAGCCAAAGGGAGGAAAGGGGTATCGATGGGGAATGTAGTAAAAGCACATGTGAGCCCCCACACTGCCCCAAGGAAACAAAAATTAGGAACAGAGGTTGAAGGCACTGAAAACTGGAATCAAAAGAGCTCTGAGTGGGACACCCAGCCCACTGGTAGTGTGGCATTTAGCCACTCTGCACCTTGGTGGCCTTGGCATAGCCTATGGGTCTTTGCTTGTCCCATGGAACTTGGGGAGCAGGGAAAACATGAAACACATGGGACTTTTTCTGCTTGCCTAAACTGCCATAGACGTGGAGTGATAAATTAGCACAGGAGAAATTTTGCCATTCCCAGAAGTGGGAGGAAAAGGAGGGAGAGTGAGAGAGAGAGAGAGAGAGCGCGCAATTGTGAAACGCATGGAAGAATCTAGAATTGAGGCACTGAGGCAAATAGTTGGCTACTCTGACCCTTGATCCCTAGAAGCCAAGCTCTGTGGCTTAGCCTGAGGCTGGACAGGACCTAGTGGTCCAGCTCTATCTACAAAATTGCCTTTGGCATAAATTCTAGAAATGGCAAATCCCTGTCCTGAAATCTTTTTTTTTTTTTTTAAGATTTTATTTATTTATTTGACAGGGATCACAAGTAGGCAGAGAGAGAGGAAGAAAAGCAGGCTCCCAGCTGAGCAGAAAGCCCAACCTGGGGCTTGATCCCAGGACACTGGGATCATGACCTGAGCTGAAGGCAGAGGCTTTACCCCACTGAGCCACTCAGACACCCCTGTTCTGAAATCTTTGGTTCTAATCCTCTGCTCTATGTACTGATCTGGGTCACGTTCTTCGTATTAGGGGAGCAAGGTTGGACAATCCTGAGTTTCTGAAGCCCAGGCAAAGGAAGCCCTCTGCCTGACTACTGTATTTGTTCAAATAGTGAAGGGTTTTATAAAAATTCATGCATAGTTCATTCAAACTCCATAGTTTGGCTTCTCTTTCTATTTAATGTCACCCTGGTGTCATCAAATCACACTAAGGTGTGGCTTCATTTATTTCCTGGCTACTACTGACACTATATCCCCCTGTGCCTCAGTGAGAGGGGCATGGGAGGGTGGATGGGAGAGGTGGATGAGCTCTCTCCATCCTCTGTATCACTTCCCTCCTCCTGCTTCTCTCTCCTCTTTGTATAATACTTTCTAGATTACTTAAAAAGATTTTATTTATTTGAAAAAGAGAGAGCGTGGTGGGGAGGGCAAAGGGAGAGGGAGAAAGAGTGTTATGTAGGTTCTGCACTGAGTATGGAGTCTGATGCAGGACTCGATCTCATGACCCTGAGATCACTGAATCCATCTGATTCAGTGATCTGATGATCAGATCAGCTGAAACCAAGAGTCAGACACTTACCAACCGCCACTATCTAGCATGCCATAATACTTCCTAGATTTTTACAGCCTTTTTATTTTTGACAAAACATACATTCAGACTGCTTTTATTTTTATTATTTTTTTTTTAAATTTATTTACTTAACAGACAGAGATCACAAGTAGGCAGAGAGGCAGGCGGAGAGAGAGACGGAGGAAGCAGGCTCCCTGATGAGCCGAGAGCCCGATGTGGGGCTCGATCCCAGGACCCTGGGATCATGACCAGAGCCGAAGGCAGAGGCTTTAACCCACTGAGCCACCCAGGCGCCCCGACTGCTTTTATTTTTTAACAAAAAGGTACGTTCAGACTAACAGAAAACCTGTGGATTAGTACCAAAAAATCCCATATATGTTTCATTCAGATTCCCTAAATGTTAGCATTTAGCCACTTCTGCTTTATCATTTTGTCTCTCTCCTTCCCTCTTCCCACCCCATTGGACACAAACAGATATTTTCCCTGTATCGTTTGAGAGCATGTTACATACCTCTTTCTCCTATCTCTTAAGACTTCCATGTGTAGGGGCACATATATTTATATATATATATACATATAAATAATTTTTTAGAAGCCATGAGTTTACTTTAATGACTTCAATTCCAATTTTACCCCAAGATCTTTTTTTTTTCAAAAGATTTATTTTTTGAGAGAGAGAGTGAACAGGGAGGGGCAAGGGGGAGAGAGATAGAGAAGCAGACTTCCCACTGAGCCCAATGGGGGGCTCCATCTCACAACCCTGAGATGACAATTTGAGCTGAAATCAAGAGTTAGATGTGTAACTGAGCCACCCAGGCACCCCTATCCCACAGAGTTGTCTTTTCTTATTCTATGTCTATAGTTCCCAAAACCACAGTGAGAAACCTGGTTCCCAAGAACATCCAACATATTTTTCACATTGCTCATTTCCTCAGACCTATAATTTGCATAAAATAATTTTACATTTCCATACTTAACTACTGTGAAAAACAAAATTACTAAAAACAAATCAAGATTTGTTTGCAGCTCTTTTGTCTTCAGCCTACAGGTACCTAGTCCAAGTGCTACATTTAGTCACTTGGGTTTGTTCTTCCCACCACCACATTCACGTGGCATTGTTAGTCTCTTGAAATATATGGGGGTTTATCTGTTTCTATTTGTGTTTAGTTTTATTCCCCCACTATATAATTTTATTTTTTGACATATGAAACATCATCATATTTCTAATAATCAAAACTGTTCAAAAAGATATACTCAGAGATGTGTCCCTTCCATATCATTTTCATCTTTTTCCTTCTACCATTCCTTTCTAACTTAACTACTTTATTTTCTGGTTTGTCTTTTCTGTATTTCTAGGCAAAAAAGAAAAGGTAGATACATGTATATTTTCTTATTTTCCTTACCTTTTTTGAACTGAACTCTACCTGATCTATATTAGTTTTAAGTGTAAAATACTGTGATTAAACCATTATGAACATTATAAAATGTTCACCATAAGTGTAGTTACTGCTTGTCACAGTACACAGTTGCTACAATATCATTGACTATATTACCTACACTGTAATTGTCATCCCCATGACTTATTTATATTGTAACTGGAAGTTTGCACCTTGTAATCCCCTTTACTTATTTCATCCATCTCCTGATGCTTATCCATCTGACAGCTACCAACTTTATTCTCCATAATTATGAGTCTGTTTCTATTTTATTTTTGTTTGTTTAGATTCCACATATAAATGAAATGACATGGTATTTGTTTCTCTTTTTGTGACTTACTTCCCTTAGCATAATACCCTCTAGGTCCATCCATGTTGTTATAAATGGCATGATTTCATTGTTTTCTATGGCTAATAGTCCATTGTGTGTATCACAACTTCTTTATTCATCTACTGATAAAGACTTAAGTTGTTTCCATATCTTGGCCCTGTAAATAATGCTGCAGTAAACATAGGGGTGCATATATCTTTTTGAATTAGTGTTTTCCAATTTTAAGTATATGTGCTTCCAAAGCGAGCACGTGAATTAGTGTTTTCATTTTCTTTGTAAATAACCCAAAGTGGAATTACTAAATCCTGTGGTACTTCTATTTTTAGTTTTTTTGAGGAAACTCCCTACTGTTTTTCAGAGTGGCTGCACCAATTTACATTCCCACCAATAAAGCCCGAGGGTTCATTTTTCTCCACATTCTCAAACACTTGTTATTTCTTATCCTTTTGATTTTAACCATTCTGAAATGTGTAAGATCATACCTCATTGTGTTTTTGATTTGCATTTCCCTGGGGATTAGTGATGTTGAACATGTTTTCATGTGTCTTTTGGCCATCTGTATGTTGTTTTTGGCAAAATGTCTATATTCCTCTGCCCATATTTTACTTGGCTTGTTTGCTTGGCATTGAGCTGTATAAGTTCATATATATATATAAGTTCATATACATATGTATATATATACATATATATATGCTATTAACCCCTTATCAGATTTATCATTTTCAAATCTCTTCTCCCATTCAATAGGTTGCCTTTTCCTTCTGTATGTTTTGTATGTTTTCCTTTGCTGTGCAAAAGCTTTTTAGTTTGGTGTAGTCCTAATTGTTTCTCTTGCTTGAGGAGACCTATCCAGAAAAATGTTGCTAAGGCCAATGTCAATGAGTTTACCACCAAATTTTTTTTTTTTTTAGGAGTCTTGTAGTTTGAAGTCTTATACTTGGTCTTTAATCCATTTTGAGTTTATAGTGTAAGAAAATGGTCCAGTTTTATTCTTTTGCATATAGCTGTCCAGTTTCCCAGGACCGTATATTGAAGAGACAGTCTTTTTCCGTATTATATATCCTTGCCTCCTTTGTTATAGATTAATTGGCTGTGTAAGTGTGGGTTTATTTCTAGGCTCTTGCTTCTGTTCCATTAATCTATGTGCCTATTTTTGTGCCCATTCCATAATGTTTTGATTGATAAAACTGCGTAATATAGTTAGAAATCTGGGATTGTTGATACCTCTAGCTTTCATGATTGCTTTGGCTATTCAGGGTCTTTTATGGTTACTTATAAATTTCAGGATTATTTGTTCTAGATCTGTGAAAAAAGGTATTTTAGTAGGGATTATATTAAATCTGTAGATTGCTTTGGGTAGTATGGACACTATAACAATATTCTTCCAATCCATGAGCATGGAATATCTTTTCATTTGTGTTGCCTTCTATTTCTTTCATCAATGTCTTACAGTTTTGAGAGTATAGGTTTTCACCTCCTTAATTGAATTTATCTGTATTTTGTTCTTTTTCATGTAATTGTAAATAGAATCATTTTCTACATTTCTCTTTCTGCTATTTTGTTATTACTGTACAGAAGTGCAACAGATTCCAATAAATTTTGTATTCTGTGACTTTAATCAATTCACTTATTCTTTTTTTTTTAAGATTTTATTTATTTATTTGAGAGAGTGAGAGAGAGTAAGAGAGAACATGAGTGGGGAGAAGGTCAGAGGGTGAAGAAGACTCCCCATGGAGGTGGGAACCCAATGTGGGACTCGATCCCAGGACTCTGGGATCATGACCTGAGCTGAAGGCAAATTGCTTAACCAACTGAGCCACCCAGGTGTGCGAATTCACTTATTCTGATAGTTTTTTTGGTAGCGTCTTTAGGGTTTTCTATAGATAGTATCATGTCACTTGCAAACAGTGACAGTTTTACTTCTTACCATTTCAGATGCCTTTTATTTATTTTTCTTGTCTGATTGCTGTGGCTAGAACTTCCAGTACTATGTTGCATAATATTGGTGAGGGTGATGTTCTTGTCCTTTTCCTGATCTTAGAGGAAAAAACATTTAAGTTTTCACCATTGAGTCTGAAATTAGCTGTGTGTTGTTATATATGGCCTCTATTCTATACCCACATTTAATCATGAATGAATGTGGAGTATCATCATGCTTTTTCTGCATCTGTTGAGATAATCAGATGATTTGTATCCTTCATGTTACTAATACAGTGTATCATGTCAATTGATTTGAATGCACTGAAACAAACTTGCATCCCTGGAATAAATCCCACTTGGTCATGGTGAATGATCCTTTTTAATGTATTGTTGAATTTAGTTTCCTAATATTTTGTTAAGGAGTTTTGTACGTATGTTCATCTGGGATATTGGTCTATGTTTTCCTTTTTTTTGGTAGTATCTTTGTCTGGTTTTGGTATCAGGGATAATTTGAGGAGAATAGGTATTGACTCTTCTCTAAATGTTTGGTAGAATGTACCTGTGAAGCCACCTGTTCCTAGACATTGTTGTTGCTCTTGTTGGAAGTTTTTTGATTACCAATTCAAATTTGTTACTAGTAATGAATTAGTTGGTTCAGATTTTCTGTCTTCCTGATTCAGTGTAGAAGATTGTGTTTCTAGGAATTTTCCCGTTTCTTCTAGCTTATCCAATTTTGTTGGCATATAGTTTTTCATTATGGTCTCTTATAGTCCTTTGTGTTTCTTTGATGTTGGTTTTAGCCTCTTCTCCTTCATTTCTGATTTTATTTATTTGAATCCTCTCTCCTTTTTTCTTCATTAGTCTGGCAAAGGTTTATCAATTTTGTGTACCCATTTAAAGAACCAGCTCTTGGCTTCATTAAGCTCTTCTAATTTTCTTAAGTCTCCTTTGCATGTGATCTTTATTATTTCCTTCCTTCTATGAATTTTGGGTTTTATTTTATTTTATTTTTTTTTAGTTCCTTCAAGTAAGAATTTTACTGTTTCTTTTTTTTTTTTAAGATTTTATTTATTTATTTGACAGAGAGAAATCACAAGTAGGCAGAGAGGCAGGCAGAGAGAGAGGAGGAAGCAGGCTCCCTGCTGAGCAGAAAGCCCGATGTGGGGCTTGAACCCAGGACCTGGGATCATGACCTGAGCCGAAGGCAGCGGCTTAAACCACTGAGCCACCCAGGCACCCCTAATTTTACTGTTTCTTGAGGTAGGCCTGGTTCTATAAATTTTCCCCTTAGAACTGCTTTTGCTGCATCCCAAAGATTTTGAAATGTAGTGTTTCCATTTTCATTTATCTCCAGGTATTTTTTAATTTCATCTTTTATTTCTTCATTGACCCATTCACTGTTTAGTAGCATGTTGTTTAGCCTTCACGTGTTCATGTGTCTTCCAGTTCTTGTCTTCTAATCCATTTCTAGTTTCAGACCATTGTCAGAAATGATGCTTGATATGATGTCCATTTTCTTAAATTATTTAAACTTGTTTTGTGGCCTAATGTGATCTATCTTGGAAAATTTTCCATGTGTACTTGAAAAGACTTTGTTTTCTGCTGTTTTGGGATGGAACATTCTGCATATACCTGCTAAGTCCGTCTGGTCTAATATGCCATTCAAAGCCACTGTTCATGGATTTGTCTGCCTGGATGGTCTATCCATTGAGGTAAATGGTATGTTAAAGTACCCTCTAATATTATGTTACTGTCAACTTCTCCATTTATGTCTTAATATTTATATATTTAGGTTTTCTTATGTGGGGTACATAAATATTTACAATTGTTATGTACTCTTGTTGAATTGATCCCTTTATCATTATGTAATGCCCTTCTTTGTCACTTATACAGTCTTTGTTTTAAAGTCCATTATATCTGATAGAAGTATTTTTTCCTCAGCTTTTTTTTTTTCCTTCCATTTGTGTGGAGTATCTTTTCTTGTCCCTTCAGTTTCTATCTGTATGTGTCTTTAGGTCTGATATGAGTCTCTTATAAGCAGCATATAGATAGGTTTTCAAAAAATTCATTCTGTCCCTCTGCATTTTTTTATTTGAGCAATTAGGCTATTTATATTTAAAGTAATTATTGATAGGTATGTACTTATTGCCATTTCGTTAATTGTTTCCTGGCTGTTCTTGTAGTTCTCCTCTGTTTCTTCTTGATCTCTTTCCGTGTGGTTGACTTTCTTTAGTGTTTTGCTTGGCTTTCTTTCCCTATTTTTTGTGCATCTATTATAAGTCTTTGGTTTATGGTTGCCATGAGGTTCATATATTACATCTGATATATATGGCAATCGATACTAAGTTGATGATCACTTCAGTTCAGACACATTCTAAAAGAACTACTTTTTAAACTCTCCACTCCACATTTTATGTATATGTCATATTTTGTATCTTTTTATTTTGTACGTCCTTTGACTAAGGATTACTAGATGTAATTGATTGAACTACTTTTATGTTTATTCTTCATACTAGCTCTCTGAGTAATCTACTACTTTTACTGAGTGTCTGCTTTTACTGATGTATTTTTTCATTTTATGATTTTCTTCTAGTTATGGCCTTTTCTTTCCACTTGAAGTTCCTTTAACATTTCTTATAAGGCTGGTTTAGTGGTGATAAACTCCTCTAATTTTGGTTTGTCTGGGAAACCCTTGATCTCTTATCCAATTCTGAATGATAATCCTGCTGAATAGAGTATTCTTGCTTTGGTTTTCTTCTTTCAACACTTTGAATGTGCCACCTTATTCTGGCCTGCGAGGATTCTGCTGAAAAATCATGCTATAGCCTTATGAGGTTTTCCTTGTATATAACTATTTGCTTTTCTCTTGGTGATTTTTAAGATTTAATCTTTATTTTATTTTATTTTATTTTACTTTATTTTTTGCCATTATATCTTATTGTGGACTTTTTTGGAATTCATCTTCTTTGGCACTATCTATACTTCCTGGACTTTGAGGTCTCTTTCCTTCCCCCAACTAGGAAAGTTTTAAGCTATTATTTCTTCAAATAAGTTTTTGCCCCTTTCTCTCTCTCCTTCTTCTGGGCTCCTATTATGCAAATGTTAGCATGCTTGATGTCACAGAGGTCACTTATCCTATCCTCCTTTTTTAATTTAATTTTTAAAAAAATATTTATTTGAGAGAGAGCAAGAGAATGAGAGTGAAAGCATGGAGGTGATGAGAAGCAGACTCCCTGCTGAACAGAGAGCCCAACATGGGGCTCAATCCAGGTTGCTGGGATCATGACCTGAGCCAAATACAGATGCCCAACTGACTGAGCCACCCAGGCACCCCATACCCTATTCTCATTTTTTAAAACTTTTTCCTTTTTGCTGTTCAGCTTGGTTGTTTTCCATTACTGTGTCTTCCAGCTCATTGATTCATTCTTCTGCATCCTCTATGGATTCCTTCTAGTGTATTTTTTATTTCTGTCATTATATTCTTCAGTTCTGACTGGTAACTTTTTACATTTTCTATCTTTGTTGAAATACTGAGTTTATTCAGGTGTTCTCTCAAGTCCAGTGAGTATCTTTATTTCCATTACTTTGAACTCTTTATCAGATTGATTTCTTATCTCCATTTGGGTTAGCTCTTTTTCTCTAGTTTTATTTTATTTCACCTAGAAAATACCTCTCTGTCTCCTCATTTTGTCTAATTTATCTCTGTGTATTAGGTCATCTACATTTCTGGGTCTTGAAAGTGGTAGCCTTGTGTAGAAGGCACCCTGTGGTGTCTGTAGTGAAATCTTCCCTGGTCACTAGAACCAAGCACTCTAGGCATGTCCCCTCTGTGGGCTGGATTTTTGTTGTGCCTTCCTCTTATGTGTGAGCCATAACTGTTGCTGACACTCTTGTGGACAGGACTCATCTCCTGTGTGGCTGGCTGGGAAGCCATACTGTAGCCACTGCAGCAGTGCTGGTGTATGGGGTCAGCCCTCAGCATGGCCATGTGCAATGATTGGTCACAACTATTGCAGATGTACTGGTGGGGAGGGCCTGTCTCAGGCCTGGCTAGGTGAGAGGCCTGGCTATAGCTACTGTGGGAATACTGGTGGTGGGGGGGTAGCTTACCACCTCCCTAGGGCAGGAGTTGCTTTTGGTGGGGGGATACCAGTCCAGGCCAGGGCTGCCCACGGGGTCTTGCGGGGCAGTAATCACTTTGGGAGATGGTGGTCCCAAATGAGGTTACCCACTAGATGTGGCAGGATGGGAACCTGCTAAGGTGGGGAGATTATTTAGGGTGGGTTTGTAGGGAATGCTGGGATATGGAAAGCAGTGCTAGAAGGGTAGATGGATGGAGAGTGTCAGAAGTAGCTTCTACGACCCTCTGGCAATCTAGGCTGAAGGACGCCAAGAAAAACCGTACCTGTCAGTACTTTTATTCCTGTAGAAATCTCCAGATCCTTGCCCTTCTGGCATACATCCTGAAATTATCAATAAATCTCCTTCACATATAACCTTGGTGTTTTTCAAGATGCTACTTCTGTGCTGCGTCTCCTACCATGTGAGGACAGGTGCTGGCTCTTCAAGAGCAGGGACTTGGTTTCCCACAGCCCTCTGTCGTGAGGCGAGAGATGAGGGTGAAGGCGGTGTAGAGTGGATTGTAGATGAGGGACAAGGTGAGTACCAGGTCTATCGTGCAACCAAACAGTAATTCGTCCCACCACCCTTCCTCTTCCATTTCCCCTCAGGAAGAGAGGCCCCCGGGGAACTTGTGAGGCTGCTCCCTGAACAAGTTTAAGAAATGGTTACATACTGGTTGTGGAGTGCCCCACTGATGTCACCTGTTAAGAGGAGCTGCAGGGAGCATCTTTGACTGACAACCTTGTGAATGGTGAGGCTACCCTTGCCCATGGCTGCTCCCAGCCAGCACGAGCAGAGAACGAGACCTGCCTATTCCTGCCTAGGGCGGGACTCTTCTAATAGGCAACTTAGACTTGGGGACTTGCTACCATCCTGGCCAGAAGGTCTTGGGAACTGCACCATAGACCAGTGCTCTTCCTCTGTAACCCTTCCCATTGACAAGCGATGGACCTAATTTGTCATCTGAAAGCACCTGGTTACTTCCGGTCACGTGGCCTCCATCTTTCACAGGCACTTTCCCCAGCCGTGGCCTTGTGTGCTCACTCCCATTTAGTGTCTGCAGCTCAGAGGCCCTGAACTGGCACTTGGAGGTTGCTGAAATTGAGCACCTGATTCTCTTCTGTATTTAAAATTGACCCTTCTCGAGGGCCTGGAGGCAGTGTCCTTTTTCGCTCTGACTTTCCTAAGCATAATGTCCTTCTCTCTAACTTCCAGGAGGATAATTATCCTCCTTCCCCAGGCTCTTCAATGATTCATACAGACACCTGACCTATCCTTAACACTGGTCCTCCAGACAAGCCCAGATGGGTCAGCCTCCCAGACCAAACACAGTACAAGCTCACACTGAGACCCCAAATAAAGAAGCCATGTGCACCATTCATGGAAGTCTTTGCTCAGAGGGCTCAGTTACTCTGTGGAAGGCTCCCACACTCTTATAGAATTTTCAGGAAAGCTCGGAGAACCTGCTATTTCCTAGAATTTAGGGTTCCTATGTTAGCTCAGTTAAGGATCTACCTCAGGCTAATATACTTGGAATTCAAAGGGCTTATATTCTTGAACAGCTATACAGTGCTATACACATGTATACTTGGACACATCCACATACTTATATATACATGCAAATATGTATGTAATTGTTACGCACATAATTCCTGTGTGTATAATTTACATAATTGCATAGAAGATACCCCATATACAATATAGAATGACATCTTTATAGAAATTTTACAAACATCCCTTTTCTTTTCTCTTCATATCCTGACAGAAGAGTATCAGAAACTTTTAAAAGGGCAATAATATGGTCTAACTATCCAATCTGTACCTAGAATGATAAAATTATTTCAACACTCCTGCCAAACACACCCTCAGAAAGTATAAAGAAGATATTGGACTAAAAAATGTCACATTTTTGTGCCACAAATTTGAAAACTTTCACTTCCAAATTTGCAAGACTTAGGGCATTGTTCTAATCAGCTTATGCCCCTTTTGGAAAGCAGGGAACAAAGAGAAAGAACTACAGCTGCTTTGTGCACTATAGCTATTGGCTATATTGTGAGAGGGAGGTGCTTGGAAAGCTTGAGACAACTGGGAGACACATTTTCTCCCTCCTTTGAGATTTATACTGTATTGTCCCAGAACTGGCATTTCTCTGTGTGCTGTGTGTTGGACTATTCAGGGAAGAAAGTGGAGTATCTGAAAATTACACCTGCAGGGTCTACTCTGAAGGGTTGGGGGTGAAAGACGGGTATCACCAAATATCCTGCTGAGCCACAAACCCCAGCATTTCCACCTCACACATTCCAAGGTATGATTCCAGGTGCAGGAATCATCTGTGGAAAATATACAGCAAGCAGAAGGCAGGGAATACTGGAGTAAAATCAATCCCTACAAGTACAAGGCCTTGGTATTTTGGATGGAAGGCAGAGGGGATATGAGGTAAGCAGGATATCTAAATTAGGAGTTGGGGGGGGTGCTTTGTGAAGAATTTAATTTTCTGGACACAGTTTTATTTATTTATTTATTTATTTATTTATTTATTTATTTATTTATTTATAAAAGATTTTATTTATTTGACAGAGATCACAAGTAGGCAGAGAGAGAGGGGGAATCAGGCTCCCTGTGGAGCAGAGAGCCCAGGCAATGTGGGGCTCGATCCCAGGACCCTGGGATCATGACCTGAGCCGAAGGCAGAGGCTTTAACCCACTGAGCCACCCACCCACATGCCCCTCTGGACATAGTTTTAATTATACCCCTTCTACATTAAATTTCCTTGAGTTTCTTCCAAATATTTCAATGGAGTCTGACCTACATGGACAATGTTGTGGGGTGGTTTCTTGGTGGACAACAAAGTCAAATTTCCCTTGGTACTTGAGGAGAAGGCATGCCATCTTCTCACAGAAGTGGAGCCGCAAGTGGTGGCTAGTAGATCAGAAGGGATTGTCCCCCACCCCAGCACAGTTGAGAGCAGAGCTGAGGAACTATTCATGGGGGGGAGGGGCCCAGTCATGAGAGAGACCAGATAGAAGCTCTGACTTCCTGATAATTACCAGGAAACAAGAGAACCCAGTCTGGAGGCCATCAGTAATGATCCCCGCAGGGTGAGAAACACCCACATGAGCCGGTGTGAGGAGAAGAATGGAGATACTGACTAGAATCCTCTGCACAATTTTTATATGACAAAAGGTAATTCTACCTGTGCTGTGTTTGCTGTGGGACAAAAAGACCACGGACTCAAAATGTTACAATACTCTGAGACGACTTATTAGAATGGCCTCATGGGAAGTTTAGAGAGGAGTGACTGGGTAGTTGGGCAGCCCCTACAGACCAGTCTCTCACCACATCAGAATGATAGAACTTACTTTCTCGATGATTATGACCTCAGATCCCTTCAGAGTGTTGGCTTGTATCTGTAGAGGAGAAATAGTGTTGAGGTAAGGCAAACAGATTTTGTGCTATGCCATAAGGAAAAGATGGCCCCCATAATTCTAAGTTAGCAAACTTGAAGTGGGTCTTTGAAAAAGCAGTTAACATGCATTTGAAAAAGATTCCACTGTTAGTAAGTCACAAAGGGTCCGTTATGTTTCTAAAAGCTTATCTCACTTTCTTGAACCACTCATGAATCTTACCTGCTCAGACTTATGTGTTATTTTAGAAGGGCCGATTTCTTCCTCTCAGGGAGCAACTCTTTCTATAGTTCCTACCTAGACATGATGACGGATTGTCTCTATTAATTTAGGGATATTTATGAAAAATAATAGAATGTACATTATCTAGTATTAAGCAGCAGGTTAAGGGTAGAAACATGTTGTCTTTGAAAAAAATTAATATATAATGTATTTGTTTTAGGGGTACAGGTCTGTGATTCATTCACCGTAGCACATACCCTCCCCAGTGTCTGACACCTCACCATGCCATCCCTCCTACTCCCCTCCACTCTAGTAACTGTCAGTTTGTTTCCTGAACCCAAGAGTCTCTTAAGGTTTTTCTCTCTCTCTGGTTTCATTTTGTTTTGTTTTCCCCTCCCTTTCCCTATGATCCTCTGTCTTGTTTCTCAAATTCCTCATATCAGTGAGATCATAATGATAATTGTCTTTCTCTGATTGACTTATTTCGCTTAGCATAATACCCTCTAGTTCTATCCATGTTGTTGCAAATGGCAAGATTTCATTTTTTTGATGGCTGCATAGTATTCCGGGTGTGTGTGTGTGTGTGTGTGTGTATCTCATCGTTATCCATTCATCTGTTGATGGACATCTAGGTTCTTTCCATAGTTTGGCTATTGTGGACATTGCTGCTATAAACATTCAGGTGCACGTGCCCCTTTGGATCACTACATATGCATCTTTGGGGCAAATACCCAGTAGTGCAATTGCTGGGTCATAGGATAGCTCTATTTTCAAATTTTTGAAGAAGTTCCATGCTGTTTTCCAGAGTGGCTGTACCAGCTTGCATTCCCACCAACAGTGTAGGAGGGTTCCCCTTTCTCCGCATCCTCGCCAGCATCTGTCATTTCCTGACTTGTTAATTTTAGCCATTCTGACTGGTGTGAGGTGATATCTCACTGTGGTTTTGATTTGTATTTCCCTGATGCCGAGTGATGTGGAGCACTTTTTCATGTGTCTGTTGGCCATCTGGATGTCTTCTTTGCAGAAATGTCTGTTCATGTCTTCTGCCCATTTCTTGATTGGATTGTTTGTTCTTTGGGTATTGAGTTTGCTAAGTTCTTTATAGATTTTGGACACTAGCCCTTTATCTGATATGTCGTTTGCAAATACCTCCTTCCATTCTGGGTTGTTTTGTTTTGTTTAAATTCCACTAATAAGGGAGATTATACAGTTTTTGTCTTTCTCTGGTTTATTTCACTTAGCATAATGGCCTCAGGTTCCATCCATGTTTTTACAAATGGCAAGATTTCCTTCCTTTTTATGGCTGAATGGTCTTGTAGATAAATACCACATTTTTTTATTTTTTTCTTTTCTTTTATTTTTTTTTAAAGATTTTTATTTATTTATTTGACAGACAGAGATCACAAGTAAGCAGAGAGAGAGGAGAAAGCAGCCTCCCTGTGGAGCAGAGAGCCTGATGCGGGGCTTGATCCCAGGACCCTGGGATCATGACCTGAGCCGAAGGCGGAGGCTTAATCCACTGAGCCACCCAGGTGCCCCTTTTTTTCTTTTTAAAATGGAAGTGTACGTGACACCCAATGTTAATTTCAGGTGTATGACATAGTGATTTAGTGATTCTGCACATTACATGGTGTTCACCATGAGAAGTGTAATTACTACCTGTCCATATTCAAAGTTATTACAGTATTAATTGTATTCCCCATGCTGTACTTTACATCCCCATGACTGATATTTTATAACTAGAACTTAACTATCTCTTAATCCCCTTTACTTATTTTGCCCATCCCCATATCTCCCTCCTTTCTGGAAACCACCACTTTGTTCTCTGTGACTGTTTTGTGTGTGTGTGTGTGTGTGTGAAATTATATGGAATTTGTCTTCTTCTGTCTGACTAATCTCACTCAGTATAATATCCTCTAGTCCATCCATGTTGCCCCAAATGACAAGAGCTCATTCTTTTTATGGCTGAGAAACATTCCATTTGTGTATATATATCCCACATCTTCCTCATTTATCTACTGATGGACATTTAGGTTGCTTCCAAATCTTGGCTATTGTAATTAATGCTGCAATAAACATAGGGTTACATATATCTTTTTGAATTAATGTTTGTTTTCTTGGGTAAATATCCAGTAGTGGAATTATTGGATCATATGACATTTCTGTCTTGTTTTTTTGATGAACCTCCATACTGTTTTCCAGAGTGGCTCTACCAGTCCCATCAACAGTGCATGAAAATTTCCTCTTCACCACATCCTTGTAGACACTCGTTATTTCTTAACTCTTTGATACTAGTCATTCTAACCAGGTATGTGTGAGGTGACCCCCTCATTGTGGTTTTGATTAGCATTTCTGTGATGATTAGTGATGTTGAGCATCTTTTCATGTGTCTGTTGGCCATCTATAAGTCTTCTATAGAAAAAAAGGTCTATTCAGGAGGCACCTGGGTTGGCTTAGTCTGTTAAGTATCTGACTCTTGGTTTTGGCTCAGATCATGATCTCATAGGTCATGAGATCGAGCCCTGGGTTGGACTCTGTGCTTAAAGGGAGTCTGCTTCAAGACTCTCTTCCTCTGCCCCTCTGCCCACTTGCTTTCTCTCTCTCACTCTCTAAAAGAAATCTTAAAAAAAAAAAAAAAAAGAAAAATGTCTATTCAGGTCCTCTGTCCATTTTTTAAAAAAGATTTTATTTATTTTAGTGCAAGTAGGGGGAGGGAGAGAGGGAGAGGGAGAATCTCAAGCAGACTCTGTGCTGAGTCTGGAGCCCATGGAGGGGCTTGATCCCACAACCCTGAGATCATCACCTGAGTCAAAATCAAGAATTGGACACCCAACCCACTGAACCACCCAGGTGCTGCTGTCCATTTTTAAAATCAGGCTGTTTTTTGGTGTGGAGTTGTATGACTTCCTTATATATTTTAGATATGAACCCCTTATCAGATATATCATTGGCAAAAATCTTCTCCTATTCAGTAGCTTGCTTTTTCATTTTGTTACTGGCTTCTTTCACTGTGCAAAAGCTTTTTAGTTTGGTGTAGTCCCAATTCTTTTCTTTTGCTTTTGTTTCCTTTGCCTAACAAGACATAGCTAGAAGAATGTTTTGAGTCTGATGTCCGAGGGATTACTGCCTATGATTTCTTTCTAAGAGTTACATGATTTCAGGTCTCACATTTAAGTCTTTAATCCATCTTCTGTTTATTTTTGTGTATAGCATGAGAAATTGGTCCAGTTCATTCTTTTGCATATAGCTCTCCAGTTTTCCCAGTGTCATTTTTTTTTAAGAGACTGTATATTCTTGCCTCCTTTGTCATAGATTAATTGACCGTATACGTGTGAGTTTATTTCTGGGCTCTCTCCTGTTCCATTGAACTCTGTGTCTATTTTTGTGCTGATATTATACAGTTTTGATTAGTTAAGCTTTGTAGCATAGCTTGTAATCTGGGATTATGATCCTTCCAGCTTTGTTCTTTCTCAAGATTACTTTGGCTATATGGGTTCCATCAAAATATCATGGTTCCATACAAATTTCAGGATTATTTTTTCTGTTAAAAATGTTATTGGTATTTTGATAGGGATTACATTAAATATGTAGGTTGCTTTGGATAGTATGTACATTTTAACAATCTCAATTCTTTTTTTTTTAAGATTTTATTTATTTATTTGACACAAAGAGAGAGATCACAAGTAGGCAGAGAGGCAGACAGAGAGAGAGGAAGAAACTGGCTCCCTGCCATGCAGAGAACCCGACATGGGGCTCGATCCCAGGACCCTGAGACCACGACCTGAGCTGAAGGCAGAGGCTTAACCCTCTGAGCCACCCAGACTCCCCAATCTCAATTATCTCAATCTGTGAGCTTATATATCTTTCCATTTATTTGTGTTGTTTTCAATTTCTGTCATCAAAGTCTTGTAATTTTTAGAGTACACTTCTTTAACCTTCATTAAATTTATTCCCTTTTGATGGAAGTATAAATGGGATTTTTAAAAATTTATCTTTCTGCTACTTTGTTATTAATATGTGGAAATGGAACATATTTCTATATATAAGTCTTGAAATTTACTGAATTCATTTATTAGTTTTAATGCTTTTTTGGTGGAAACTTTAGGATTTTCTGTATATAGTATCATGTCTTCTGCAGATAGAGAATTTTGCCTCCCTACCAATTTGGATGCCTTTTTTGTTTCTTGCCTAATTGCTCTGGCCAAGGCCTTCTATACTATGTTGAATAAAAGTGGCAAGAGTGTGAATCCTTGTCTTATTCCTGATCTCATAGAGGGAAAAGTTTCAGCTTTTCACTATGGAGTAAAATGTTAATTATGGGTTTGTCATATATGGCCTTTATTATGTTGCAGTATGTTCCCTTTAAATCCACTTTGTTGAGAGTTTTTATCAGAAAACATTGTTGAATATTATCAAATTTTTTTCTGTATCAAGATGATCATATATTTATCTTTCAGTTTTTAAATTTGGTGTGTCACAGTGATTGATTTGCAGATGTTGAACCATTTTTGAATCTTTGAAATAAATCCCACTTGATCATGGTATATGATCCTCTTAAAGTATTGAATTTGGTTTGCTGATAATTTGTTGAGGGTTTTTGCATTTATGTTCATGAGGGATATTGGCCTATAATTTTCTTTTCTTGTAAAAAACCTTGCCTGGTTTTGATGTCAGGGTAATGCTGGACTCATAAATGAGTTTGGAAGTGTTCCCCCTCTTCTAACTTTGGAATAGTGTGAGGAGAGTTAAGTTCTACCAAACATTTAAAGAAGAATACTTATCAGGGAAGCCATTTGGTCCTGGACCTTTGTTTGTTGGGAAGTTTTTGAGTACTGATTCAATTTCCTTACTAGTAATTGGTCTGTTCAGATTTTCTACTTCTTCATAATTCAGTCTTAGTAGGTTTTATGTTTCTTGGAATTTATTCATTCCTTCTAGGTTGCCTAAATTATATATAATTATTCATAGGAGTTATCAGATACTAATTGAATTTGCTTACCAATGTAACCAAATGATTTGCCTCACAACTGCATGAAAATATGTAGTAATTTAAAGTATATATTGTTTTCCATTTTGTTCCATTTTATCCATTCTATTCCAGCCACATTGTCAGGTTAAAATACAAGTCACAGCCATAGACACTAGCTTGTGTATTCCCCCCGCCAAGAACTTATTACTTTAAATTTACATTTTTTAAAACTATACCTTTAAATGTTTAGAAGTAGCAAAATTTATTTTTAAAATGAAAAACCTACTAAAACTGTCTCATGAAGACATGCTGTAGATGATCATAATTTGTTTTCACACTAGGAATGTTTATTTTGGAGCCAGTAAACATTTATCTAGCGTGACAGGGATAGTGGTTGGTGCCTTATGATACCTACAGATGAAGGAGTCGTCAAAAATAAGCTGCCATCTGTCCTGGGAGCCATGAATGGTGCTTTACGAGGCAGTATCTCTGAGCGAGGAAGCCTGGGAGTTAAGTGTGAAGGAGCCCGATTGCGGAGTGTAGGTGACTGCATTTTATACTCTGAGCGCACACAGAGGGAAGTTCCTGCGGATTTGGTTTTAGCAGGCATCTGCATGGGCAGAACTATGCTTCAGGGTGATGATCTGATGGCAGGAGAAACTCCTGGGGGCAGAAGAATAGAAGCCTGTGGCTTCAGAGCCTGAAGCAAGGAGAAAACAAGAAGAGGGGTGAGAGGTGAGGATGGAGAGCTAATCAAGGAGGAATCCAAGGGTCTTGGCAATCTGCTGAAAGATGAATTTGCCTATTGCTCTTTCTGTGCTCTGTGCCTACCAATAATTGCTCCATACATGCAATGTATGAATTCCTGCAGATGGGAAGGAAAGAGGAAGAGCCCGAGATGTAATTGAAAGGTCTGGTCTTGGGGCTTGAGGGGACGGACAGTGGCGTTGGCAGAGATTTGGAACTCTCATGCTGGAGCAGGAACGGGAGGGAAGGTGACGTGTTCATATCGGGTCTGCTGGAGTGGCGCTGGCACAACTGTCTTCTTCCGGTTCTGTCCATCCTGTGACCTGTACCTTTGTCACTTCTGTCAGCTTCGTCCACTTGCATCAGAGCATGTTTTTGGTTTCTTGCTTTCTTTTCAGTTAAATATTCTTGTTTTTAAGAAATCTACAGGTACTTTCATGCTCCCTAAAAAAAATCCCGTCGTCTTTGAACAGCACATGCTAGACAAGCTTAATAAGACCAAATGCCCAGTGAATGGGGAGGGGCATTCTGTTTAAGTGACTTTTTCTTTTGTCCTTCTGGTTAAGGGAAAACCTTAAAGAAAAACTTGGGTGAGACGTTTGTAAAAAGAAGTCTACTTTCAGGACGCCTGGGTGGCTCAGTTGATTTTGACAGGGATCATGATCTCAGGGTTGTGGGATGGAGCCCCACCAGGGCCCCCGTGCTCAATGGGGAGTCTGCTTGGGAATTCTCTCCCTTTGCCCCTCCTCGCCCCTGCTTGCTCGCTCATGCTCTTTCTCTTTCTGTAAAAAAGAATAATATCTAAAACAAAACAAAACCCCCAAACCCTACTTTCCTTTGAAGGCAGATGGCTGATTGTTACTGTTAATAAAAAGTATTTAAAACTTATCAGGGCACCTGGGTGTCTCAGGGGGTTAAGCCTCTGCCTTTGGCTCAGGTCATGGTCTCAGGGTCCTGGGATCGAGCCCCGCATCTGGCTCTCAGCTTGGCGGGGAGCCTGCTTCGCCCTCTCTCTGTCTGCCTCTCTGCCTACTCATGATCTATCAAATAAATAAATAAATAAAATCTTTTTAAAAAAATAAAATAAAACTTATAAATAAGAAAAGAAGTTGGGCAGCATATTCTCACAATGATGACACATTCTTTAACTAGCCCTTCAGGGGTAAACATCTAGGGCAGGGCCTCTCACGCTTGACACTGTTGATTCTTGGGGCAGGATAATTTGTTGTTGTGGGGCCTGCCCTGTGCACTGTAGGGTGTTTACCAGCACCCCTGACCTTCACTCATGAGGTGCCAATCACCCCCGCCCCCACCCCGCCAGAGCCTCGCCACACCTGGCTACCAGCATGCTGAGTTATGACCAAACATGCCTCCGTATAATACCAAGTGTCCCCTGGAAGACAAACTCTATCCTGGTTGAAAACCACTAATTTAGAAGAATGAGTATGTATTTGGTTTTCCTATTTTCTATTAGTTAAGGCCTCAGATTCTGTGAACTTACCTGGTAATTTCCAGGTCTTGTTGTGTAGAGAGGCCACTCATTTCTGCTCAGTAGAAGGCAGATCCCCACTATTAGGATCTTCTATCCTCTCAGGGGCATTGACCGGTTCTGTGTCTAAACTAGGAATTTTGTTCTAACATTTCCTTATAAATGTCTACACATAGTCAGCTTCTCGGGATGTTCTTCGAGCCACACGGACCTTCTTCCTTCCCCTCTCTCGTTAATGAGTGAGTTGAATAAGATTTTGGTGCATGTTCGGTGTATATGTGTGGAGAGTCAGTTTTGACATTTTGTGAAAATTATACTTTAGCATGACTGACTTTTCCCTCCTGGGCTGGTGTGACCTGGGGACACCACAGTGAACTTTGGGTCAGAAGGCTCCAAGCTTTCGGGTTTGGTTTTTAAGTCTCCTCAGATCTATCCCTGCGGTGCTTTTCAGTTCTTCCTGTCTCTCTCTATTCGCTCTTCTTATCCCCATTGTCACTGACCCGGCTGGGGCCTCCTCATTTCCACATGGGCTTCCATTTCCAGAATCTTCCCAGCTGGCCCCTCACTTCTAGTTGTTTCCTCTTTCCTTCCTTCCTCAGTGAGCTCTGCTGCCAGTTAAGGATTCTTGAACCATGGCTGAGACATGCTGCTCCCAGGACAGAGAAGCCAGGCATCAGGATCAGACAATTTCTGAATTGAGAGAGCTGGTCTTTCAGATTCGGGGTTTGTGGGTTTAGGGCTAAGGCTTAGGGTTAGAGTTTCAACACAGGGAGGAAACTGAGGCCTGGAGAAGCCAGGTAGCTAATTAAAATCACAGGGTGAGGGAGAGGAATATTTTTGCAGAAGTCGGTGATCAGTTTGAATGTGCCTGGACAGTCCCTGGAAATTGACTTTGTGCATAAATCCCGGATATCATCCTGTTCCCCATTTGCTTCCATTGCAGAGAACAGAGAAGAAAATATTTCTGTTCATGGGTGTGGAGAATGGGATGCCAATTAATTCGAGCTTTTCGGGCCTCACTCAACACCTTCCAGAGGAGTGTTATGTTTGTACGTATGTCTTTCCTTTGGCATTAGGATCCCACCTGCTTTAAGAAAGAATAAGGCTTTCTTTGACTGTGTAGCAGGTTTTTCCTGATTGTCCCACAATTAATACTATATGCTTGTCACTGTGTTTTTCTGCTTTCTGCCTGCCCTCAGTCCTCCCAGTGTCACTTCTATCTCCCTTTGCAAGTACCACCTTCTAACCTCTCCTGGTTTTGGCTCTTTCACAGAACCAACAAGTGAATAAGTCCCTTAATTTAAAAAAAATTTTCCTATAAGTATAATTGGATCAGCTTGGTGCTGGATGCCCTTTATCTTTTTAAGATTGCACAGATGACAATAAGTATGGCCGCGTGAATGGGAAGTTGACTAGAACCCACGAGAGTACATGTTTCCCCCGACTATGTGAAAGTAGAGTGTCCCCAGGAAAAACTCTCATAAGCCACATGGTGTAAAGGGAAGAGTATCCCCTGCTTTCTGAGTTTCTGTTAAGCCATTTTGCTTTTTTGAAGGATCTACAGTAGTATAGTAGCAGTCTTTTTTGTAAAAGTAAAAATCTTCTTTGGATTTAACACACACATAGGTCTCTCATAAAGTGAAGTAGGTATGTAGTATGAGGAAAATAGGGGATACCCATATCTTAATTTTTTAAAGATGTTATTTATTTGAGAGAGAGTATTTGTGTAGGCATTCGAGTGGGGGCAGAAGCAGAGGGAGAAGCAGACTCCAACTGAGCAGGGAGCCCAACACAGGGCTTGATCCCATGACCCATGAGATCATGACCTGAGCCGAAATAAAGAGTCGGACACTTACCTGACTGAGCCACCCAGGTGCCCCCTGAACTGTGTTTTTCATAAGGAACAAGAGATGATGATGGTGGTGTGGGGATTAAGGAGGTAGCGGTAGAGAGAATGGAAATTAGAGCTCCTGTTCTGTACTCGGTAGGCTTCAGACCACCTTCTCCTTACTCCCCTGAAATATGTCCCTTTTGCATACCTATGATTCTAAATGTCCCAGAATTAAGAAACAGCTTCTGTATGAGTTAGGAATTTGTGAATGACTGCTCATATCAGAGACATGAAAAAGTAGTGGCTACATAAGTTATCTCTCTCTTCTATAAATGAAACCTAGAAGTAGGTAGTTCAAAACTGGTGAAATGGCGCCATGGCATTATTTTCAACTCATGGCTTCCATTTTCAATGTTGCCTTTAGGTCTTCGATAGCTGCTGAAGCTCCAGCCATTTACGTCTGCATTCATGAGTTCCCAAAGAAGGAAAAGAAGAAGGGCTTAGTCTCTCCTTTTTCTTTTTAAATTTATTTAAATTCAATTAGCCAACATACAGTACATCGTTAGTTTTTGATGTAGCGTTCAGTGATTTATTAGTTGCATAGAACTCCCAGTGCCCATCACATCATGTGCCTTAATACCCGTCACCTGGTGACCCCATTCCCTTGCCCTTCTCCCCTTCTGCAACCCTCAGTTTGTTTCTCAGAGTCAAGGGTCTGTCATTGTTTGTCTCTGTGATTTCTTCCCATTTAGTTTTCTTTCCCTTCCCCTATGATCCTCTGTGCTATTTCTTATGTTCCACATATGAGTGAAACCATATGATAATTGTCTTTCTCTGACTGACTTATTTTACTTGGCATAATCCCCTCCAGTTCCATCCCGGTGGTTGCAAATGGTGGGTATTTATCCTTTCTTTCTTTTTTTTTTTTTTTTAAGATTTTTTTTTTAAATTTATTTACCCGACAGACAGAAATCACAAGTAGGCAGAGAGGCAGGCAGAGATAGAGGAGGAAGCAGGCTCCCCGCCGAGCAGAGGGCCTGATGCGGGGCTCGATCCCAGGACCCTGGGACCATGACCTGAGCTGAAGGCAGAGGCTTTAACCCACTGAGTCACCCAGGTGCCCCTAGCCTCTCCTTTTTGAAGAACTTTCCCTGGAGTCCTATTTCTCACTTCCAGTGATATTTTTGTTTATGGTTTTCATATAGTCAGATCTGTCTTGTTTTTGTTTATAATTTTATGGTCTTGGTATAATACTAAAAAGAACTTCCTCACTTAGGTATCATAAAAATATTCTATATACTATCTGGAAATTTTTGTTTTTTTTTTTCCTTTTTCGAATTTTTAATTTTTTAAAAAGATTTTACTTACTTATCAGAGAGAGAGAGCACAAGCCAGGGCAGGGGTAGGGAGAGGCAGGGAGAAACAGACTTCTTGCTGATCAGGGAGCCCAACTCGGGGCTTAATCCTGGGACCTTGGGGTCATGACCTGAGCCAAAGGCAGAGCACAAGAGCTGGGGGGAAAGGGGCATCTTCCTGGGCGTTTTAACTTCTGGGCATCTGGTATATCCATTGCATACCTCCGTTTGCTCTCACACATGGCATTATTATCTATTTTCACATATTTCTCCCACATAAGACTATGAGCACCCTGAAAATAGAGGCTGTCTTTTTTTTTTTTTTTAAAGATTTTATTTATTTATTTGAGAGAGAGAGAGAGTACAAGCAGGGACCGGGGAGAAGGAGAAGCAGGGTCCCCGCTGAGCAGGGATCCTGACTTGGGCTCGATCCCAGGACCTCGGGATCATACCTTAGCCCTAAGGCAGATGCTTAGCCCACTGAGCCACCCATGTGTCGCAAAAGTAGAGACTGTCTTAATCAACTCTGTATCTCTGGCATTTAATCTTAGCAACCTCCTCAGTCAACAGCTGTTAAGTGGGGTAAACGCGGGAAGCGCTGCCATGTCATGTACCATTTATTGTTGGTTCCATTTAGGTTCCTTCTTAAGGACACAGTGGGAGGCACCTTGATCCCATCATTAACATGCTTCCGAATCTCTTTTGGCAGGTTTTTTTTTTAAAAGATTTTATTTATTTAATTGACAGTGAGAGAGAGATCACAAGTAGGCAGAGAAGCAGGCAGAGAGAGAGAGGAGGAAGCAGGCTCCTAGCTGAGCAGAGAGCCCGATGCAGGGCTCAATCCCAGCACCCTGAGATCATGACCTGAGCTGAAGGCAGAGGCTTAACCCACTGACCCACCCAGGCACCCTTGGCAGGCTATTTTGGAGGACGTTTCCTAAGCAAAATTAATCCATTGACTCCCGTTTGGATTTTGGTTCTCTTCAGCGTGCTGGATCCCATTTTCGTGCACAGCTTACGTCCAGGAGTCTCGACCCAGTAGTTCCAGTAACTACAGGTGACCCTCAACAGCACTGGGGCTTAGAGGTGCTGCCCCTCCCCCCACCACACAGTCAAAACTCTGCGTCTAACTTCCGACACCCCCAAAACTTAACTAAGAGCCTAGTGTGGACCAGAGCCTTACGGATAACATCAGCCGTCGATGAGCACGTATTCTGTATGTTGTATGTACTGCATGCTGTATGCTTACTCTAGAGTAAGCTAGAAAAGAGAGAAGGTTATGCGGAACCTTGTAAGGAAGAGAGAACACGCTTCCTGTTTTACCGAACTGTAAGAAATCCACAGGTCCGTGGACCACAGGGCTCCAAACTGTCCTGGTCAAGGGACAGCCCCGGAGCCGTAAGCTGTAGATCCAAGGCTCTAGTACTTAGAGCACCCTCTCAGGGACACCGAGGCAGCTGTCCGTTCAGGAAACATTTGGGGGGAATCTACCATCTGCGGGGTGCCCCGCTAGGCTGGGTGGGAAGGCAGAGCTGAGTCAGGAGCTCAGGACGCTGCAGAGGTCAAGTGCGTTTTGACAGGTTTAGGGCTGAGCCCATAGAACACGTTGCTGTGGCTCCCCGCTGGGTCTGTGGTGCTGAGGAGCAGGCAGCCCCACCCAAAGTTGGGGGGCTGGGGGCAGAGGGAGCACATATGGCCTTCTTCACAATTCAGCAGATGGTCTGCCTTGGGACTGTGGGCAGGAAGGAGCCCGTGCGATTGTGTCCCCCTGAGGACATGGCTTTCTTTCGTACTCTGGAAAGTCTCTGTGTTTAACAAATAGGTATAGACTGAGTTCTTTGGGGGTGAGGGGGTGTCTTTTTCTTTCTTGAATCGCTGTTCCCTTCTGCTCTGGGCTGTGGGGCGTGTGCAGGGGGAGGGCCAGGCGAGCAGGCTGCCAGCCCTGATTCGAGACAGAGTTGGTCCTGTTGGGTCTTTTAATTACTTCTGTTTGGCCAGATAGCACAGCCCCATTAGCCCCAGGAACCCCCTGACCTAGAACCTGCGATAGAAGCTCAAAGCACCGCAACCCCATCCCTCAGAACCTTTGGCTCCTTTCAAACCCCAGCTCCGGCGGATCGGTAACACATTAACTTGGCTTACTGCCTGCTTATCTGCTCTTCCGTCTGCCTCCCTGAGTCACGTTCTCCTCTCCATCAGTCAGGGACGTGGCCCTTGCTATCCGCAGGCCGCGGGTGGTGTTTCTCTCCTGGGAAGCCTTAGAGTTCTCCTGTCGACCGTGCTGGGCGCGGAGCGAGAAAGGATGTGATTTCCGGGAGCTGCAGCCTAATGAGAAGACAAGCAGATACCTCCCAGAGGTAAACACCATCCCGTAAAATAAGTGAAAGGGGGCATCTGCCAATTTGTGAATCCAGTTTAAAGTGGTTGGATTCTGGGACCCCTGGGTGGCTCAGTCCGTGAAGCGGCTGCCTTCGGCTCAGGTCAGGGTCCCAGCGTCCTGGGCTCGGGTCCCCCATCGGGCTCCTTGCTCCGAGGGGAGCCTACTCCCTCTGCCTCTGCCTGCCTCTCTGCCTGCCTGTACTCTCTCTATCGCTCTGACAAATAAATAAAATCTTAAAAAAAAATAAATAAAGGGGTTGGATTCTGGCTACCTTGACCCTCTTCTGACCCTATTGTTAAGACTGTAGGGATCCCCGAACCTTCATCTGCATTAATGCTAAACTCCACTGGATTCTTCCAGATTCACCCTGATGAGCTCGACTAAGTTTCTCCATTCCCTCTTGGTAGAAGTCCTGGCCCTTCCCGCAGACATGTAAGGATTTACGATTCAGAGCTCAGGGGATGCAAGCAAAGCTTTTTGCCCGGTGGGGAGGCTGAACTCATGAGTCTTACTGTTTCTGAAGTAGCAAAGATAGCTACGGTCATCGTGGGAACTCAGACCTGTGTTGGACAGTCTTATGATCTGGTTTCATGTTGCTTTTATTTTTGATAGTCTAGAAAGGTGAGTGCTCTTATCATTTTCAGTGCTTGGGACTTCTAGCTATCTTCCTGTCATCCTGAACTTTCACACACTTTTGCCTCCAGGATCCTCTGGCTCCGCCTTCTTATGTCAGCAGGGGTAAAAGAAGTCCTAATGACGGGGCTTCGGGCCCCAGGTCTGGGTTCCTGCCTTGAAAACAGCCTGGCTCCCAGGCACTCTGGGACTGAGCCCTCCCTCTTGCCTATGCTCTACCTTCTCCTCAAGGCCAGCATGGACTTAAAGTGTGGAAGCTGTGACCATGCCGAATATCTGTCCAAGGGATCTCTACAGGTAGCCTGGCTCATGACTTTCCTGAACCTCCAGCCGTCCCGTCCCCTCGCCTGCCCTTCCAGGTCTCAGCTGCAGCTCACCCCTCCTCCCTGCAGTGCTCCCGCCCACCCCTTACAACACAATCTCTAACAGGGCATGGAGAAGGGGACGAGCTCAGGTCTTTTTGCTGGTCTACCCTTCTGGCCACATTACCAGCATCAATACTTTTGCTTGGTCCACAGTTCAAGAATGCTACTAGTACCCTCCTTGAGCTATTCTGTGAGTACAAGTAGGCCTTTGAGGGCTGGCTTGGGAGCCTCTGTGACCTTCCTCAATGGCCTGCATGTGCCAGATATTAAGCCATGTGTTATCATGTTTAATCCTCACAAATGTCCTATAAAATAGGTATTGGTATCTGTTCCAGTTACACAAAGGAAGTCAGTGACGCATAGACGGATTACATCATTTGCTGTGATCCTGCAGCTAGAAAGTGACAGAACCAGGATTCAGACTTCGCTCTCTTGCCAAAACCCAGCTGTGCCTGTAACTACTACCCACTTGGTATCACTAATATGTAGAATATCTCAACAAGCTATAGCTACAGTTTGTTAATTTTTTTAATTTAAATTCATTTAACACGCAATGTATTATTAGTTTCAAGGGTAGAATTTAGCGATTCACCTGTTGCATGTAACACCCAGTGCTCATTACATCACATGAGCTCCTTAATGTCCATCACCCAGTTACCCCTCCCCCAAACCCTCAGGAAGCCCTCGGTTTGTTTCCTAGAGTTAAGAGTCTCTTATGGTTTGCCTCCCTCTCTGATTTTGTCTTATTTTACGATGTGTTAATATTATATTAGCGTATATTTAACAAGAGTGGATACTTATTTTGGTTACCTTAATCAAATATTCAGAATATTTTCTTTTTACTGAGAGATTCTGTGATATGATTTTTATGGGAAAGAAGGTGGGACTTTGAGGGGACCATCGAAGAAAAGTCACATAGAAAGAAATTGGAGAGATTTTTGTAGATTCAGATACCTGAACCAGCGTTTGCCCTTTAACTATGTTTGCCTCAGAAGTGTCACAGCTCAAAACCAAGAGCCACACAGACTCTGAATGATGGAAGCTGAGAGAAGACAGAGCCCGAGGAGTGGGGCCAGTAAAAGTGGGAGCACAGATGACCCTATATAGCTCCCCTGCCATTGGTCTGTCTCCATCTATAGTCAGAAGCAGGAAGAAGAGGCCTAAAAAAAGAAAAGACCTAAGTTCCCTAGGCTGTTCTGGAGGCCGCATAAACAATTCCTGTAGGAATAAGGCAACTGTGACTGATCTCCGTTATAATGCTATTGCCCTCACACGAAGCCCACATTTTGGAATCAGCTAGATTTCTGCATTGCCCGTCCTGCCCCCTATTAGGCTCGGCCAACAGGGGGCGCTGGAGGGAGCCAGTGGGACTGGAGGTGGGATTTCCTGCTTGCTTCCTGTCTACTTCCTGCTTCTATGAGCATCACCATGACAACGCCTGTTTACCTCCCAGAGGCAGTTTCTTTATGTAACTGCACTGAATCCAGTTACAGTAACGGTGGGCAAAGACGTCAGCCGCCTCAGGAGAGGTTGGGATCTCAACCTGGGGGCCCTCCTCTGAGGTCAGAGACCCCAGTCCCCATTGAGTAGTTGGTGGCATACCCATCTCAGAGGTCTTGCGTTTCAGCTTGTTGGCACCCATCTTCCCAAATTTTAAATTAAAAAATTCCCAAATCTTGTCTTCATCCCTCCAGCCTGGGAATGGTAACTACCTCCAGCAATTGCTACTTCCCTAATTTAGGGTGTCCTAACACGCCCTCCCTCTGCCCTGCAGTTATCTACTTAACTTTATAGCTACTTAAGTTCTTTATATTAAATTTGCCCTCTCAAGTATTTGGCCAGGAATGCTGCTTTGTTAGAGTGGGGGCTGGGTTCAGGAGAGAAACTGGCAAACAGTGACAGCAGCTTTGAAGAAGGCGTTTCCCACCCCGTATTGTCCAAATCACCCCGTGGGGCTCTCATTGAAGGTCCACTTCTTCCACTGCCAAGACCCTAGACTCACAGACATTAGTGAGTGAGAACTGAAACCCTGTGGGTATTTCTACAGCTCACATTAAACAGTAATAAAGGGCAGGCAAATGGATTTTTTTTTTTTTTTAAAGCAGTTGCCATTGGAGAACAAACTGGTTTTTAAGGATTTTTTTTAAGGTTTAAAAAAAAAAACCAAAACCTTTTTCGTTTTTTGGGTTTTGGGTGTGGTTTTTTTTGTTTGTTTTGTTTTGTTTTTTTAATTGCTTCACTCTTGTAATGTTCAGGGGAAAAAAGAGAAGTAACTTAGTTTCCAGGCCAAAAGAAGGCAAGGGCATACCTGTGTTTCTATGGTTCCTGCTAAGCGGGAAAGGGGCGGGAAAGCTTTCAAGTTCTTGTGTGAGCACTGACAGGTGTTTATGAATGGTTTTGTGGCAGGAGAGCATGGTTACAAACTGGGCTGTTCTGGTTGAAATACCTGTTTGCGGGGCACCTGGGTGGCTCAGTTAAGCATCCAACTCTTGGTTTCAGCTCAGATCACGATCTCAGGGTCCTGGGGTTGAGCCCTGTGCGGGGCTCCCTGCTCAGCAGAGAGTCTGCTGCTCCCTCTCCTTCTGCTGCTCCCCCCTGCTTGTGCTCAGTCTCTCTCTGTCAAATAATAAGTGAAATCTTAAGGAAAAAAAAAAAAAACACCTGCTTGTATATAGACAGCCAGCATTTTCTTCCTGCCTTATTCACCTCCCTGAATGACTAGTGCCTGAGAATGTGCTCCTGACTTTCCGTCAGCTTGTGCTCAAGTCTGAGAACAGGAAGCTAGAAGGTGCGCAACAGAGCCGCCTGCTGCTCTCTCCTTTGCAGAGACTGAGAAGGAGTCTGAGACGGGTCGTGGACATCCATAAATATCAGATACCATATTTTGGAGGCCTTAGAAGAAGGGGATATGGTGTTCACATTTGCTTCCACGGATTCCAATCAATCTTCCCTTGGAAACACACACACCCTGGCAAGTGATCTTTCCTAAGCAAGAATAAAGCTATTTTAAAAAGGTGAGAATTTTCTTAATCTTTCTTTTTTCTTTCTTCTTAGTTTCCTGTAAAAAGTTATGACCAAGAAGGACACCACCTTATGCTTAGAAAGAGGACATGACAAGGGAAAACAGTCTTTGTTAGGAGGATTTGTCACATTTTGTTTCTCTCCAGTAAGGATTTTTTTTTTCTCTATAGCATCTGGTTTTCTTTGATGGGATCCAGAACCCTGTATTGTATTATTTAAAAGGTGACTGTGCTTTGGAGGAAGAAGTATTGGGCTTGCAGACAAAAAAAAAAAAAAACCGGGGAGAAGGGGTGTGGGGATAAGTCCCATATTTGCATCTTAAAATATACATGATATTTGGTAAGTTAGTTAGCATTTGCTTTCCTATCTGTGAAAGAGGCCTAGGAATACTACACTTCAGGTACATTGCGAAGATTAAATTGGACAATGTCGAGAAATATTTTTGGCCCTTACAAAGCACACATTAACTACTGTATATGCATAGCTCTGTGTGTCTCTGACTGTAGATATATTTTGAATTTGGAAAGACTGACTTATCTATATGAATGATTACAATGCATTTGTTGGATCATATCCAGTTCTTTTGTACTTCTTTAAGAACTTTTTTTTTTTTTTTTTTTTAAAGAAGCGTGGCTAGATACCACATCTAACCAGTGAATTCTGTGGGGTGCAAACAGCCCAATCAATGCACGAATTGCCAAACAAGAGCAAGAAATGTACTTTTATCTTATTTATTTTTTTAAGAGTTTATTTTTAAATAATCTCCACGTGGGACTCAAACTTATGACCCCGAGATCAAGAGTTTCATCCTCTCCCAACTGAGTCAGCCAGGCGCCCTGGTACATTTTCTTCTAAGAGGCTTTAAATCTTTGGATTTCTAGAACAGATGCTTGAGAGTCTGAATTTCATGGAGTGTCTCCCTAGACTGATTAGAAGTTCTCAGCCCCAGATAAGAGCTATACTAGAAACAGGGTTTTGGCAGGGGTTGGGGTGGGGGGAGGTGGAGGAAAGAAAGGCAGGCAGGGATTTCCTCTTACTCATTACACCGCAGTGGCAGCAGGTGCTCTGTTCTGTGCCCTTTCCTTGTCTCTTGGGGTGGAGGTGGATCCAGACCTCGATCCCAGCATGAACGTCTTGTTTGTAGGGTCAGATTATAGACCTCTGTCAACAAGCCAGGGATAAGAGGTTCCTAGGCAGGTCTTGACTGAGGATATTTGTATAGAGAAGAAATACCTTTTTGCCATCCCTCTGGAGTTGAGCTTGATGTTCCTGTGAATACATTCAGGGTTCGTTTGTAATCAAAGGTATTTTGTTCTGCCCAAGGATCCCATCCTCCTCCTCCTTCCCTGTGCGCCAGCTCCACTGGTTTCTCATTCCTTGAAGATGGTTTGGTGGAAGAAGCAGCCCTGCCGCCAGCATCACCTGTGGGCCCTGGGCTGCTCTATGCTGCTGGCTGTGGTTGCTCTGAGGTTTTCTTTCCGACTGAAATGTGACTTTGATTCCGTGGATCTGGAGTCCTGGGTCTTTCAGAGCAAGGACTGTAGGGACATCCTGTACAAGTCCCTGAAGCTGCCAGCGAAGAGAACCATCAACTGTTCTGGAATCATCCGAGGGGACCAGCAAGCGGTGACGGAGGCTCTCCTGGACAACCTGGAGGTCAAGAAGAAGCGGGAGCCTTTCACAGACGCTGACTACCTGAACATGACCAGAGACTGTGAGCACTTTAAGGCTGAGCGGAAGTTCCTGTGGTTCCCTCTGAGCAAAGAAGAGTTAGACTTCCCTATCGCATACTCTATGGTGGTCCATGAAAAGATAGAGAACTTTGAAAGACTGCTGCGAGCTTTGTATGCCCCTCAGAATGTATACTGTGTCCACGTGGATGAGAAATCCCCGGAAACGTTCAAAGAGGCAGTCAAGGCGATTGTGTCATGCTTCCCAAATGTCTTCATAGCCAGTAAGTTGGTTCGGGTGGTTTATGCCTCCTGGTCCAGGGTGCAGGCCGACCTGAACTGTATGGAGGACTTGCTCCAGAGCTCAGTGCCATGGAAATACTTGCTGAATACGTGTGGGACGGACTTTCCTATAAAGACCAATGCCGAGATGGTCCTGGCCCTCAAGTTGTTGAACGGGAAGAACAGTATGGAGTCAGAAAAGCCTACGGAGTACAAAAGGTCTCGCTGGACCTATCACTATGAGGTGACAGACACACTGTCCATAACCAACAAGATAAAGGATCCCCCGCCAGATAATATACCTGTGTTCACAGGGAATGCCTATATTGTGGCTTCTCGAGACTTTGTCCAGAATGTCCTGGAGAACCCCAAGTCCCAAAGACTGATCGAGTGGGTGAAAGACACCTATAGCCCCGATGAGCATCTGTGGGCCACCCTTCAGCGTGCACCGTGGATGCCGGGTTCTATTCCGTACCACCCCAAGTTTCACATCTCCGACATGACAGCCATCGCCAGGCTGGTCAAGTGGCAGAGCTACGAGGGAGATGTCAGTAGGGGGGCACCGTATGCACCTTGCTCGGGAACCCACCGGCGTTCTGTCTGTGTTTATGGGACTGGGGACCTGCACTGGATTCTTCAAAACCATCACCTTTTGGCTAACAAGTTTGACCCAAAGGTGGATGACAATGTTCTTCAGTGCTTAGAAGAGTACTTACGTTATAAGGCCATCTATGGGACTGATCTCTGAGATGCCCTGTCAGAGCAGTGCTACCTGTGGGGCAAGAAAACATGCAAACATTCCTAGGGGGCTGTTGGGATAGTGGGCTTGGGGACCAGGGCTCTGGAATCCTTGGCATCCCCAAGTCAGGGGGTTGCTGTCCTGGGTGAATGCTGGATGTGCACTCACCCCATTCCTAATAGCTCCCCCACTGACGTTCTCACAGTCAGAGTAAGATCCACCTGTTTGGGAGAGGAAGGGAGGGCAGTGTGGCAGGGGACCCTGGATTTCTGTTGAATGTTTGGTGTCTGCTTTTCTACTCTGTGGAGATGCTGGTTCTAATAATTCTAGACTCGGTAGTAGGGGTGGGGTAGGACTTCAATGGAAAGAGAGGGCCTTTTGTATTTATTAACTTAAAAATAAATAGCTCTTGATTCAAAGCCCTTACCTCTACTTTTTGTCTACTAAGCCAGAAATAAGGTAAGAGTGGAAAACTTTTTCTTGTCCCTATTTGTGACATTTACAATCCCTGGTGGCTGTTAAGAGGATCTCCGTTATTCCAGAATGACATGGAGGGGTGTCTGGACAACGACTCAGAAGAGTACAGAGGGACAGAACTGATTCTCTCCTTATTAAAAGCCTCCCTCATTTCGCTTACATGGACAGATTCATGACTTGTCCGTAAGGGAAAAAGCAGGGCAATTCAACCAATCTGACCACCCGTATAAACTTCGGAGTAGTTACAGCACTAATTTTGCCCGCTTCACAGCCAAAGCTTAATGTTCTGTAACAAAGATAATAGCGATTTAGGTAAGGTCGCCATAGTTGTTCAAACAGCAAGAATGGACTAGGACTGTCTAGCTAAAGCAGGAAGTCTGGGCATCCCAAGTTAGGCCTCGTTGGTCCAAACTCTTACTTACGTATATGAATGGAGGGGTCACTGTGTGTAGTTCTGGGATTTGTACATTTCCTCGTGGGCAGACAGTTGTGTGTGTATTCTCCCCTCCCCCCGCCCCGTAAATGTTACTCAATGAAAGATTTCTTTCTGAAGCTCCAGACACAAGTGTCAGACAATTGGAAGTCAGACTCTTCTGTGAGGGGCGAGGGATGTTCTATAAAGAGACAGGCGTATCTTAGTACAGCCAATCTTCTGCCCACCCTGTGTTCTGGAAAAGGGATATATACACAGGTTAATGTAAGTTGAATGATCCTATGAGGTCATGATGTCACTGTGTTCATCTCCGATTGTGAGTCACTTAATTAACTTTTCCCTCAGTAGACTTTCCCTGCAGCCCACGTACTCTGACACGGTGATCACTGTGTCTGACACAGTGCATCTTCTAAGTTGTTACTTTCTGTAAGGTTGCAGTCCTTTGGTAACAGGCATTGCCACACCTTATTTATCTACCTTGCAGTATAGCGTCCTCCTTATCTCCTCCCAACCCCACCAGAAGTGACCAGTGAAGAAATGTGTGTTCAGCAGATGAGCCCTGTGAGGTCTGTCCCCAGCCATGGGGATCATGGACCTCTCCACCTACTAGCCTTTGTGACTGTCCTTGTTCCTCCTCTGATTGGGGGGCATGGGGGTTGGAAGGTGGTACCCTGCTGCTGTGGGAAGTGCGCAGAAATGCTCCCCTGAGTGTATGTGTTCTGAGAAGAGAACTCAGGTCTTTGGTCTCATGGTCAGCTTCTTCTCTAAGTGTTTGTGGGAAGTAAATTGTAATTAAAAAATACAAATTAAAAAGATAAAAATGTGAACGTGTCATTATGGGAGGAATAAGTTGGAATTTTTCAAGCATAGAAATTGTCTCTAGAAATATATTCAGGTGAATAGGAGGTGCTTTTCATTTATTAACATGAGGTCTTCCTATCAGAAGGGTCAAATTTCTCCTTCATTTGTTTAGTGTATTTTAGAAATCATGCAATTAAACCATCGTATCTGTTGATTTTTCCTTCCCTCTGAGTCATATCTGTTGCTTTAACCTTTGTCTGATCAAGAAAAATCATAAGTGATTTGAGCAATGATGTTTGTATTACCTCTCAAGGTCTGAATATTTCCTCTCTTTGAATTGGTAAGCATTTCTTTAATAACTGTATTTTTGTTGTGCACTCT
Source organism: Lutra lutra (assembly GCF_902655055.1). Taxonomy (NCBI): domain Eukaryota; kingdom Metazoa; phylum Chordata; class Mammalia; order Carnivora; family Mustelidae; genus Lutra; species Lutra lutra. Next base: position 40,683,490 of record NC_062284.1, read on the forward strand.
GCCTACTGTAATCTTTGCTCTTGACTGAGTGAGAATTTAAGGAAGAAAAGGTGGTTGATAACAGTCCCAACATTGTTTGGAAACAGATGGCCTGATTAATTTGGGCAGATCAAGTATTTGCATTAGAAATCGAAAGAACAGGGGCGCTTGCGTGGCTCAGTGGGTTAAAGCCTCTGCCTTCTGCTCAGGTCACGATCCCGGGGTCCTGGGATGGAGCCCCGCATCGGGCTCTCTGCTCAGCGGGGAGCTTGCTTCCCCCCCTCTCTCTGCCTGCCTCTCTGCCTACTTGTGATCTCTGTCAAATAAATAAATAAAATCTTAAAAAAAAAAAAGAAATGGAAAGAACAGGGGCACGTGGATGGCTCAGTTGATCAAGCATCTGCCTTCCGCTCAGGTCATGATCCAAGGGTCAGGCTCGCTGCTCGGCGGGGAGCCCGCTTCTCCCTCTCCCTCTGCCTACTGCTTCCCCTGCTTGTGCGCAAGCTTGCTCACTCTCTCTCTCTCTCCTTCTCCCTCTGTTAAAGAAATAAATAAAATCTTTAAAGAAAATTTAAAAAATAAAAATGGGAAGAACAATTAAAGTACACTGCGTGCTTTAAGTACCTTAATTGGACTGAAGGCCTGTTCTTTGTCTTTCCATTCAGTCAGTTATGACAAAGCTGCTTTGTATATATAGTTCCCATTTCTATGAAGCTTGAGTGTACGACAAGGATTGATAGGACTCTTGTGTTCATTCCACAAATATTAACTAAGCTCTTAACTACTTACTAGGCATTGTTCTTGACGCTGGGGGATACAGCAGTCAGCAAAACAGAAATTCTCATGCCCCGTTGTTCACATACTTGCAGGAAACTGGCTGCAAACAGATAAGTACTACATATGGACATACGTCTATTGGAAGGAGACAGTGCTAGGGAGAAGTTGAAGGAAGTGATAGAGACCTTAGGAGAGTGGGGTTGCAGACGGAGAGTGCATAACATGGTGGATGCTGTGGGTAGGGAGGCCCTCGATGAAAAAGTGGCATTTGAGTCAAGATCTGAAGAGGATAAAGGAATGATCCTTGAGTATAAATGAGGGAGGAGCATTCTAGTCTCCAAAAGGAGACTTGCAAGGCCCTGAAGCAGGAGCTCGTCGGCCTCCATTGAGGAATGGCAAAGAGGGTAGTGTACATGGAGAAGCAGTAAAAGTGCAGGGAGACGGGTCCACTGTGAGGGCCCTGGTAACCTATTACATGGAATTTGTCTTTGGGCAAAACAGGTCACAGGAAGGTTTTGAGCAGAGGAGTGACCTGATCTGGTTAACATTTTGATGCCGCACTGAGAACAGGCAGGTAGCGGGTTTAGTGCCGGGGTCGCAGGGAGTCCAGCTAGGAGGTTATGGCAATAATCCTGGCACCTAGTGATAGTGGCTTAGACCAGGGTTGAAGAAGTGGAAATGGTGGGAGTGGTCAGATTCTGGAAATGCTCTGAAGGTTGTTTGAGGATCTGCTGACAGGTTGACTTTGTTTATGAAAGAAATGGTGGAGTTAAAAATGTCTCTAAGGTGGGGTGCCTGGGTGGCTCAGTGGGTTGAGCCTCTGCCTTCAGCTCGGGTCATGGTCCCAGGGTCCTGGGATCGAGCCCTGCATTGGGCTCTCTGCTCAGCGGGGAGCCTGCTTCCCTTCCTCTCTCTCTGCCTGCCTCTCTGCCTACTTGTGATCTCTCTCTGTCAAATAAATAAATAAAAATATTTAAAAAAAATGTCTCTAAGAGTTTTGTCCTGATCATCGTTCGGAAGGATAGAGTTTCCATTAACCAAGAAGGGAAATCTGTGAGTGGGTTCTTGGGGAAGACAGGAGTTTGATGTTGCACGTACAAAATTGGAGATGCCTGTTAGACATGGGTAGAGGTGCTGAGGAGACAAATGCGTGAGGAACCTGAGTTCAGGAGAAAGATCTGGGCTGGAGACCCTTTGTTGGCATTCCTCCACTTACACAGTGTGTACGTGACACTGGATGAAAGTCCCAAAGGAGAAAACATAGAGAAGAGGCCCCCAGATGAGTTCTGGGGCTCTCCAAAATGAGAGGTCACGAGATAAGGCGGAACTAATAAAAGAAAGTTGGAAAGGAGCAGTTAGTGTGGTAGAATGTTCTGGAAGCATAGAGGAGAAAGTGATTTGAGAAAGAGGGAATTGATGGTCATGCCTAAAGCGGCTGAAAGTCACAGAAGATGAGATGAAGAAGTGACTGTTGGACTCAACAATGCAGAAGTGACTTGGATGAGATCCACATTTGTGGAGCGTGCAGGTGAGAACATGATTGGAGTGGTTCAAAAAGAGTATTAGAACAAATCTGGAATCAGCAAGTATAGATCATTGTTTGAATTTTGCTTTAGCCTAGAGAAGGGGAAAAACTACAGTAACTGAGGGATGAGAAGGTGGTCTCAAAAATAAGGAAAGTGATAGCATGTTTGTAGGTTGATGGGAAAGATACAGTCAAGAGAAAAGGTATAGGAATGAGACGGGAGGCCAGAGTGTCATCCTTGTGAAGAGAGGGGGTAGTTCTGTGGGGGCGCAGGAGGAAAGGCCTGTCTTTGATGGAAGCATGAACAACAGTTCACCCCCAGGAACAGGAGTGATGTTAGGGAGGCTGGGCTTGGATGCCCACAGATGGGTCCGTGTGGTAGCGTCAGTCTTTCTCTCCTTTAACATTTTCTCGGAGGTGAAAGTACCTACAGGAAAGTACAAAAATCCCGAATCTACAGCTCAATAATTTTTACGAAGCGAACCCACCTGTGCAACTGGGGCTCAGGTCGGGAAATGGAACATTATCAGCAATCCAGACATCACAGATGACCTTTCCTGCCTTTGCATATCTTGTAAGTACTATATCCTCTTTTGCCTCCTTGTGAGTCTTACCTATGTTGCCGGGTATAGCGGTAGTTCACTTGCTCTCCCTGCTGTGTAACACTCCATCCCACGACTGTACCATACTTCTTCCCTTCTAGTGTGGAGGAACATTTGGGCTGTTTCCAGCTTTTGTCTGAGTCAGGCTTCTGCTAACCTTCTGGAACCCCTTTTATAGATGACATGCATATGTCTCAGTTGGGTACACAGCTAGGGGAGAAACTCATGGGCCCTACGTATACACGCGCTGGATGTTAGTGAAGTGTCATGTCGTTTTACAACACAACATACCCACTCAGCTCCCACCAGCAAGGCGTGAAAGTTCCATTTGCTTCCTCGTTACCACAGGCATCCCTTGCTTTCTTGTGTTTCCCTGAGCTGTGCTGTTTTTGTTTTTTGTTTTTGTTTTTTGCACAAATTGAGGGTTTGTGGCCATTCTGCACCATTCTGCGTCGAGGGAGACTTGCGTTGCCACTTTTCCAACAGCATTCGCTCCCGTTATGTCTGTGTCCCATGCTGGTAATTCTTGCAGTCCTTCGACCTTTTTCACTATTACCATATTTGTTATGGGGATCAGTGGCTTCTTGAGATGGAAGCTACTGGTGAAGATGCCGTGAAGATTGTTGAGACGACACCAAAAGCTTTAGAATGTGCCACACATTCAGTTGATAGAGCAGCAGCCAGAGGCCAGACTCCGATGTCGAAAGAAGTACCGTGAGTGAGAGGCCGTCAAGCGGCATCGCAAGCTGCGGAGAAATTGTTTGTGGAAGGAAGAGTCAACTGAGGGGGAAAACTTCGTCGTTGTCTTATTTTTTTATTTTTAATTTTTTTTATTTTTTTCAGCATAACAGTATTCATTATTTTTGCACACACCCAGTGCTCCATGCAATCCGTGCCCTCTACAATACCCACCACCTGGTGCCCCCAACCTCCCACCCTCCACCCCTTCAAAATTCTCAGATCGTTTTTCAGAGTCCATAGTCTCTCATGGTTCACCTCCCCTTCCAATTTCCCTCAACTCCCTTCTCCTCTCCATCTCCCCTTGTCCTCCATGCTATTTGTTATGCTCCACAAATAAGTGAAACCATATGATAATTGACTCTCTCTGCTTGACTTATTTCACTCAGCATAATCTCTTCCAGTCCCGTCCATGTTGCTACAAAACTTGGGGATTCATCCTTTCTTTCCGTCGTTGTCTTATTTTAAGAAGCTGCCACAGGCACCCCCAACTTCAGCAGCCCCCACTCTGCTCAGTCAGCAGCCATCATCGAGGCAGAGACCTTCCACCAGCAAAAATTGTCTGAAACCTCAGAGGTTGGTTAGCATTTTATTTTTTAGCAATGAAGTATTTTGAAATTAAGGTATGTCCTTCCTTCCTTCCTTCCTTCCTTCCTTCCTTCCTTCCTTCCTTCCTCCTTTCTTGACATAATGTTGCACACCCAACAGACCGCAGTGTAGCATGGTTGTTACTTTTAGATGCACTGGGATACCAAAAATTTGACGGGCGTTATTGCAATATTTGCTGTATAGCAATGGTCTGGGGCCCAACTCGCACTGTCTCTGAGGAATGCCTATATTACCCTCTGGCTTTGTCACTTTAGCTCCTCTGATGAGTGGTGGTGGTATCAGATTGTGGTTTTACCTCGAATTTGATGACTAGTGATGTTGAGTAGCTTTTCCGATGTTAATTAGCCATTTGGATGTCTTGGAAGTTCTCTTTTGATGATTACCTTTATTTTGTTCAGTGAAATAAAGAGCAAGATGATTTTAGCAGATGAGGAGGGAGGAGATCCTGGAAGTGTTTGGGAAGAGGAGAAGGTATGATTGGATCAAAGTGGAAACTGGACGAGAAGCCAGACCGAGTGGTGAAAGAGGATGCCAGGCCGCATTACGGATCCAATGGCATTAGGGAGAGTGAGTCTAACAAGAAATCAGCCATTCATCCGCACTCAGCCGCAAGAGTACAAGCACACAGAGCAGGGTTTACCCAGGTTTGTGATTTACCCCAGCAAGTACGGGCGGGGAGTGGGGCAAAAGAGGTGATGTTATGAGCAAGGGCGTGATCCTAATGATGGGCCCCGAAATTTCAGGGGTAAGGTGGGGGACGGGATGACGTTGGAGTGATGCCAGGGGGAGTGCGTGGAGTCATGTTCTTCGTGTGCTGGGACTGTTTCAAAGTGAGGGGTTAGTTCTATTTCAAGGAGTCTCTTAAGGTTTATGGAAATGGTGACATTTGAACTCTCTTAAATCTTTAATTATAGATTTCTCCTTCCACCTTTTTTTTTTTTTTTTTGTATTTTTGGCCATTTGTTGAACAAGCTCTAGGTGTTTTCCCTCTGTAGTTCCCTACATTTGGGATTCTGCTGATAGGATGCCATCAGTTTTGATCACTGAACATATTCCTGTCCCAAATATTTCTTGTAAACTGGTACTTAGATCTAGGCTTCAGCAGACTCAGTTTTGAAATTTTGTCAAGAAAATGTCATAGATGGTATTTTGTATTTCTTGTTGCGTCCTATCAGGAGGCACATATGTCTTTTCTCTTTTTTCTTTTTTTAAGTGATGGGATTGATTGAACTGTGGGGTTTGGACATTGCCAGCCTGATTGTGAATTCCCCATAACCTTCCCTTACCTAATTGTCTTAGTAGCCATTGATGGTCATTGCTGCTATTTCATAATGGATTGCAAAATGGAGACATCTTAATTCTTTCTGTAAATTTTTCTATAAAGCAAAACTTCTCTAACTGTATCCTTCCACTGAAGTACAGTTATTTTCCATTGTCAGCTCTTTGAACACTGAATAGTTTACCTACTGACAAATTTGTGTACATAGAGAGGGCATTGGTATCATTTTTTAGAAAGATTTATTTACTTATTTTAGAGAGAAAAAGTGCAGTGGGGGGAAGGGGCAGAGGGAGAGGGAGAATCCCAAGCAGACTCCCTGCTGAGCACGGAGCCCATGGGGAGCTCATGCTTACAACCCTGACATCATGACCTGAGCTGAAATCAGGAGTCAGACGTTTAGCCCACTGAGTCACCCAGGCACCCTAGTGCATACTGGTATCGTTTTGAACTCATGGTTTAAAAATAATTACTTCAGGGGCGCCTGGGTGGCTCAGTGGGTTAAGCCGCTGCCTTCAGCTCAGGTCATGATCTCAGGGTCCTGGGATCGAGCCCCGCATCGGGCTCTCTGCTCAGCAGGGAGCCTGCTTCCTCCTCTCTCTCTGCCTGCCTCTCTGCCTGCTTGTGATCTCTGTCTGTCAAATAAATAAATTAATTAATAAAAAAAAATAATTACTTCAATGCTCACAATGCTCCATCTTTTTTTCTTTAAAAAAAATTATTTGACAGAGAGAGAGAGATCACAAGTAGGAAGAGAGGCAGGCAGAGGGAGAGAGGAAGGGAAGCAGGCTCCCCGCTGAGCAGAGAGCCCGATGTGGGTCTTGATCCCAGGACCCTGAGATCATGACCTGAGCTGAAGGCAGAGGCTTTAACCCAGGCACCCCTCCTGGACGTGCACAGAAGTTCTTCACATCCTAACACTTATTTTTTTGATAAAAGCTATTTTTTGATAAAAGCCATTCTCACAGATATGGGGTAGGATATCTCATTGTCATTTGGATTTGCATTTCCCTGATATTAGTAATACTGAGTACCTTTTTACATACTTGTTAACTATTTATGTCTTTCATGTCTATTCTAAATCCCCATTTTAAAAAACTGGACTGCTTTCTGTTAGTTTTACAAGTTCTTCCATATTTTGAGTCGTAATGCCGTATCAGATAAATGACTTGAAAATATTTTCTCCCATTCAGTAGGTTGCCTTGTTGTTTAGTTGGTTTCTGTTGAAGTTTTTTGTTTGTATAAGGCCACTTGTTTTTGCTTTATGTTGCCTTTGCTTTTGTTTTAAAAGATTTTATGTATTTATTAGAGAAAAGGGGCAGAGGAGGAACAGAGGGAGGGACAGAATCTTAAGCAGACTCCATGCTGATCACAGAGCCCAACATGGATGGGGCTTGATTTCATGACCTTGAGATCATGACCTGAGCCAAAACCAAGAGATGGATGCTTAACCAACTGAGTCACCCAGGTGTTCCTGTTACCTTTGCTTTTGGAGTTAGATCCAAAATAATCACTGCCAAGACTGATGTCAAGGAGTTTACCACCTGTTTTCTTCTAGGAGTTTCATGGTTTCAGGTCTCACATTTGAGTCTTTAATTCATTTTGAGGTTTTTTAAGATTTTAAGTAATCCGCACACTCAATGTGGGGCTTGAACTCACAGTCCTGCGATCCAGAGGTGCGTGCTTTACTGAGCCAGCCAGGTGCCCCTGAGCTCATTGTTGTGTATGGTAGAAGAGAGTGGTGAGGTTGAGCTTCATTCTTTGGCATGTGGCTATTCAGCTTCCTCAACACCATGTATTAAAGAAACTATCCTTTCTCCATGCGTATATTCTTGGCTCTTTGATCATAAACTAAATGTATTTGCACGGGTTTATGTTTGGGCTCTCTGCTCTATTGATCCATGTGTGCATTTTTATTTCCATGCCGTACTATTTTGATTACTGTATTTTTGTTAATATAGTTTGAAATGAGGGAACATAATGCCTCTAGCTTTGTTCTTAAGAATGCTTTGACTATTTGGGGTGTTTTGTGGTACTTCATCTTAGAAAACAGAATGAGTAAAATCACAGGGGAAAAAAAGCATAGAGCATGTGTGTCCACCCCCTTAACTTAGGCAAAGTTTTGGTTACTTGCTCATGCATTTCCAGAAGTGGAAAGCACAATCTCCAATCTCTGCTCAGTGGCAAAAGAACCAGTTTCGTCTGGAACAGAACTTTCAGAGGCTCACAGAATCAGAAAGTAAGAATTGGGACGTTCAAGACAGAATATTATTGGGTCTTTCTGCACAGTGCTGTTGAACTAACTGAATGAATTCTTGGCTGCTCGTTGCCACATTCCTGTACCTATTATAAAGTGAAGTGCTTTGTCCCAAACCCCATGCAAATCCTATCTACCTATGTACTAGGAAATTAAGATCCTTTTACTATCACAGCATGTAAAATAACAAAATAGCTGGGTGAATTTTCACCAAATTAGAGGGTGTTTTTAGAGTGGTTTGACAAAGGCTCTAAAATCTATTGGAGGGTCCTGGAAGGCAGATGGCAATTATTGTCTGGAGAAGCTGTAAGTGAGTTATGAGATTGCTATATGGGTTCCATATGCCATGATGGCAAGATGTGGACACAGCAAACAAGGGTTAAAAAACAAGCCCCAAATAAAATATTTTAGGCCCAATGCTACACAGTACAAGCATTGTCTTTAGGGGGGGGAAAGAAATTTTCTAACATATATTCAAATAGATGAATATAATGAATCCCATTTACCTATGACTGAATTTTAACAACTATCAATGCATGGTTAATTTTTTTAAAAGATTTTATTTATTTATTTGACAGAGATCACAAATAGGCAGAGAGGCAGGCAGAGAGAGAGGAGGGAGCAGGCTTCCCGCTCAACAGAGAGCCCGATGCAGGACTCAATCCCAGGACCCTGGGATCATGACCTGAGCTGAAGGCAGAGGCTTTAACCCACTGAGCCACCCAGGTGCCTCACATGGTTAATTTTATTAATATCCCCCTCACACCCATCACTTCCATCATTTGTTTTTGACATGCCAGGCATCATGTAATTTCAAAAATATTTAGTAGCAAGCATGGATTTTGATCGACTAGATTCTCACTTGGACAACTCCATGTAATATGCTCCTACATGAATAGCAGCAGGGACATTTTAAAAATATATTTTTAAAATTTAAATTCAACTAATTAACATATAGCATATTATTAGTTTCAGAGACAGAGTTCAGTGACTCATCAGTCTTCTATAACATCCAGTGCTCATTATATCCCGTGCCCTCTTTAATGTCCATCACCCAGTTATGTCATCCCCCTCTCCCCCTAAACCCCTCCAGCAACCCTGTTTGTTTCCTGTAAGTAAGAGTCTCTTATGGCTTATCTCCCTCTGATTTCTTTCTTTTTTTTTTTTTTAGGATTTTATTTTTTTTAATGTATTTTAGAGAGAGAGAGAGGACGAGAGGGGGCAGGGTCAGAGCAAGAAGCTGATTCCCTGCTGAGCAGGGAGCCCAATGGGAGGCTCAATTCCAGAACTCCAGGATCATGACCTGAGACAAAGGCAGATGCTTAAATGACTGAGCCACCTATGTGCCCTGATTTCATCGTATTTTTCCTTCCCTTCCTCTATGATCCTGTTTTGTTTCTTAAATTCCACGAGTGAGATCCTGATAATGGTCTTATCTCGTTTAGCATAATACCCTCTAGTTCCAACCACATCAATACAAATGGCAGGACTTTGGGGGTTTTGATGGCTGTCTAATATTCCATTGAAGAAATACACACCACATCTTAATTATCCATTAGCAAGGACTTAGAGATGTTTAAATAATAAGAGATGCTGTAAAGGACACCTAGTCTTTTCATGTACCCTAGTCTTTTTTTTTTTTTTTTAAGATTGATTGATTGATTATTTATTTATTTATTTGACAGAGATCACAAGCAGGCAGAGGCAGGCAGGGAGAGAGAAGAGAAAGCAGGCTCCCTGTTGAGCAAAGAGCCCAATGTGGGGCTCGATCCCAGGACCCCAGGATCATGACCTGAGCTGAAGGCAGAGGCTTTAACCCACTGAGCCACCCAGGTGCCCCCATGTACTCTAGTTTTGTAGCTTTTGGGGTTTTATACTTAGCTCTCCTGACTGGCTTTTTGGGCTTGGAGAAGCAGACCCCCTCTTGATCTTAACTTCATAATGCACTGAATGAGGTTGGATTCACTGGTTGATCTTTGAGCTTCCATAAGCTTTGAAGTCTCTGATCTGTGAACCTCATCATGTCGTGGCCAGCAGGTCTGGACGGATGTCCATATAATTGTTAACACCCCGAACTCTCAGCTCTGTTGACTTTTTTGGGTGAAATTTCCCTGATCTGGAGGTCTTGCATTCCCACAAGTATTTCTCTAGGCCAAATTTTAACACTTGAGTGGATGCTCCTATCTTCCTGCATTATTTCAGCTTTGCTTCATGTGTCTCCCCTCCCCCAAGACCATTCAAGGCTGTCTAAGAATTCCCCTGTCCAGCTTTCACGACCTCTGGTATTGTGCTCTCATTCTCGTGTCAACTCTATCTTCTACTTTCCCTTACCCTTTGCTCTCTTTTATTGAGTCCAAATTTCATAACTAGGCTACAAATAATGACCTCTCCAGTTGAAAAAATATATATATTCATGACACATGTATGTAAAATTTCAAAATTTTACTATTAGTAGGACTCTAATTCCTATTAATTGAAAATAATTTGACTAAGACTGAAGGCAACCTACCTTCACATTGTAATTGACGTCTACCAAGAGAGAAATTATTTGTCTTTTTCAAAATTAGCTGAAGATAGATAAAAATAAGTCAAACAATGACCAACCCACTAAAGTCAAAGAGGATACTCTTTGCCCACTATTCGGGTGTTAAAGTAGCATTGGTAACGCATCTATAGTGGATACATTACCACAAAAGCCCAGCTTTTACTCTTAGTCCTAACAGAAAAACTAATGGATTTTTTCTTCTCCCACATTAACAGGCAAGTAAACTTACTATCATTGGAGCCTGTGGCCAGCTGGGAAAGCACAAAGTGGAGTGAGTTCTTGCTGTGACCCTTTTGCAATCCCAGTAAAGTGTGGGACCATCAGAACACCTACTACAATAAAAATGTCAGCCGTGTGAGGTGTATGCAAGTAATGAAGACGGACAGGAAGAAACGTGAGTTAGCGTTACTGCAGCCCTGCCCAGGCAAAAGGTTATGGTGACTAACCTAAGCACAAGAACAGCCTTCAGTTGATGAAGTTCCAATGACGTTACCTGGATTGAGCACCTGAGGGAGCAGTGAAACAGAGCACGTTCTTCCAGTCGCTTGTGGTGTCTTTTCACGTATTTAAAGGACTCCTTTGTAAGAGGAGATCCGTATGTGTGTGTAAGTTCTGAAGCCTTGGTAGGATACAGATTTGTAGAAGGAAAGCCGCAAGAAATGGACATAACCAACATAACCAAACTTGACTGGAGCAGATTATATGCTGGGTGGTAGGGAACACTAGGACGAGAACCCTGGAACTGATGATTAGAATGGGCTGCAAAGATAACCGTTAAGTGGTCATGTGGGAGTCAAGGGTCACACTAACATGCTGAGGAAATACTACAGAAGCACCTAGAGCATGGCCTATGTCATTATCACTCCAGGTAGTAGGTCAGGTCTGTCAGCCACATCTTACACCAAAGTCCTCACCCGGGGAGGAGAAATGATTCTCCATTTCTCAGAAACACAATCTACTGATACCATTTACGGGATTTTAAATTCCCAAGCGAGTGTACAACTCCAGCCCTGTTCTTCCTTCTGTAAGATCTCAGTGACTATTACTAGGGGGAAAAGAAAAAAGTTTAAATCATGACTTACTCTTTAAGAACCAGAAATTTCTACCACTGTTTACTATCAACACACCTATCCCTTAAGCATTATGTCGAACCTCCAAAGTAAAAAGGCTTTGGTTGTGATTAATTGCAATTGAGGAAAGTCCTAATTATGTACCCTTTGGTAGTACAGAGAGAGGCTGAGTTGGTTTCTTAATTTGTAAAAAGGGAACAAAGGTCTTCTGGGTTGTTGTGACACTCATCCAGGAAAATCTGGGTCACACATACAGTACTTAGTCTCACTTGTAATAGTCAGTTATGCTTGCTATTATCTTACAAAGTCTGTGGTGCTAAAGTGAAAAGCGATCACACTTGAGTCGTGGTTGCTTAAAAAATGACACTTGTTATATAATGTGCTTCTACAAATGAAAAAAGGGGGACTATGTGTAATACAAAAACCTATTTACCTTGTTAATAGGTTTGTAAAAAGCTATTTTCCTGAAGATTACCACCAACTTTATTATCTCTCAGCAGCATTAACTTTCAGAGAGAAAAAGGTAATTTTTCATCCCAGTGTGGCTTTGGCACACTAATTGCAGGTGACCACAGGATGGGACCCTCAAGAGCCTACCCTCACTAAAAGATAAAGTGTCAGATCCTTATTAAAAGTAGTTGGTCTTGACTCATCTATCGTCAGCTGCTGAATTTCAGTTACTTAACCTACCCGGTGCCCGATATTCTCCCTCTGATACTTTAGAAAAGCCACATTCTTCATTATATATACTGACAAACAAACTTCTTTTAAGTACACAAAGATATGGCATGTATTTGGTAGGACTTTTTATTGGAAGTCTAGTAACTGTTAAGATGTAGATAATTTTAAAATGTATGAAATATGACCAATATGGCCAGCTTAACAAATTATTTACATGTCATGTAGAGACTATTTCATGTTGCTAGGTTTTTTTTTTTAGTTTTGTTTTGGTTATGGAAGCTGTGTAAAGATGGTCTAACTTTTCCTAATTGAATTGTACTTTGGTTTTATATTTTTAAAAAAGACCTATCCCAATCCAGAATTTGGTTTTGCCCTGCTGATGAAACTCCCTTCAGTGAAGAGAATGCACTTCCTAATTTCCTTTGTAAGGCGGATGGTGCAAATGCTTATCTAATATCCTCATATTGCTAGCTTAATAGCTGTACCACTTATTACTCACAGTGAGTTTTAAAATGAGTTTATTCAAGAATGTTCTTAGGAAGGCAACAATGTTTGTTGTTAAAAAAAACTTCTGTTTCTTCATGCTGAAAAAGTAATGTAAGAGGCTATGGTTATAAGCTTCTTTCTGTTGGACTTCTGGTAGTATATATAGCACAGTGTAGTCATTTCCGCAATGCTAGAATAAATAAAAAAAAGTCTCTTCTATGCTTCTCTTCAAAAAGTGATGAACAACAACAGAGACGGCATAAAAAAGCCATTTTTTTCTATTCATTCTGTAGTATTGGAGCCAGTATCTAGGAAACAGGAGAGAAAGAGTAAATTCAAGGAGCAATTTAAAATTTAAATACTTTGAGAATCTCTTAAAAAAAAAAAAAAAGGAACTAATGGTGGTGTGAGGGGTGGGGAAGTAGAGAAGGTAAACCTGAGGGAAGCTGATCAAAGAACTGCCCTGAGAGCTTGAAAGTTATTTAAGGCGTAGGTAAGAGGATAATTCTTAATTCTCCATAGTTATGCTACTGAAAAACCAAATTGTATTACGTGGTTCATTATATAAGTTATACTGGTTTGGTCCCTAGGGCTATTACATGACCATCTCTTCCTATCAGGTCCTCTACTGTCCTCAAATTTTAAACCACAAAGGACCATAACATACATAATCAGAAGAAAATTGTATTTTAATTCCTGGTGAGGCACATACCAAAATTCCAGCCACTATCACTCCTCCTATGTCAGAAAGCTGACTTTTAGAAAAAATGGGCTTACTTCATAGTAGCATTCATTTATCTGGTCACTAAGGAATGGTAGTTTCTCTGTTACTTGAACTTCTACTTTTAAATGCCAAACTTTTTATATTTTACTTTTGGAAAGAAAACATTCTAAGATTCTCTTTTTTCTCTTGTCAGCATACGTGGAACACAATTGAAGCTCTTCCTGAACACTCGACAGTTTTTTCTTCAAGATCAGTTAATACCATGTGCTGGAAGTGGGGCAAACTTCTCAGAAGCTATGGCAATAGGTAAGGCTGATTTGCTACTTTTCATCTACTGAATTTTGAAAAAACAGCTAATCTTGCATCTTTAGGCAAGAGTATCTGTAATGTCCCACATGGTAGCCACTGCCTATGTGTGGCTATTAGTTAACTGATAAAATTAAATCAAAAATAAAACATTAAATTTCTTAGTTGCCCTAACACATTTCAAATGCTTAAGAGCCATATGTGGCTACTGGAAAGTACAGACAGAGAACAATGTCCGTAGGTACAAGTTTTACTGACCACTACTGGTCCTTTGACAGAGATAGAGAAGTTATAAATTAATGCCCAAATTCCAGAGTCTGGTAAAAACTTAATATGAAACAAGTATACATTATTTGACATGAGTAATGTTAACATCTTGTAATCCAGAACTATAAAATTACATCTTTTCTGTCATTACAGCAAAGTATTTGATAACTATATTAAAAAGTCATCTTTGCTTAAAGTTCTTAGAATGATTACTCCTAGCTAACCTGAAAAGTGCAAGTCCTTGAAATGTTGCTAAGTTTTGGACACTTTCTGATACCCAAAAGAGACTATTTCTTTGGGTAAAAAAGGGAGGGGGGCAAAAGTATAATTTTATGCAGCCCTGAAAAATGATGTATTGGCAAATGTGTATACATGTGGATATATATTACTGTAAAAACAGATACATAAGACTCGAAAGTAAGTGATGTTATCTACAGATGGTGTTGCAAATTATGCTTTTCTATCTTTACAGTTTTTCATTGGTTAGCTTATTTCTTTTGAAACCCAAAATACATAACAAAACCTGAGAAATTTAAGGTATTTCTACAGTTTCTTTTGCTTTTCAAAACTCCACTTCTTAGAGAGTTATAGTCTTCTGTATTTCAGAACAGCTGTCTAGACACAAATGGTTCAGATCATAAAGTAAAAATATATTTAAAATATAATTAGCAAAAAGGAAATAGCTAATCATGGAAGAGAAAGATGAATAGGTTTTGAAACATTTGACTTAAACAAGGTCGTGGATCTGCCACAGAAAATATATCTGCACAGATAGATCAGGAATGGTTATTTACAATTATACCTGATAAGGTTCTTACAGTTATTTTAAAAATATAAAATGTATAGGCATCCAGCAACATAGAAACTAGGATAAATTTCAAAAATTAAACACTCCAAATTTACAACTGACATGGGGGGAAAAATCCCTTAACCTACGGAGGCAGTCTACATGTCCTATGAAATGTTCACACTTAAAGTCATTGAGAGGACTGTCTGAGAATTGAGATCAGGAATTCAGAATCTAGCTGGGATGGAAGCCATTTTCCCCCGTAATTTCAGGCAAAGATTTTCTAAAGACTCACAAGAACAAGATTTCAAGCAGCTTTGCTTTCACAGTAATTAGGTAAACACTTACTTTTACCATCACAGGCTACAATTTTCACTTTATCCACTTTAATAAGTTCTGTCACCTCTCTGAATTCAACATCATTCAATACAAAAGTCCACACGTTATCGCAGAATCTGTATGTATTTAGAGAGCCCTTTAAAACAAAACATTTAGATATACCATGAAGTCATTTTTCCCCCAAAGCAATTTGAGAACTCAGCTATCAACTACCTAATTCTTAAAACAGCAGGGCAATTTAATGTTTACCTTAAGATCTTCACCCCATAATTAAAAAAAAAAAACACCCTTTGTAACTTTACTAAGAGTTATATACTGTAGTTAGCAGACTATTTTCAGCACTGTTAAGAGTCTGCAACTTACAACTTACCTGAAAAGTTGAAAGGAAATTTAAATTTGTACTTCTACTGCCCTCTTGTGGCAACATGACAAAAGTTCACCGCTCTCGCAGTAGAAAATTCACACACCACTTTAGATTCCATCCAAATATAATGACTGTTGACCAGAAGCCTTACCAATAACATACTCAATTAATGCATTTTGTAACATTCCGTGCATTATATTCTGTATTTTTACAGTAAAGCTACAGAAAAGAAAGTTGAAAAATACCTTTACAGTACTGTATTTATTGAGAAAATCTGTATCTAAGTGGATCCATGCAGTTCAAACCCATGTTGTTCAAGGGTCTACTGTATTTTATTGTGTTAACTCCGAACTTGTACAGAAGCAGGGACTACCCAGAAACATTCAATTTTCAACCTGTGCTTCACTCAGATGAATCACTTTATTAACCCCAGAAACTACAACATTATTGTCCTGTGCAAATGATTTTTTATTTTTTTTAAGAGCAGGAATATGTGCTTAAACATTAAAAAGAAATTTTTGAAGAATGGGGTGAAAGTGCAAGGAAAGACACCAACTGAATACAATCAAAACTTGAGACATGCATACACATGGAATCTTCACAAAGGAAATTTATTATTGGTAAGAGATTTATATGCCCCAAACCTTCAATTCAGAAAAACATTTTCTGTAGTGGTACCCATAATAGTAAAAGCTACAGTCTATCTAGTGTTCTATCAAGTGAGAAGGATCAGGGAAACTATAATGGCTATGAATGACTTAATGAAATTTTAAAAATATGAGTCATTACTATTTGTTGGACTATGCTAGGCCCTGAGCATACAAATATGATTCCTGTCATCATCAAGCTTCGGGTAGCAGGGGAGAGTATTAAAGTAAGAAAATATATAGTATAGCAGTATCATGAAAGAGTAATAAACTAGGGGCACCCAAGGGTATGGAACACATGGGGCACAGAAGGCTTCTCCCACAAATTGAAGTTTAAGTTTTGAAAAATGAGTAAAAGTCAAGGGAGAGGTGGGACAGTGGAAAGGAAAACACATATATAAAGGGAACAATAAGTTCCAGAAAACTAAATGTGTCAGGAAGTCCCAAGGGGAAGAAGATCCTGGAGAACCTTAGAAAGCTTTTGCTCTATCCTAAAAGTCTTAGGTAAATGAAGATTTTGAGCAAAGTAGTATCATCAGATTTGCATTTCTCCTGATAACAGGAAGAGCTGATTGGAGGCAGAGTGAACTGGAGGGAGCGGCACATGGGTGGCCCAGCTGCTTGAGCATCTGACTCTTGATTTCTGCTCAGGTTATGATCTCAGGGTCATGAAACTGCTCAGGTTATGATCTCAGGGTCATTAAAGCAGGGTTATGGGCTCTGCGTTCAGCACCGAGTCTGCTTATCCCTGTCCCTCTGCTCCTCTCCCACCCTCTCTAAAATAAATAAGTAAAATCTTAAAAAAAAAAAATTCCTCAACCAATTGGCTATGGTGGGGAGACAAAATTTGTTACCCCTCAAGATTCTGGCTCCAGTAACCGTGCACTCTAAATCACCATGTGCAATAACCAGCTGGTGTGTAGAGGAAAGCCTGGGCGCATAAGCCTATTGACTTTAGAGCCACAGCGTTGGAAGCATTCATTCAGAGACCATGTGGAGCCCTAGCTAAACCTAAGGAATACCAATAATTAAACTACAAAGGGTCTAAGAAAGAGAGGAGTCAGAGAATGGAAGCCAGGACTAATCAATAATATCACAAATTATGCATGAGGTTTAGCAATGGCATGGCAAGAAGAGTTTCAGTGGAGTGGTAAGATTAATGCATGGAAAACCACATAAGACATACTATTAGGTTAACAAAGAATTATTAAAAAAAAAAAAATCTCCTTAGCTATAGTCTGAGTCTTTAGAAGGCTACACAGCCAAATGCCAATTTTAATGTTCATTTCTAGCATCCCTGAACTTGTGTGTAATGTTACCGTCACATCTAATTAGGGACAGCTATGCCAATTATCTGAACAAGGCCATGTCATTGGGACTTATGCCTAGTGTGTGACCATTCACTTTCAAATATATATTGAAATTCTGTTATATAAACGTTTCACTTATTTTATTGCTATATTAAATGCTTTTGAGCCAACAAAAGCTTAATAAAATGTGAACACAAGATGATATATTTTAAGGTTTTTTTTTTTTTGTGAGAGTGAATGCACTAGAACAAGTGAGGGTTGAAGCAGAGAAAGAGGGACAAGCAGGCTCCCCGCTGAGCAGGAAGCCACAGGCAGGGCTCAATCCCAGGACACTGGGATCATGACCAGAGCTGAACACAATTAACTGACGAGTCACACTTCTCTTTAGAATTGTTTAGTGAGCTAGAATCCCTAATAAATATAAAATCTTTATTACAATATGTTTAGTTATTTAAATATCTTATTCACCGTCTTCATGAGAAAGTCATAATCAAGTATAGGAACTCAAGAATCAACACTTTAAAATAAAAAATGTTTTGAAAGGAACTTTTTAAATATTAAAAAATAATTCTGATATTGGGCTTTGGTCAAGTAACTGATTTCCACAGTAACTGATCTGGCAAACAGTATCTTGAATGCACCTTTAATAAATACATGTTTCTTTTTCAAACATTAATCTACAACTGGGCAACATTCTTACAGTTAAAATATCTTGTTTAAGTTTTGTAGCAACATGGACGGGACTGGAAGAGATTATGCTGAGTGAAATAAGTCAAGCAGAGAGAGTCAATTATCATATGGTTTCACTTATTTGTGGAGCATAACAAATAGCATGGAGGACAAGGGGAGATGGAGAGGAGAAGGGAGTTGAGGGAAATTGGAAGGGGAGGTGAACCATGAGAGACTATGGACTGTGAAAAACGATCTGAGAATTTTGAAGGGGTGGGGGGTGGGAGGTTGGGGGCACCAGGTGGTGGGTATTGTAGAGGGCACGGATTGCATGGAGCACTGGGTGTGGTGCAAAAATAATGAATACTGTTATGCTGAAAAAAATAAAAAAATTAAAAAAAAATATCTTGTTTATTGTAGAAAATGGAACAGACAGGGCATTTAGAGGGTGACTTTTCTTGACCATTAAATCTTTTAATGTTCACTATCAGAAGTTTAGTATTTTAACATTAATTATAACTCTCACCTGCCAGCATACATTCTATCAAAAGCATATGCTGACTCTTATTAAAAGAAATGTTCTCCCTAAAAATTAGAAATTATTAAAATCTTAATTCTCATACTCAAGGAGATTTCCCCCCCCTGTAACATTCTACTAAGTGATCTCAGTTTTATGAAATTCCTTTGAGGATTTAAAACAAAAAAAAAAAATTTACCACATTATCTAAGAGTATTGTTTCAATGAGCCCTCGGGTCAGTAAAATTCACTACAACAATATGAATTTCAATGTGATCTAGCCAAATGCCTTTGAAAATTAGAAACAAACAATGTGTGATCTCTTCTGCCTTTCTCACATATCCCACCAAGCAAAACAGGTTATTTGCAAACTTTCTGGACATAAAATTGATCAAGTCTGCTATAACGGGAGAGGTAGGTAATGAAAGCCTGAGGTTAGAACAGTAGGAAAAGAAAAAACAAGAATGATAAAGTCAGATCTGCTCAAACCTAATTTTTTGAAAATACACAAACTTACCAAACATTATGCATGAGAAATGCAAATGTCTAATTATGCTGAAAGGAACTGAAGAGTGATGATAATACAACTAGAAAACTATCAGGTATCAACATGGATTGATTTCAAATTAAAGCATCTTGGCAGATCTGTACACACGGTTGTATAACACAGCAACCTACTTTTGCCAAAATGTTAAAAATTCAAGAACCTATTGATAAAATTTTATAAAGATACATTTTACTCCAGATAACTTTTAAGCATGTGAAACATTTTATAACATGCATGCTTTATCCCTTCACTAAATTTGTTCTCTGCC
This sequence comes from Lutra lutra, assembly GCF_902655055.1. Classification (NCBI taxonomy): domain Eukaryota; kingdom Metazoa; phylum Chordata; class Mammalia; order Carnivora; family Mustelidae; genus Lutra; species Lutra lutra. The sequence goes on from NC_062284.1 coordinate 40,702,780, forward strand.
AACCCAATATCCACAACAACGCCTGGTATGTAACAGGCACTGAAGTGTTTGCTGAATAAATTTTTAGTTCAAAACATTAAGAAAACCCCCAAATGCTATGGTTCTCTTAAAAGCAAATTAACCTCTATGTTCTTTTCATATAGTGTAACCTTTTAATTTCTACTGTATGGTATCCCTTAAAACAACATAAGCATAAATATTATATATAACTAAATATCATTGTACACTGTTACATATCTGACTCCACCAAAATCAGTATCAATGTGGTAAAATTACTGCTTTCACCATGATACTTTCAGTGGGCTTTTAGTTTGACTTTACCATCAAGTTGAGAAAGACAATTTTGTTCAGTTTGGGATTACTGTTCAAATGAGATCAAGCTATCAGAAGAGACCATGATCTACTACCAGTTCAGGTCTTCATAAGAGTCGGTGGGAGGCAACATGAACGCACTTCCATGGAATGGGTGAAGACCAGAGTTTGAAAAACGGAAGGGAGCTTTAGGGAGTACTTTGTCACTTACCTTCAATCCTGCAGGTAATGGTTCAGGTGCTTGAAATCTCAGTAACTCTTCAGGGAAGGCAGCCAAACATACATAAGCTTATTTGTGAAACAATGGAATAAAAATCTAAAAACAACTGTCTCACATGAAGTGGATAAACTTAGTATGGAGGTCATTTAAAAGTAAAGTATAATTAAACCATCGCTTCCTTTTATGATTCCTAAATATGAAGGGGTTCTTAAAAGCACTGTTGTTAACAACCACTGGTGCAAGCTTTTAGATTTAGTAAAATATCCTTACCCTGAAATTGACTCTGTTCCTGACCCTTTGCGCCAATGCTGAATTTATAGCTTTATCAAACTGAAGTAGAACTTGAAGGGCAAGTTGGGGGGTGATCTGTTGAGACTGAGAAAATGTAAAAGTCATAAATCCTTTTAGGGAAGGACATTAAAGACAAAATATGAATTATCATCTAAAATTTAACTGAGGTTAACCAGAGCCTCTTAAACCAGACTCCCTTATTCTTTAACATAATGACAATTAAGGAGTAAAAGCCTGACGATAGTTTCTTGCACTATCTTAACACAAACATAATTTGGAGATGAAAACATGCAGTGATGTTGCACTCCTGGGACAAGACTCTATAACTCTTTTACAGTGTCTGGAAAGAGGCATTTGATCGACTGAAGGAATGCAGTTTCTTTAAAAAAAAAAAAAAAAAAGCAGGCCCAGTAATCTATTTTTTTAAAAACCTAATCTCATCAAAGCTCATAAAATGTATGAAAACAAATGGAAACACTTATGTTCTTAGATGAGTTTATTTTAAAAGGTTACTTCTCCTAAAACTGAAATATAGATTCAAATTTAAATCTCAAAGACTATCAAATGATCTGAAATTATCTTAAAGCTACAGAGACTATGTTTTATAAGTAAGAGAAAACCAATAATCTCAATTTTTATGTTTAACAAAAATCCTTGAAAATTTGGGCATGTTAAACCATGTCATTTGATCTTCATTATATTTTATGGCCTGTAGTCAGGATGGGATAAATACTGACTTGCTGGGTCAAAGATTCTAAGATACTTAACCTCATCACTTTGCCTGCGAGAAGGGATCTAACAAAACTTATAGACTCATCTAAGTAAAAGTTGGGTTTTTAGTCTCCCACCTGTATGAGCTCATCAAGGCTCTCCTGGAGACTGTTTCCCAAAGTTGTATTTCTGTATAATTGATATGCCATGGCTTAGGAGGAAGAAATTGTTTTTCCTATTCAGGCTTGCATTGATGTCCTAAAAATTTAATATGAAAGTATTAAACATTATAAACCATGAATGTAATATAGTCTACTTCATACATCCTAATATATGCTATTATAACTCATAATAATTGCAAACTGCTATATAATTAACACAAAGAACATTAAAAATGATTTTTCTTTTTTTTGTTACTTTGACATGGGCATTTATACTTCTTTATACAAAGCATAGATATATTTATTAGAAGGTACATCTTTACCATTTCTATTAAAAGTCTGCCTTTTGACCTAATCTAGAATCAATTTACTGTGTACTACTATTCTTTCTCCTTACTGTCAGTCAGTGATCCAGACAATGTTTGGCTCACATGTGAATGCCCTCCACTTCATTTTCTTTATTCCTTAATTAACATCTGGTATTTATAGAGTGCCTACCAAGAAGACAGCACTGTGCTAGGTAGGAGGGAGATGCATAGAATATGCTCCTGGACTTTAAAAACCTTATACTCTACAGAGAGTAACAGATATACAAAACAGCAATTAACTCAGTAGAGAATAAGCACCATGATAGATGTACACAGTGTATGTGGACTGAGTGAACTTGTTAACAAAAGCTTCCTGATTATTTTTTTTTTTTTTTAAAGATTTTATTCATCTATTTGACAGAGAGAGATCACAAGCAGGCAGAGAGGCAGGCAGAGAGAGAGGAGGAAGCAGGCTCCCCGCCAAGCAGAGAGCCCGATGCGGGGCTCGATCCCAGGACCCTGAGATCATGACCCGAGCCGAAGGCAGCGGCTTAACCCACTGAGCCACCCAGGCGCCCCAAGCTTCCTGATTATTTAAGCTAGACTTCAGCCAAGCAAAAGCAGGAGATCATCGTAGGCTGAAAGGTATGAAAATAGTACAGTTTGTAGAGAGAACTGTAAGTTGTCCCACAGTATTAAGGTCTAAGTATGAAGAAGATGGCATGAATGTATTTGTTCCAACAGGAGGGATGCCAGGGTGAATGTACTGGAAGATGAGGGCTTGAATAGGGGGACAGTAGTAGAGGTTCAACAAATACTAAGCTACAAGTCATACACAAGATCCCTGACCTCGTGGCACTTTCAGCTTAGAGATGGACAGGAGACATATACAGGGAGTTATCAGGCAAAACTCAGCAAAAATAATGACTGGTTATCAGTCTTCACATTATATACCTGTGAACACTTGATATGAGATCATTTCTGCTTTCTTGAAACCTTTTCTTTGGCTTTTGGGGCCCCACACTTCATTCTCTCCTCCTAACTCACTGGATACTACTGTATTTGTTTTCTTTGGCCCATCCCTCTGCAGGTATGTGACTTCTACTTGAGTGCCCTAAGGCTTCTTAGGTCTTCTCTAGATGCTTTAACTCCCTTAGTATTAGGCTATCTGCTGATGACTCCCAAATGTCTATCTCCAGTCCTTCTCCCTTTGTTGCCCTATATAAAGCTGCCTCCTTGCCAATGAATGGAAATACCAATTAGGTAGCTCAAATGAAATGTATAAAAAACTGAATTCCTGGTACTGTCCCTCCAAACCCTTTCTACCCTCACCTCGCCCACCTTAGTAAACAGTAAATCTAGTCCCCCGCCGCAATTTTACATTCGACATCAGCTTCTCTCTCACTCTCCATCTAATCTGTCAATCTTTTCAGCTCTTCTAAGTATAGCCAGAAACTGACAACTTTTACCATCTCCAGTACTACACCATCAAGTCCCCATCATCTACCAGCAAGATTACTATGATAGCCCCATAAGAGGTCTCCAGGTTTCTACCATGGCCAGTAAAACCCCTGCCCCTAGAGCTGCCACACTGAGCCTTTTGAAACATAAAACAAATTACCCCAATCCCCCTTTATTCAAAACCTCCAATAGCAGCATCCTATTTCAGAGTAAAAAACATGATTGTGGTCCTCCATCACCTCAATGAACTAACCTTCTGCCACTTATTCCTTCATTCCCTCTGCTGCAATCATACTGGTCCCTTGCTGGTTTTCAATATGGCAAGAGTCTTGCACTAGGGTCTTTGCACTGTCTGTCCTTTTTGGTTCAAATGTTCTCACCAGATCCCTTCATGGTTCACTCCCTGATTTAATTCAGACCTCTGCTCAAATGTCACTTCATCAGAAAAAAACTTCTGTGGCCAACCTATAAAAAGGAACTACCTCTCTTACCCCTTATTGTACTTTATTTTCATTCATACTACTTTAGTTTCATCCATACCATTCACTGAAGCTGACATATATATGCTTATTGTTTCCATCCACTAAAAGAGATGTTCCATAAGGATGGGGACTTTGTTCAGTTATATATTTCCATCTAGAACAATGCCTAGTAGAGAGTATGTATTCAATAAGTATTTGTTAGTCATTTGGTGCTATGTCTAAATGCTATTATTAAATATTATAAATTTGTCTAAGTATAATACAAAGTTTTCTACTTTATTGAAGAAAATAAAGCAATGAAAACTTCCAGACTCTTAAAATGGCATCAAACCATCTACTAGTATCTGTAACCACATACTCTGCCTGCCTGCCAGTCACTATAGCAAAACTATCCATGCTGTTATGCAAATACAATCTATCTCTGCATCATTCTATCTCTGCATCAAGCCTCTCTAGTACACTCAAGAATATCATCCCAACAATATAATTAGTCCTCCTCTCCCTTATCGTCAAATTTCCCATCTTTATGGATTATTGCCATCAGCAAACAGGTGGCTACTTCTCCCATCTTCCTAAATAAATAAAGTCTCAACTCCCTTTCCTCACTAGCTACACTATATTTCTCTGTGCAGCCGTGCTCCTAAGAGTTATCTGTACTCAGTGCCTTCTCATTCCTTTTCTCTCATTTTTTCTTCCACTCACTCATCATAGACTCACTCCTTATAGGCTTTTGCCTCCAACATTCAAAATAAACAGATGGTGAAGGTCACCAATGGCACTAGTAAAGCTAACCCAAAATTCTCAGTCCTCTCCAGACTTAATCATTTGACACAGCTAATTACTCCCTCCTCTTTGATAAAGGATCTTGGCTTAGCTTCTGGGACACGATGCTTTCTGGGTTGTTATCTTAGGCTCACGGATTTATCCTTTTCCTATACCTTGCCCTTGAACTCCTGGGTCCAACTGCCTACTCAACATCTTTACTTTTTGTCTTTCCTATTTCAGGTGAGGTAACTCCATACTTCTATGGGCTTATGCAAAAACCTTTGAAATTCTCTCCTACTCCCCTCATCTCACCTTTACATCCAATCCCTAGAAAATCCTGTAAACTCTATCTTCAAAATGCGTTCAAAATCCATCCATTTCTCACCATTTCCATTGTTATCACCCTGGTCTGTGCTATAGTCATCTGCAACTGGATTACTGAAACAGCTTCCTACTAGGTTGCCCTGCTTCCCCGCTGTCCCTACACTTTAATCCCAACCTAGCAGCCCATATCTCTTTTCAGCTCCAAACCTCCCATGGCTTCCATTTTACTCAATCCTTACAAAAATCTGGCCACCGGGGCGCCTGGGTGGCTCAGTGGTTAAAGCCTCTGCCTTTGGCTCAGGTCATGATCCCAGGACCCTGGGATCGAGCTTCACATCAGGCTCTCTGCTCAGCAAAGAGCCTGTCTCCTCCTCTCTCTCTCTGCCTGCCTCTCTGCCTACTTGTGATCTGTCAAATAAATAAAAATCTTAAAAAAAAAAAGATCTGGCTACCTAGGATCTCTCCCTTGCTCTCACCCTTCTACAGACACAGTGTCTTCCATGTTATTCTTAGAACATGACAGACATGTACCTCCTATGTAAGCCTTTGCAAAGGCGGCTCTTTCTACCTGGATACTCTTCCTCTAGGTATCCACTTGGTTCTTTTAATTCCTTCAAGTATAATATGTACTTAATGAGGCTTACACTGATGGCCGTACTTAAAATACCAACTTCCACCTCTACTCTGGAACTTCCCAATCCCCCTTTTCCTTTTTTGATGGCACCATCACCTAACACATTATGTAATTACTTTCTACATCCTCCAACAGGGACTTTTGTCTGTTTTGTTCACTTAAGTAAAGCAAGTACCTGTAACTGACTCATAACAGAAGCCAAATAAATATCTGCTCAGTAAATTAATGAGGGCAAAAAACTGAGTATGTGGGTGGGTGGGGTGGAGTTAAAAAACAAAAGGAGAGGCCCCAATGGAGATATGCACTGACAAAGTAGGAGTACCAAATCTTGTGTCATACTCTTTTGGCAACAGTCTAAGCGTTATTTAGACAACAGCTGTAAGTTAGCAATGAACTATCAGAAATTAAAACAATCCCATTTACAATTGTATCAAAATGAAAATACCTAAAAATAAATTTAAGCAAGGTGAAAGCCCTGTACACCAAAAATCATAAAATACTGAAGAAAGAAATTGAAGACAACAAAATAAATGGAAAGATATTCCATGCTCATGAGTTGGAAGAATACTGTTAAAATGCCCATATTACCCAAAGCAATCTACATGTTCAATGCAATCCATATCAAAATTCCACTCTCATTTTCCACAGAACTACAACAAACAATCCTAAAATTTATATGGAACAACACAAACCGACATAGCCAAAGCAATTCCGACAAAGAACAAAGCTGGAGGCAACATGCTTCCTGATTTCAATCTACACTACAAAGTTAAAGTAATTAAAACATTATGGTCTTGGCATAAAAACAGACAAATGAATGGAACAGAATACAGAGCCCAGAAATAAACCCATATTTTTACAGTCCATTAAATTATCACAAAAGAGGCAAGAATATACAATGGGCAAAAGAGTAAATCTTCAATAAATGGTGCTGGACCATTTTCTTACACCATACACAAAATAAACAGAAAATGGATTAAAGACCTAAATGGGAGGCCTAAAATCATAAAACTCCTGGAAGAAAAACATAGGCAGTAATCTTTTGGATATTACCCTTACCAGCTTATTTATGCATAGGTCTCCTCAGGCATAGGGAATAAAAGCAAAAACTAAACTACTGGACTACACCAAAATAAAGAGCTTTTACACAACAGAGGAAACCATCAATAAAACCAAAGGCAACCTTGTGAGGCGGACAGGATTTCTGCAAAGGATATATCTGATAAGGGGTTAATATCCAAAAATATATGAAGAACTTCTATAACTCAACACCAAATCATCAAGTAATCTGGTTAAAAATTAGGCAGACCTGAATAGACCTCTTTCCAAAGAAGACATACAAGTAAGTGGCCAATAGACACATGAAAAGATACTCAACATCACTAATCGTCAGGGAAAGGCAAATCAAAACCATGAGATCTCACTTCACATCTATGAGAATGGCTAGTATCAAAAACACAAGAAATGTCAAGTGTTGGAGAGGATGTGGAGAAAAGGGAACCCTCTTGCATTGTTGGCAGGAATGTAAACTGGGGCAGCCACTGTGGAAAACGATATGGAGGGGGTCTCAAAAAAAAAAAAAAAAAGAAAAAGAAAAAAAAAAGAAATACCATATAATCCAGTAATTTCAGTAGTAGGTATTAACCCCCAAAGTTGAAAACACTGATTTGAAAAAATATATGCACCCCTATGTTTGTTGCTGCATTATTTACAATAGCCAAGATATGGAAGCAACCCAGGTGTCCATCTGGAGAAAAACAGATAAGGAAAATGTGGTATATATACACACAATGGACTAGTACTCAGCCATAAAAAAGGATGGCATCATGCCATTTAAGACCACATGGATGGAGGTAGAGTGTCTTATAATAAGAGAAATAAGTCAGACTGAGAAAGATAAATACCATATGATTCTACTCACAAGTGGAAACAAAAGATTTTAAAAAACACCCCCCCACACACACAACCTAACAAATGGATAAACAAATACAAACTCAGATGGGTAAGCAGAGACTGATGGTTGACAGAGGGAAGAGGGGTGAGGAGTTGGATAAAATGGGTGAAGGGGAGAGGGAGATACAGGCTTCTAGTTATGGAATGAGTAAGTCATGAGAATAAAAGGTACAGTATAAGGAATACAGTCAATGATATTGAAAAGCAATGTAAAAGGATAGATGGTAGCTACCCTTGTGAACATAAGGTGTATCAACTTGCCTAATCACTAGCTGTACATCTGAAACTAATGTAACATTGTGTGTGTCAATCATACTCAAAACTCCCTATAGAACTGTGATATATATAAACAAATATTACTCAGCCGTAAAAAGGAATATCTTGTCATTTGTGACAACACTGATGAACCAGGAGGGTATTATGGGAAGTGAAATCAGACAGAGAAAGACAAATCCCGTATGATTTCACCTACAGGAGCATTCTAAAAAAACAAAACAAAACAAAACAAAACAGACTCTTTAATACAGAGAACTAGTGGTTGCCAGAAGGGAGGCCAGTGGCAGGAATGGGCAAAATAGATAAAGGGGAGTAAATGGTATAAACTCCCAGTTATAAAATAAGTCAGAGATGAAAAGTACAGCATAGAGAATATAGTCAACAATACTGTATTAACATCGGTATGGTGACAGTGACTACATTTATCGTGGCGACTGAGTAATGTATAAAACTGTCAAACTGATATGCTGTATGCCTGAAACTAACACTGTATGTTACTTACACTTAAAAAGAATGGACTATTATAGACACAAGTTGTTATATGTAAGCCTATGGTGATCACAGAGCAGAAACCTATAGTAAAAACACAAAACATAAAGGATACGACTAAAGTCATCAAACCACAAAGGAAGAGAACAAGAAGAAAGGAAGAAAAGAAGTACAAAAACAGCCAGCAAACGATTAACAAATGACTATAAGTACATACCAATCAATAGTATTTTAGCTGTAAATGCACTACATTCTCCAATCAAAAGACAGAGAATGGCTGAATGGATTAAAAAAAAACCAAGGCTCATCTATATGCTGCCTACAAGAGATTCACTTTACATGTAAGAACATATACAGATGGAAAGTGAAGAGATGGAAAAAGATATTCCATGCAAATGGAAACCAAAAGAAAACTAATGCAACTATACTTACATCAGAAAAAACAGACTTAAACATAAAGGCTGTGATAAGACAAGATGTGTGTCACATAATGATGAAGGGGTCCATCCAACACAGAACCGAATATTTGGAAATACTGGTGCACTCAGCATAGGAACACCTAGACATATAAAAAAAAGTATTAACTGACCTAAAGGGATAAAGAGCAATACAATAATAGTAGATTTCAATATTCCATTTACATCAGTGCATAGATCATCCAGACAGAGAATTAGTAAGGAGACATCAGTCTTAGAACAGGTCAGATCAGATGAATTAACATGTATATACACAGAACCTTCCATCCAAAAGCAATAGAATACAAATTCTTCTCAAGTGCACACACAACACTCTCCAGGATAGATCAAAGGTTAGGCCACAAAACAAGCCAATGAATTTAGGTGGACTGAAATCATATCAAACATCTTATACGACCACAATGGCACAAAACTAGAAATTACACAAAGAAACCTAGAAAATTTGGGCGCCTGGGTGGCTCAGTGGGTTAAGCCGCTGCCTTCGGCTCAGGTCATGATCTCAGGGTCCTGGGATAGAGTCCCACATCGGGCTCTCTGCTCAGCAAGAAGCCTGCTTCCCTCTCTCTCTCTCTCTGCCTGCCTCTCTGTCTACTTGTGATCTCTCTCTGTCAAATAAATAAATAAAATCTTTAAAAAAAAAAAGAAAGAAAGAAACCTAGAAAATTCATAATATGTGAAGATTATGCAACATGTTACTATATTTAATAATGGGTCAAAGGAGAAATCAAAGAGAAATAAAAAATGCCTTGAGACATAAGAAAAAATTGTTGGCTACATCAAAAGCAGCTGTAAGAGGGAAATTCATATTGATAAATGTCTACCTTGAGAAATAAGAAAAGTCTCACGAACAACCTAATTTTACACCTCAAGGAACTAAAAACACACAGAAAATAAATGAAGCCCAAAATAAGCAGAAGGAAGAAAAAAAAGAGGTGAAATAGAGATTTAAAAGAACTAGCAATTCCAAATGATAAAAAGAGCTGGCTCTTTGGAAAGATAAAACTGACAAGGCTCTAGTAAAATTCACCTGGAAAAAAGTCAAATAAATAAAATCAGAAATGGAAAACATGTTACAACTGACATCACAGAAATAGGATCTTAAAAGACTGCTATGAACAATTATATGCTAATAAACTGGACAACCTACAAGAAATTAATTCCTGAAAGCACAGAACTGAACAATGATGAAATAGAGAATCTGAATATACCAATTACCAGTAAACAAATTAACCAGTAAACAAAAACTTTCAACAAATGCAAGTCCAGGATCAGATGGCTTCACTGATAAATTCTACCTAACATTCAAAGAAGAATTAGCACCAGTACTTCTCAAACTCTTTCAAAAAATAGAAGAGGAGGGTCATGGGATTGAGCCCTACACTGGGCTCCCCACTCAGTGGAGAGTCTACTTGAATGAAGATTCTTTCCCTCTGCACCTCCCCCAACTTGGGCGCTTAGTCACGTGCTCTCTCCCTCTCTCAAATAAATACATAAATCATTAAAAAAGAATAGAAAAGGAAAACTCTTCCAAACGCATTTGAAGAGTGCAGTATTACCCTGAAACCAAAACCAGACAAGGATGCCACAAGAAAAAAAAAATTGCAGGCCAACATCCTTGATGAATATACATGCAAAAATCCTCAATATTAGCAAACTGAATTCAACAATACATTAAAAGGATCATACACCATGATCAAGGGGGATTTATTTGAGGGTAGAGAAATGGTTCAACGGCATCAAATCTGCCAATGTGATAAACCATATTAACAAAATAAAGGATAAAAATCCTACGACCATCTCGATACATGCAGAAAAAGCATCTGACAAAATTCAACATCCATTTATGGTAACTCTCAATGCAGTGGATTTAGAGGGAACATACCTCAACATAATAAAGGCCACACAGGACAAGCCCATAGCTAACATCACAGTCAGTAGCGATAAGCTAAAAGCCTTGCCTCTGAGATCACGAGACAAGATTCCTGCCCAATTATTATATTTGACAAAGTACTGGAAGTCCTTCCAGAGCAATTAGGCAAGCAATTGGAATAAAAGCCATCCAAACTGGAAAGGAAAAGGTAAAATAACAAAACTACCAGAGAAATAAAACAATCACATTTGCAACTGCATCAAAAGGAACAAAATACCTAGATATAAATCTAACCAGGAGAGAAAATATGTGTATGTTGAAAACTACAAAACATTTATAAGAGAAATTGAAGATAACAAAATAAATGGAAAGACATTCCATGCTCATGGGTTAGAAGAATTAATATTAATAATATATTCTTATTACCCAAAGCAATTTACAGATTCAATGCAATCCCTATCAAAATCCCAACGGTTTTTTCCAAAGAGACAGAACAATCCTAAAATTTGTATGGAACCACCAAACCCTCAATAGCCAAAGTGATCTTGAGAAAGAACAAAGCTGGAGGAATAATTCTCCCTGATCCCACAATATCAGAAAGCTATAATAATCAAAACAGTATAGTACTTGCACAAAACAGACACACACATCAACAGAACCTAATAGCCCATAATGAACCCATGCGTAGATGCTCAATGAATGAAGAAGTCAAGACCATCTATTGGGTGAAAGAACAGTATCTTCAATAAATCTTCTTCATGCAGAAGAATGAAACCAGACCACTAACTTATACACTATACACAATAATCAACTCAAAACGGATTAAAATAAAACCTGAAACTATAAAACTCCTAGGAGAAAACACAGTTACAGTAAGTTCCCCGACACTGGTGCTATGATTTTTTAAATTTGACACCAGAAGCAAAATTAAAAAAAAAACAAAAATAACAAACGTAGGACTACCTCATACTAAAAAGCTTCTGCACAGCAAAGGAAACCAACAAAACAAAAAGGCAACCTACTGAATGAAAAAAAAAATTGCAATTCATATAAGAAATTAATATCCGAAATATATAATTCATACAACTCAAGAGCAAAAGAACAAGTAACTCAATTTAAAAATTGGCAGAAGAGGGGCGCCTGGGTGGCTCAGTGGGTTAAGCCGCTGCCTTCGGCTCAGGTCATGATCTCGGAGTCCTGGGATCGAGTCCCGCATCGGGCTCTCTGCTCAGCAGGGAGCCTGCTTCCTCCTGTCTCTCTGCCTGCCTCTCTGCCTGCTTGTGATCTCTCTCTGTCAAATAAATAAATAAAATCTTAAAAAAAAAAAATTGGCAGAAGATATTAATAGACATTTTTCCAAAGAAGACATACAGGTGGCCAACAGACACATGAAAAGATGCTCCACATCACTAATCATCAGGGAAATGCAAATCAAAACCATAATGAGGTATGACCTCATATCTGTCAGAATGGCTATTATCAAAAACACAAGAAATAACAAGCGTTGGTGAGGATATGGAGAAAAGGGAACCCCTGTGCACTACTGGTGGGAATGTAAATTGGTAAAGTCACTATGGAAAACAGTGTGGATGTTCTTCAGAAAATTAAAAACATGACCACCATATGATACAGCAATTCCACTACTGAGTATTTAGCCCCCCGAAATGAAAACATTAACTCAAAAAGAAATATATATGTTCACTGCAACATTATAATAGCCAAGCTATAGGAGCAACCTAAGTGTCCATCAATGGGTAAAGAAATTGTGGGGAATATATCACAATGGAATATTATTCCGCCATAAAAAGAATGAAATCTTGCCATTTATAGCAGGAATTGATGTAATGGGCATTATCATTAAATGAAGTTAAGTGAGAAAGAGAAAGGCAAATGGGTATGATACTGGATACATGTGGAATAGAAAACCAGAAAGGGAAAAAAAAAGTGTGTAGATTCAGAGAACAGATTGGTAGTTGTAAGGCTGGGGACACAATATAGTAGAGGAAGCCGATGTAAAACAGACATAGAAGGTTTGAATCATTCAAAATACTGACTTTTATATATATGCTCCATACACAATATAAGAGTTAAATATTAAAGAGAGAGGACAAGTGAAACTGGAATTTTGAACACAAGTCATACAGCCAAATAAAGAGGTTCAAAGTAATAATAAATAAACATAATAGTACATTAAAAAAAAAGGCAACATACTGAATGGGAGAAACTATCTGCAAATCATGTATGTAATAAGAAGCTAATATCCAAAATATATAAAGAATTCATACAACTCAACAGCAAACTCGCCGATTAAAAAACGGACAGAAAAGATCCAACAGACATTTTCCCAAAGAACACATACAGGTCAACAACAGACATATGAAAAGATGTTTAAGACCACGAATCCTAGGGGCGCCTGGATGGCTCCGTGAATTGAGCCTCTGTCTTCGGCTCGGGTCATGATCTCAGGGTCCTGGGATCGAGCCCCACATCGGGCTCTCTGCTCAGCGGGGAGCCTGCTTCCCTCCCTCTCTCTATCTGCCTCTCTGCCTACTTGTGATCTCTGTCAAATAAACAAAATCTTAAAAAAAAAAAAGACCACGAATCCTCACGAAAATGCAAATTAAAACCACAATGAGATATCACCTCACACCTGTTACAATGGCTACTATTAACAAGACAGGAAATAAGCACTGGCGAGAAGGTAAAGAAAATGAGACCCTTGTGCACTGTTGGCGGGAATGCAAACTGCTGCAAACACTGTGGAAAACAGTATGGAGGTTCCTCAAAAATTAAAAATAGAACTACCAAATGATCCAGCAATTCCGTTTCTCCTATTTATTAGACGGAAACGAAAACACGAACCTGAAACTAATGTGTCAATTATACCTCAATAAATACTAATTTAAAAAGGGAGCTCTAAGTTCTTTATACATTTGTTAAAGTTACTTGCTTTAATGACCTTAGATTCTTAAAAATTTCTTATGCAATACTCAAATCTGTTAGATCTGGTATCCGCCACATCAATTTCGTGCTCCTTCATTCTGCAGTTGAGAAAATTACAAGGGCTCCACGTTCGGAATTAACTCTGTAGTCCTAGTCCTGTTTAAATTCATTACCCTGAGGGAGCTGGCTTGAAGTTTAAGGCAGATTTCAAATAAGCGAAGCAGCATAGGAATGAGACACTCACGGAATGCGCTCTCCTGATATTTGACAAAAACAACACAACACAACCCTAGATGCGTAAAGACATTCACCTGGCTAAAAATCCCGCTTTGGGCTGAGGACCTTCCCCAGGACCGCTCGGCTGGCGCCCCGACGACCACAAACCTCCCGGCAGAGGACGCCACCGCCTCCCGCCGCCTCCCGCACTTTTCATTCGCGGGTACCGGCCGCGGGGGCCACCCGGCAGCAAAGTCGGTAAAGGGCCCACCTTGGGCCCCTGCCCTCCACGCAGCCCTCCAAGACCCAACCAACCGCAGCCCCACCTCTCGGGACCGCAGGGAGCGCGGGCCCGGCTCACCAAGTACCTGCGGGGAAGGCGCTTCCCGCCGCGGAGCGGACTGAAGCGGAGCAGCCAGCAGTCCAGCAGGAAGCACCCACTTCCCGACCACCTCTTCGGCCGCCGCGGGAGCCGCAGAGCTGTGCCGTCGACCCGGAAGTGCTCGCCGAACCTGGAAGTGACAGCATGCGAGTGGGCCGGGAGGCCCCGCCCAGCCCCGCTCCGACGCGCCACTCCAGACTTGCCTGGGGAGGGCGGGGTGTGGAGGGAGGAGGGGCGTGGGGCCGGCGGCTTTCAAGCCCCAGACAGGTGAACTTGCTTCCTTTCCGAGTAATTCACCAGGTTTGCTAAATCATGCATAAGGGAATTCTAACTTTGAGAGATTAATCTTATCCACTGTTAGATACACAATTAGGAATGTTAGGGCAGTCACACTTTATGCCTTAAGTATGTTCTAGGTAATACTGTTGAAGACGCTGCAATACTAAATTGAAGACAAATTGTGAAGATTAGAGCAGGACTTACCACTCAAAACAGGGTTGCAATTCACTTAGCCCAGCAAGCGCTTGTGATTCCTGAAGAATTTTAATGTGGGAGAATTTGTATTTAAAATTTGTACCTAATGGAAGACAAACATTTCAATATATATTGGGTTTAAAAAAATCCAAATGGTATCCTAAATGTGGATTAAAGGCAGCAATATGTGTACAGCTGTTTGCTTAACATTAAGTAGCTGAACTGTGGTTAAGGAGTAAATACGTGTTACCAAACAGACTCACTCTCTGAGCAGGCCTATAAGCAGAACCGAGTCTCATTTATGCCATGTTTTCAGCCACTTATTGAACTTTTTTTTTTTTTAAGATTTTATTTATTTGTCAGAGAGAGAGGGAGAGAGAGCGAGCACAGGCAGACAGAGTGGCAGGCAGAGGCAGAGGGAGAAGCAGGCTCCTGCTGAGCAAGGAGCCCGATGCGGGACTCGATCCCAGGACGCTGGAATCATGACCTGAGCCGAAGGCAGCTGCTAAACCAACTGAGCCACCCAGGCGTCCCTCACTTATTGAACTTTTATTGTTGGATTACCCACTACTAAAATGATTCTAAATTATAAAATACAAAGTGTGATAATTAAGGTAACGTTTAAATTTAAAACAGGATGAATACTTCATGCCCTTGAAGAATAGGAAGTAGCACCCAGACTACAGAAAGAGAAACAAAAAGTCTTAAACTATTTGAAAGGCTTATGAGATAATTCAGTGTAAACATTTAGTAGCCTAACAGAAGACCAAAAAAAAAAAAAAAAAGTGATAAAAATGAGTCAAAAACAAACTTTCCAATTAATTTATTTAAATTCATTAATGTTGCAAAAATATGATGTGCAACAAATCAGGACACAAGTTACCATATTCCTAACAAGTCAAAGGAAAATAAAATACTACATCTCCTTAGTAAATCACGACCAACCCTATTATTTCTTACAGGGATCACATCAACATTTTGCACAGTCATCAGAACTGAATTTCTCACACTGTAAAATGACAGCACCAGGCTAGGCAACATCAACTGAATAGTAGTGAAATGATCACAGCACACTCTGTCTAAATGGCAGCATGTGAACTTATATTAAAAAAGATACCTGAATTTTTGAAATCTGTATCCAAGTGTGTAGATGTCTAATTCACTCTGAATTGTGTTCTATGTGAATAGTGTCCTATGGACTGTGCAAGTCAGTGGCCCTGAACACACCTCCAACATTTGCTAGTTAGGTTTATGTAAATAAACGGTTTAAGGGACGTAACTTTAGAAAGCTCGTATATAAAACGTGCAGTGGAATAGCTAATTGGTATTATTTTCCAAGTTCCTCTTTAGCCACACTGATTGTGAAAGCACAAAGATTCCAAAATGTAAATGTTTTAATCTCCTGTAGAAGGTCTTACAAGATAGAATCAGACAGCTATATGAAGCAAACAGCTCAATGTTATTCTTTATCGATCTGAAACCTTAATTAAACCCTTGATTTTCATCAGGTGTGTAAGTGCTTTAGGCGAACTTTTCATAGCATTCTTAAAAGTAATTCTCAAAACATAAGATATTAAATAGATCTATCATATACAGTTGCAACAAAATAACAGCTACGTTCAAATTTTATTGTCACTCCTCATGTTCAACACAATACTTATTTTCAAGTACCATTTAGAACTTCAAAAGAAACTGATCTGATTCTTATTCATTCAGAATCTTGCGACCAGGGTAGAGGTGAGTGAAAGGATCCCAGGTAATTCTTCTGTACTATTAGAACACTGAGTAGAAAATCTCCCACTTCCCTTACCAGTTGACTTTCTCCGGCAAGTCCAAATTCTTCAGGCTTTCTCCCAGTGACTCCAATCACACAATTCCTGTTCCCCGTGACAAGGATAAACTCTAACAGAATAGTTGGTCTAACTAATAAGCATATTAACTCTCCTCTATTCCTTCCTTTTAAGGTTTGTGATCCATTTCTTAAATATCTAAATATTTGAAAAAAAAGTAAGCAAGAAAACATGATGGAATGGATTAGCAAATTTCTACTTTCAGCCTATCTTCTCCCTTCTGACTGAGCACAATGTTAGCCATTTCCACATATAACACAGGGAAAAGAATGAAGCTACTGTCACCTTATATACACACCTTTACTGATCTCAACAAGAAACTGGCCTGTTCTAACCAGTAATACCCTAATGCTAACTTACCTCTCAATTGAAGAAATCTAAAAAAGCCACTTCTGCACTAAATCAAACACTTCCAAATTCCCTGAGCACTCACATAAAAACAGCCAAACAGTAACACTATAATCATCTACAAGAAGTTTCTATCGAAAAGCAGATCCGTGACTTTAAATTCTGAAGTTGTAGTTGAAGAAATTCTAGCTACTGATATACAATCAGCAAATTTCAGTATTCAGTGCAGTTACCAAATAGTGCTATTCATTCTGGAAGACTAAGTTAATGCTTATGTTTCATAAAATATGAAAAATAATCCAGCCCTAAACTTTAATCTGAGCCTGTAATTGTTGACCCTCTCTGTTCAAATTTGCTTCTGTATGAAGAGACAAAGCAGAGAAAATATAAATTCTCATTAGAGGTATTGTGAGCCTTTGCACTCTTCACTCCGGTCTTATTTCACATATTCTACGTGAAGACTGCAGCTTTTCCTGCTGGACACAAGAAAGCCTGTTAGATGGTGCAAAGAGCTGTCATACGCGGTACATCCCGTAACAGGGACACTCAGTGCCATCTGAGGTAACAGCCACTCTAAACTCTGAAGTTCTTTCTCTTACTTCCTTGTTATCTTCCTTTCAAACTACCCCACTAGGCCCTCCTTAGGATCCTATCCTCTCCATGCCATCAACTGAGTTAAAGGCTATTAAGCTTCAAGTAGGAGGCCAATGTAGCATTTTTCTTGGTGCTACTTAGGAATATAACCAAGCAGAACAAAAGCAAATTATATGTATGAGAAACTTTGGATTAAAAAGAGACACTCGAGCCCAAGGATAACAAAATATAGTGGCAAAAATAAAATTAAACCAGTTATGTTAGATCCATGACCCCAGAAGACAGATAATACAATTTTATGTACTTTCATTTCAATCAGCAATGGAAAATTAAAATTGAATGCTATGGGAGGAATGTCACATAGTGATAAATTACAAATAACAAACTTCCTAAGTGCTTTTCCTCTAACCTATTAGTTATGATCTTAAACCTTACAGTTATGAAACATTTATTATGGGGCATGTCCCTATACCAGATTCCATTAAGGTGTCAGGAGAGCAGGTGTCTTTTAATCCACTGATTCACAACACATGCCTTTCATTATATCCCAAATGTTACCACTGTTCCCTCTGAATTTTCATATTCTAACAGATTAAAGGTTACTTGTACTTTAAAAAAATATTTAGGAACATGCACCACTTTTGCAACAAGTTGTATCTATAGTTAGGGACAATGCTTGCAAAAGCAAAAGTGAGTAAATGCAATAAACTGTTGACCCTGAAGAACTGTGTACTTTATGTGGAAGAAAACCACCTATGTAAGAAGTTCAGCAAATTCTGAACAGGATAAATATGTATAGAGAAAGGACTGCTTAAAGAGCCCTATGAATATAGACTCTAATCACAATTAAATTCATCGATCCTTTATTCATAATTCTCACATGGTAAATTCAGAAGGAATGCCTAAGTTGTTATTGTTAGTTTGCTTTTTCAACACAAACTTTCTCTAAGGTTTGAGCAAGCAATAATGGTTTTGGCTTTATTTGATATAATAACATCAGTTTAGGATCTGCCTATGGCTGCTGGATCCAAGTTAAGTCAGAAGACTGCTGAGGAACACCTCATCCTGGGAATCCTCCAGCATCTCCCATAACTGGACTTAATTTAGCATGCCAAGTCTATAACTAAAGAGGACAAAAAGTAAAGGAAAATTCTCTTTTTTAGTAGAAACTTTCTATGAAAAATGGCAATGGTAAAAGCCACATGTGTGTTCAGTCTGGAACAGAATAAACCCTAAAAGCTTAGCTCTCATCTGCTTCATTTTGCTATTCTAGCACATTCTTTTATAAATTACCTTACAGGAAGGGCTGGGTGTGGTAGTACCCTTAAACTTGGAGGATACTAATTTTTCCACGTGTGTATGAGTCACACAAGCGAATGATACTATCAGATCAATCTGTTGTTTTAGGATGATTTTGTGGGTTATTAAATTCTGTTTGGGCACCTCAGTACAATGTATTTCAATGTAGAGTCAAGGTACTTACCAAATTAAACAAAAAGTTTATATGTTTATATCCCATATTGTCCAAAACAGCATAATGTAATGATGCTCTAAGACTTACAAATTAACTTAAATTTACAGTACTGTCAACATGATTCCACAAGGTCAAACACCTACCTCTGCTATCAAGTTTCAGTAACCGATACAGAAGTATTTTGGTAAAGTGCCCACACTGAGAGCAGTTAAAAAGCAGCTCCTATTTTCTACAGAAAAATAGTGACAGTGAGTAACTCATCACATTCTCTGAACACTACACTGCACTCACAAATTCTGGAGAGTGATACCCTGGACACACAAGCTTATTTCACATTAGTGAACAGACCTAAAATTTTTATAAAGTTCTGACTTTTGGCCAGAAGATAAAACGTCCCATATATACAACATATATACAAACCCTACTTCCTAGCCTCTTAAATTGTGTAGTTCTAAAAATGGCTTTTTGACTTGTCTTTAAAGTTTAAAAGGGAAAATGTGTGCAATACATTTGTATCTGTGCTTCTGAATTAAGAAACAGTAATAAATGAGGGGGAAAAAAAGCTTAGGATAGTAGTAATCTACTTAGATTATGTACATGACCTTTGGGTATTCATGAGAACCAGTTTAAACTGTCCCTCACCTTATGAGCAACTCTGTTTTCTAAGTTACCCAGGAAATGTATCTAACCATTTACAAAAACAAAAATTCAAACATGCACTTTACAAATCATGGTCTTATTTACCTGCATATTCTTCCACAAGAAAGGTATACATTAAAAAATATTGCTCAGAAACAAAAATATATATTATCTCTTTCCTTTATCATTTAGGCATATAAATAGTCTACTGAAGATGACGCATCATTCAACAAACAAATGCAAAAACTGCTTTATATAAAGTGTGGTTCTCTGCTATTTAGCAATATAAAATACAAAATGATTACAATATAATTAGCTAATAAGGAGCTAAATTCAAGAGATTTGCAAACCAATACAGCAGTGAACAGTCCCTTATACAAAAGTCCAGTAAGGAAGAGTCAATTTCGTAACAGGTTACATAAAAATCAGGGCCAAAAAATGCATTATAAATGCAAAAAAGAGCACTGCTTCATCAGTACATTCTTCAGTCTTGTTTGGACTAGATACCAAACTTACTGTTCACTTTTCGGTTCTTCTTGTTTTCCATTAAGTTCTTGATCAACTCTGTTTAATGAAAAACAACAGAGATAATAAGACACTAGCAACTAAACAATTTTCTTTCTAAAAATTGTGACTACTTTTAGCATAGAATATTATTCTGTTAAAAACAAAGCTTTGCAAAGAAGCAGACATAGTAAAAAGGTTACCAAACATTTCCCCAACCAGGAAAGATAATTTTTAAAGACAAAAGGACACTGGCAAGAAATGTGCTTGTTGTTTCTTTGAAGATTACTGAATACTGTACATACAAATGCTCAGAGTTGTATTAAAAGTTAAATTGCAACAGGTATATTAAAATCTTAAACTGTAGCATGGCTGGGATCTAACTGATTAGAGAGTGGCAGGAAAAACAACTCCCTCAAAAATGATTTTGTTAACTGAAATACTAAAATGTCACTAATGCCACCAAATGATCCATGTTTTTAAATTCAGTGATAAAAATGCATATTTAAGAAACGATTCTCCAAAATTTTTTATTAATATACGTAGAATATAAATGCTTTTCACTTATTTTGATAGTAAGAAGCCATTAAATAACTGGAAATATCTAGATGTGGTTAAAAATCGAACTGAATTAGAATGGGTTGCATAGAGACCTATCAAAATTTAGGCAAGTGGGGATTAGAAGAATTATGTAATTACAACACAACTATAAACAACACTTTAAAGATAATGTACAACAGTCTATTACTCTTTGTACTAGTCTGAATTACTGATGGAGGGGAGTTTAAAACTTGGTACAATATACGAAGATACTCTTCACATTTGTTTCCATTTTTTGATCATCACCACCCATTACTAGGAGCACCTGAACATTAGTGAATGAAACCTAAAAGTCTTGGTCTGTGTAAAGTCAAATTAATAACATTTAAAAACATTTTTTATGCTGGTATCAAAAATATAAGTGGAGGGACGCCTGGGTGGCTCAGTTGGTTGAGCAGCTGCCTTCGGCTCAGGTCATGATCCCAGCGTCCTGGGATCGAGTCCCACATCGGGCTCCTTGTTCTGTGGGGAGCCTGCTTCTCCCTCTGCTTCTGCCTCCCACTCTGTCTGCCTGTGCTCGCTCTCTCTCCCTCTCTCTCTGACAAAAAAAAATATATATATATATAAGTGGTATATAGTCTCGATAAGGCATGCAATATACATCCGGTCTTTTCAACATCTGAAATCTGTTAAATTAGTTCTTACGAACTATTTTCACAATTACTTGATTTCTCAACTACATTCAAACAACTTTAACAGCTGCGCTCTCTCCGGCCACACTTGCACTGAGTCGTTTGAAAGAAACAGTTACAACATTTGACACTACCGTGTGTGCACACGGAGTTTTGAATCCTCCTTATGCCTGGTACTCATCATAGAGATGTCACCTTAAGTGACACACAGCACCTCCACACACAGCCTCTGTTACATTTTTAAAAATATGCTCCTTTAAAAAAAAAAATGCTCCTTTATTTTTAAAACTTGAATGTTACCATCTTCAAGCTGACAAGGATTTATTTTTTTTAAGACTAACAAACCGTGCCAAAACTAACAAGTGTCTGAAAGATATACGTAGTGATTCTATTACAGTTAAACAAGACAAAAATAAAAAAAAAAAAGAAAAACTCAAGATAAAATAGTATTGGTAGGTATCAAACAATATATTAAATAAAAAGTATAGTTCCACTATTTTTCTGATACCTAAATTCCAGGTAACTAAATACTAAGAACTTTGTAAAAAGGCACAATACAGCGGATTTTATCAACAAAGGCAATTCATTTTGAAATCCATGAAGCAGTTGACTTCATTATACAGTTATAGATTGTATTTTTAATTTCAGTTATCTGTCTGGAAAGTGTACACCAGTGCCTAGAAAGGGAAAAAAAAAGTCAGCAATATCTAAAATTACCATCCACATCTCTATGTTAAAATGTTCATTAAACTGTTAAGTGTCCTATAAAAATGTAAAGCTATGGTTCCAGCACATGGTCAACTGAATTCTTGCTCATCAACACAGTCAAA
Organism: Lutra lutra; assembly: GCF_902655055.1. Lineage (NCBI taxonomy): Eukaryota > Metazoa > Chordata > Mammalia > Carnivora > Mustelidae > Lutra > Lutra lutra. The sequence goes on from NC_062284.1 coordinate 40,724,999, forward strand.
ATGTGTTCAAAGAATTAGTTCCTTATAATTGTTTCCTTAGAATGGTCAAAATGGTAATAACTACATATAAATCTCTCACCTTAAGAAAGATTGTTCTAAAGCTGTTTTGCTAATTTGTCATTATTAAAAAAAAAAAAATCCATTAACAAGTCAGCTCCAAATCCTACATTGTTCTAAATTGCTATTTAAAATGGTAACTCTTTTATACCTTGCCTTTCATCTTCTATGCCGAGATATTAATAGCTAATAGTTTGTTATGCTCAAAGCAGAAGTATTCAAAATTAAAGACGGAAAGCAGAGTGTTTAACTATTTAATGGTATATTACTGAATTTTAGGTATTTTATCATATGTAGAATTTGACTGGTTAGCAGGCCATTTAAGCATATAGGGAAATCAATGTTGGTTAGCCAAAGAATATGTGCATTGCAAATATACTCATAAACCCCAGGGAAATAAACTGTTTCTTTAGAAGAGTACATATATATTTATCACAAGCACTAGTTAGACATTTAAGTAATATGGTGAAACAAATAAAAAAGTCTTAGAGGTAATTGGCTTTCCAAATAGTTTTCTTAGCAGTTTCTTTGGTTTTGCGATCAGTACATATAACATGAAGGAGTGAGGAGGGGCTATGACCTTTAATTCCTAATGGGCATTAATACATGATGTTAGAACAGGGTGAATCCAAGCCATATTCAGCATCAGGACTTCAGATTCACTCTATATTTGAATTCTGGGGTATGTTTATATTTACAAATGCTGTTATCTTTGTCCACAAGCTAACCAACCAATAAGGAAGAGTTAGTCTGTGCAATGCAAATGGACTAGTCTAGATGCAACCCAGTCAAGGTGTGCATATACCTTTTTTGTTTCTTTTTAAACTTTTCTTCTTCATACCTTGGTAGGGAAGAGTTATTTCAGTAAATATACATGTTATGAAGATAAACAAAACTTGAAAAAAAGGCACTAACAATAAACTCATATAAGTCTGCAGGCAAAACCAAAACTAACACACTATGTAGAAAGTCAAAATTGATCTAAGAAATCTCGCTTTGACACATTCAACAGACTAAACCTCAGATCAGTAGACCAAAAAACTTTTTCGACATTACAGGAGAGTGATATTCAAGTATTTATGTTAACAGCCTTCTACCAAATCCTTTTAAAAAATTAGATGGGAGGTGAATTCAATAAACAGAACATATTCCAGCCAGTGAAATGAACCAAGGTTAGGTGATATAAATAATATATTTCGCCAGTAATAGGATTATTCAGCGCATGGATGAATTTACTCAAATTTGGAGAAGAGCATGTTCAAGTTTGGAGAATGTTCTTTAGTACTGACTGATCAGGAAACCACCTCTTAAGACTGTAAATAGTCTTTAAAAAGAAATAGTCTTTAAAAATAAAAATTAACTACAACCAGAAATAATCCTTCCTGCTTCCTCAGGTGATGGCCTGAAGAAAACAGTATGGGGAAGGTGCTGGAAAATGGCTTCTTTCCCTTTTCCTTAGTTACAAAAACAAGAGCAGTTACAAAATATTTATCACACAGGAAGTGAAAAGGATGAGTACTGAAAAATATTTACCTCTTGCACATCAATATATAAAGATCCAATACAATTAAAGAAATAAAACAAAACATACTGTTTTATGCATTCTGGTATGCCAACATATTCCATGGGGACAAGTTCCGCTAGTTCTGCCAAATTAAAGACGTATCTAATTTTTTGGCTGAATTTTGAGCTATGGAAGAAAATAAAGATAATTACCTCAATATTCTGACCAACAGAACTGACAAGAAATTCACATAAGGAGCTGGTGTTTTTTGTTTCTTTTTTTTTTTTTTTAAGTCAATGACTCTCAGAAAATTACCTAATAAAGGGTCTTGTGACAGCTAGAAGTGTTCTGATAAACCATGAGGGATGTACAATGATTAGTGATTTTAGGTTTTTCCGTAACCTGGAGTTAAAAAAAAAAAAAAAAGGAAAGGAAAGGAAGCAAAAATTTTAAAGCTCTATAAATTCTAATGCTAGGAAAAAAGGTAAGGCATCATTAAGTATGTGCAACTTTACACACACACACACACACACACACACACACACACACACACACACACTCCTCATCCAGAAGTTCATTTAGATGTGATATTCCTAAAGACAAGGAAATACACTCTTGAATTCTGATGGTCTTTTTTACTGCTACGAGATGAGCTTTACTGCATTTGGCTAAATTTATGTCCACAGTATAGCCTGTCAGTAAATGTCTCCTAGATATATTCACTTGTCTTTAGAATTCTGTCAACCAGGGGTAGAGGACAATACCGAATACGAAATTTCATTTTTCAGGATGAGAGGGGAACTGGTACTCATTTCTTCAACACCATGAAAGGCACTAAGCCACAAGAATAGGAAATGTAAATCAGATCTAACACATTCTTATGGAGTCTAAAATTCTGAATAAAAATTACCGGCATTACCCTGAATGACTTAAAATGACCAAAAAAATCCTGCTGTTTTATTATGCATATTCCACACTTAAGTAAAGTGACCATTAAGGATTTTTTTTTTTTTTTTAAATCATAAGAACTAGCCCATGCCATGTTTAGGTATTTAGAGAAACCTATTAATGAATCTGAGTTCATTAAACTAGTTCAAGTTAGCTATAGCTTAAATCAAACCAACTGGAGATTCGAAGTTCCTTCCATTAGCATTGATGACTAACTCTGAGGAGAATACACTCCCTAGAGCTCATTTCAAAGTAAGATGATGGCTAAGCATCTTAAAAACCATAAAATATGCTAAGCACTATGAGTTAGGCAAAATTCAGAATGTACTAAAATAGGAAATGTATTAAGTTCTCCATTCTTTCCCAAAACACAAGTTATAGGGAAATGTTCAATGTGGTTCAAATAAGGAGAAAAAAAGGACTATTTTATAGTTTTGTTTTAAGGAATTATTCTTTATTAAACAGATCAAAACTAACTTCCTTCATGATCTTCTAAAATACTGAACTGAGAAAACAGAAACGTGTTATAAAATCTACAAATATAATTTATAGTGCCCTTAAGTGACCACAGGAAATAAAATTGAATAAAGCTATTATAAAAATTATTCAGACTAGCTTTCAATGTGTATTTACAATACCTTCTATCAATTTGCTGATAGCATTTCCTGAGCCATCCCAGACTGGGCATTTTCCTTCGAGTTGTAGCACCATTTAAATAAACTATCATGTAGTTTTCTGCTACTAATAGCTCCAAAGTGCCAATAACATATCTATAAAGACAAATTAAGTTTAAGCCTTAAATACTGCTTTGCAGAACCAAGAAAATTATCCAAATTATATAACGCTCTTCCTTCCCTTCAATGACAGCAAAACCAATTAAAATTTCAGAACTGTATTAGTTGGTATTATGAATATGTAACTCTAAAAGAGCTACCTTCTAGAAATACACATTTAAAAGTCTATGGATGAACTGACATGATTTCTGGGACTTGCTTCAAAGTTATACAATGGAAGAGTATACATTTTGGGAATGAAGTATAAACCTATTAACTGTGGAAGCATTTGATTCATACACAAATATTCAATACACTTCTTTTACCTTCATGTAAGTTTGAAATTTTCCCAGTAAGTTTTTTTAAAACACCACTAACTTAAGAAATAGAATGACTCTGTGGAAATAGAATTGAGTCGGTTCAGTTACATTTGGCTTTTGGGGAGTAAATGCATTTAGCCATATGATTTTGAGATAAAAATAATTTCTTTACATTTAATGTAAAATAAAGAAGTTAGAACAGATAATCTGAAATATCCATTCCAGTTTTAAACTGACAATTTTCCTGTTGAGTTGGAAAATGCATACTTTTATAATGCCAAAGAATAAGGACTTAAAGAACTGAAATGGGGATAATTATAACCTTCTCCCAGGCAAAGTTCACTTCCTTAAACTGGAGATCTAATTAGCCCAGAATTCTGTCCACATTTTTCTGTGAAGGTATACTTACTTAAAGAGATTGTCCATCAGGTATCTATAGTTAGGCTGACCACTTTCGGGCATAAAACAGACAGCAAACACAACAATGGCATTTAATCCATCCCCGTAATATCCTGAAAATTAAGTCAAAGATAAAATCACCAGCATGATTTTACTTTTCCAGAGGAAATCTGTACAGCTGACAGATTATAGTGGTTCATGTTCCACAAATTTTTTTATCAAAAAACATGGTTTCGTTTTTAACCTTATAGAGCCTTATAGATCTTTAAATCCGCTCTTCTCAAAATAGAATAAAATCGAAGAGGAAATAGTGGGCATAAAAACCAGAAACCCATTTAAAGTAGCATAATCAGAAAGCCAGTATTATTTTAGTAAATAGACAAAAGAAGTGATATAATCCAAGCAGGCATAATACGAAAACATCTGCAGCACTCGTATGCAAGTTATGGTTAAAGTGGATGCTTTTGCAAAAATACTTTTACACTCAAATATGCCTAGCATTTTGTAGATTCTAGAATAATGAAAACTACAATTACATCTTTGACAATTTTAACTGAAGAAAAAGTGTTAAAATGTATATGTTTATTATAATCTCTAGTATCTAGTAACATTGTTTTAACTTTCATTTCCATTGTTTACAAACATGCACTGAAAAGGTTTAAACACTTCAAGTACATTAGCATCTATCTCAATCTCTTAGTCACAAAACACATTGCGATAATTCAATAGCATAAAATGGTCCTAATTATTTCCTAATATAAATAAAGTGCTCTTTTTGAAAGATACTAGGTTTAAACCATGAGGCAGGTCTCACAACTTGTTTCCTATGAACTGGCTGAATTAATAATGCAAGACTGTGAACTTCCTGATCCAGATTATCCTGTTTTCTTCATCTGAATAGGATTAAATTAGGCGGAATAATGTAAATGCAAACATTCAAGTGATTTGCTTTCAGATGAATGAAGACTATAGAAATACAGACGGGAATGCATTTGGCAGAAAGTAAATCAAGTAGAAAGGACTCTACATAAAAACAAACAAACAAACAAACAAAAAAAAACCAATCTGTTTAACCTATGTGGTCCCTTTTCTTGCATTAGGATTTCATGTAATAAGAAATGTTCTAGAGGGGCGCCCGGGTGGCTCAGTGGGTTAAAGCCTCTGCCTTCCGCTCAGGTCATGGTCCCAGGGTCCTGGGATCGAGCCCTGCATTGGGCTCTCTGCTCAACAAGGAGCCTGCTTCCTCCTCTCTCTTGCCTGCTTCTCTGCCTACTTGTGATCTCTGTCTGTCAAATAAATAAATAAAATCTTAAAAAGAAAGAAAGAAAGAAAGAAAGAAATGTTCTAGAGAGTGACTTGCATTTTGACTACCATTAACGTTCTGACGCTATTTACAGTGTCTAGGCAAACTTCTATACATGGCACAGTCAGGATGGTTAGAAGTTATAATCATACTCCCATAGCTTTTCCTATTTAACTTGTAATTTAAGAAATGAAGCCTTGTATTTTTGGATATCCTAACAAATATGCAAAGCTGGTGCTCCATAAAAATGTGGAATGGACTAGTTCTATACTATATGGTAAAACTAAATGATTTATTCAGGGTTTTATTGTTTGTTTGTTTTTTTTGAAGATTTTATTTATTTATTTGCCAGAGAGAGAAAGAGAGCACAAGCAGGGGGAGCAGCAGGCTCCCCACTGAGCAGGGAGCCCGATGCGGGGCTCGATCCCAGGACACCTGGATCATGACCTGAGCCGAAGGCAGAAGGCAGACACTTAACCAACTGAATCACCCAGGAATCCCTATTCAGGGTTTTAATGTAAAATAAGAGTCATAGTTTAAAATGCCAGGTTTTACTTATATACACAAAAAGACAAGTACAAGAATGTTCAAAGCAGTTTTAATCATAACGGCCCAAATAGGAAACAACTCATAAGTCCATCAAAAGAAAAATGAATAAGCCAATTGTGGTTTATCCATACAATGAACTACTACTTAGTAATGAAAAGGAATGAACAACAGACACAAGCAACAACATGGATAAATGTCAAAAACATGCTGAGCAAAAAAAAGTCAACAAAAGAGGGTACACTATATGATTCCAGTTAAACAGAATTCTAGAACAGGCAAAAGTAATCATGGGGGCGGATATTAGAATAGTGGTTACTGGAGGGGGATATTCATTGGGAAGGAGTCTGAGAGAATTTTGGGGGGCAACGAAAATGTTTTACATGTCTAGCTGTAGGTGATATGGTTATATGGGCATCTGTCAAAACTCACTGAATCCTACCTTTCAGATTCGAAGTGAAAAAGTCAGAAAGAAGAAAAACAAATACTGTATGGTATCACTTATACGCAGAATCTAAAAATGCCAAACTTAGAAACAGAGACTAAAATGGTGTTTACCAGGGTCTAGGGGGAAAGAAGATATGCTGGTCAAAGGGTACAAACTTACAGTTATATGATGAATAAGTTGTAAGGATCTAATGCGCAGCGTAACGACTCTACACAGTAATACTGTATTGTGTAAAGTTGCTAAGAGAATAGATCCTAAATGTTCTCACCACAAAAAAAACAAATGGTAATTATTATGCAGTATGTATTGTATCAGATCAACACGTTTTAACCTTAAACTTAACAATATGTCAATTATATCTCATGAAGCTGGGCAAAAACTGCAAATGCTACAAAAAAGGATTATACCATTTCACTATATATAGATTATAAATGCATAAAAAAGGAGACAAAGTCTCAGTTTGGGGGTTGTCTAGAGGTCAGGTGGAAAACGGTTTTCACTGGATATTCTTATACCTTTTGAATATACTGTGTGCATGCACTAATGATTTTTAAATTTAGTTTTATCCTTTTACTTCAAACCTGTTGTTTCTAAAATGACATGATAAATGTTCACTATATATACATTTTTTTACTCAAGATAGAGTTTCTTTAGGCATTTACATTTCTGATATTGCACTAAAAAATATGCTCTTTGACAGCTCTTACCTCCATGGCTGATAACTTTCTTATAGGGTTCAATTGCCTTCATATCAACCCTGTGGTCCTGTTCTCCAATTCGGAACATACGCCAGCGTCGTCCATCTTCTTTTTCCTCTGCTGTTGTGTATTCAGTAATTGAGCCTTTCCTAATAACTTCAGTAGTTTTGGGTTTTGGAAGATCATCTGTCAAAATAAAAGGTTTTTGAATCACAAATTGTTATCTGTACAGTAAAAATCAAATTACATGTTAACCACTTTACTATCTAATTAGATTGTCCAGAGAATATTTCATTATACCTTCCGTCGAATTTTAAGTACTACTTCTGTAACAGAGGAAAAATCTTGTTATTGATAATGAAGCCATTTTATGTTTTTGGAAATTATGGCTAACTTTTTTTGTATTGGCTAATTCAGAAAGCAATTCACAGCGCAATGTATGTGCATAAGTTCAAAAAAGATAATTCATACAGCCATCAGAATCTTAGTACATTGGCCTTACAATGCTGTTCAGATTCTATTTACAACACTGTTCTTGGTAGTTACCACTATGGGTTATTTAAAGTAACTGAGAGCAAATTGGTTTTTTGTTCTTGAGCACATAAATTATTCCCCAAACACTGTAATACCAGATAGAAAGTGGTTAACCAGTCGATGATTATTTCTCATTTGATCAGGTTTATTGAGCAGAAATTTACTGATAATATTCTGATGTGTACATGCAAACGTCTATTTTAAATTGACATTAGCCAAAGCAGAAGCACCAATGATTAGGTGTAATTTATAGTTCAAGATTGCACTTTAGCGGATTTTAAATGAAGTAATGATTTTCAAAATTTTAGTATTGTAGTCCTTACCAAAAGATGGGGGAAGGGAAACCTACGCCATGTTAGTTGTTTGTTTCCAAGATAAAGCTGTTAACGGAAAATATCCTTCCAGGAAATGACTACAGCAGCATTAAAGAAAGAAGAGACAAAACACATAGGCAGAAAACTATTTCAGTATCTTTTTAAAATATTATTACTGGACTGCTTACTGAACCAGTAAAATAGGAAAGAGAAAAGGAACAAAGATACAGTATATCAAGGATCTTACTCTTTACTACAGATAAGACACATAGGGCTAAAACACTGCTTTCAAGTAAAAATCATTTTAAAGATGGATATACCAACAACTATATAAAGATACTATACACAGAAATTATCTAATTAAAGAAAACATGCAAAGCAAAAGAGATGCCAATTCCTTTGAATTCTAAGTAACTAATAATAAGGAACATAAAGTTTGGGGACTAAGAGTACACATTAATTCAAGATGGTTGTTCACATAGTGCACTATCAGGCAAACCTAATTAAAAAATCACCCTAAAAAAACTCCCTTCAAAGCTCCCTCTCTGTAAACCCCTAACTACTTTTAGCATATTCCCTACGTTGCATGTCTCTTCAAAGCTTTTTTTCTTAGCTGATTGACTAAATAAAAGAACATGCCGTAACGATCAAGCAATATTTGGGGAGCAGCATGAAAAAACATAACTTCACAATACTGGGCAATTAAGATAGAAAATAAAGCCACCCATGTAATCTACTAAAAACAGTTTTGAAAGCCATAAGAATATTCAGTGCCAGCAGAATTTCCCATCTTAGTAACAAAATATAGCAGGAACTTTAAAAAAAGAGTAACTTCATATGTCAACAAAATCCCTTAATCATCGATTTTAGGTTCAAGATCAAGTTTTAAGTTTTTCAATTATCCTAATATGAGACTACTTTTCAAAAAACACATATGTATAGAGAGACAAACATTCATTAATAAAGATCAGATAAAACATTGAAACATTTACCTTCCCACTCAAATTCATTACTGTTTTCTGATGGCGTGTCTAAGCCATCTAAGTCAATCTCCCCACTTTCATCCAAATCATCTGACAGCACAGAGCCATCGCTAGGATCCAGGGTCAGGCTAATATCTGGAGCCATGAGTTTCTTTCTTACTTTATTTCCATTAACTTCTAGCGAGCATGGAATGGGTTTAAAAAAAAAAAAGTGAAAAACAGATTAGAAGGAATGTTTACTTGCTTAAGTTGAATAGGAGAAAAAAATTTTAAAAATATTTATTTTTTTAGGGCATCTGGATGGCTCAGTCGGTTAAGCAGTTGCCTTTGGCTCAGGTCATGATCTCAGGATCCTGGGATCCAGCGGTGAATCAGGCTCCCTGCTCAGTGAGCAGTCTGCTTCTCCCCCATTCTCTGTCCCTCTCCCTGCTCATGCGCTCTCTCCCTTTTCACAGTCTTTGCCTCTCTCTCAAGTAAATAAATAAAAATCTTAAAAATATATTTATTTTTTTGAGAGAGTGAGAGTGTGAGCATGTGAGCAGGGGGAGGGGCAGAGAGAAAGGGAGAATCTTAGGCAGCCCCCCTCCACCCTGTACAAAGCCCAACCCGTGGTTTGATCTCATGACCTGGGCCAAAATCAAGAGTAGGATGCTTAACTGACTGAGCCACCCAGGTGCCCTGAATAAGAGAAAAATTCTAATCACTTCATTCTTGAGAAAAATAACATGAATCAAACATAATCCCAAAGCATTAATTTACAAACCTTAGATTTTGGTCGTTATTGCTTCTACATCATGGAAAGACAACACATTCCAGCAAGTATATATATTTTTAAGTAATAGAGGCAAACATTACAGTCAGCTTACCACTAAAAATGATCTCCTCTCAACCTTTTACTGTAGAAATTTCCCAAGCCCAAGGGTATGTTTTTGCAATGTTAAATTTCCAAAGCATTCAAAACATTCACTTACTCTTTGGCTCCGTATAATAGAATAAAAAGTGAGTATACTTTTTTCCCTTGACAAAGAATGTGTTAAAAAAAATAGCACAAAGTCTACCGTTTCATTGAAACTCAAGTGCCAAGTTCTTACCAGGCTGGCTCTCTGGTCCACTTACAGCTAATACATCTGCTTCCATACTATCATCCTCTGGTAAAGGTCTAGAAAATACAGACAAAATTTTTAATTCACAAATTAAAAGAACTTTTTTGTAGTTCAAAGAGATATTAAAAATATCTCATAGAACCAATTATGTGGAAAACTGAATAAAGTGGTTTCTTAAGCTTCAGTAATTTACAAACGACTTTTAAAGACAAAATTTTCAGACTGTCAGATGATTTACATATTTATGTAAGTAACACATAAAAGCAGATATAACTTCCTTATGTAACTGCTCTTAAATACAACTACAAAACAAACCTAAAAATTACAAACAACCTAAAAAAAAATAACTCAAATGCATGAGCTTAACGTGAAATACAATACAATGTGTGGTGAAGGTAAACAGTCCCTCACGTGAGAGGATGGCAACAATGGCTACAATTCTTTTGAGCTCAGCATTTCTATATTATTCCTATTATCACCATGTGCTATGTAGTGACTTGGTACTTCCACCAGCTGTCCATATTCCCACTGTTAAGGGACCTTCCTATGCCCTGAGATGGTCTTCTGACCAAGATGGTATGAAAGCACAATTTTAATATGGTCTGCCTTTGCCCTTTTTCTCTTAACCTAGCGGTACCCATACAAAAACAACTACAAATGCAAACGTGTCAAAGTAGCTGGCCAGATAATCTAAAAAACCCTTATTTAGTAAGCTTTCTTTTAAAATAGAAGCATAAAATTTAACAATTCTTACAGACATCTAAAGACTCCCTTCTCCCAGGAACCCCTCAGACTCATTTAAGAAATACTACATTTAAGCATTTTTTATAACAGCAAACATTTTACATTTAAATGTTGAAAACAAAAATAAAGATTATGGGAAGACCACATATATATTTGGTGGAAAATAAGATATTGGAATATTCGTCTAACTGCTGGAAAGGAACTTCCATTTTCTAGTATCAAATGAACACCTTTTGACACTGGGTTTCTGTAAGAAGCTCAAGAGTCACTTAATAAGTGACATCTTAGTAAAGACATTTTGAAGTTTTGTTTTAAATCTGTTTTCATTTGAAAGCATTGCTCACATTGGAAAATCTTCATCTTGCCATTCTTCTTTAAGTTCCACACCTTCCATCCTCAGCTTAGATTCAATATCAACTACAAACTCCTGATAATCCGGAGAGCCAATGCCCTGGGAAAAGAGGAAAATTTGTGACAACATATTTTCCATGTTCCTTTTTATCTGCTAAAAAGGTGCAATAATCTTATACCTTAGTTCATTCACATTTCCACCCTGGTCATGGAATCAATTTACTGGGTTGCAACTACCATTTAAAAAAAAAAAAAAAAAGAATTAGAATGAAAACCAGGGTATATATATTCTAGTAAAGTAAGTACTATTTGTAGTAAGGGTATTGCAGAGTGAAAATATTTGCTTTCAGTTATATATATGCATGTGTGTCCCAGGTTGTGATTTAAATTTTACTAAGTTTTGTGAATTACGTAGAAAGAATCTGAGGTGGGGGGGGTGAGGCACAAGGAATAAAAGTAAATATATTCTCTACTCTGGACCCATAATTAAATTTTCTGTCCTCTGGATAGAAGCTGATCCTAGAAATTGAACACTAGCAAATTGCATTTCCATTCATGATTCAGTAAAGCCAAGTGGTATGTGTGCTGCATCTTTTAAAAACGGACATATAATTAATATTTTTTTAAAAGATTTTATTTATTTATTTGAGATAGAGAGAGCGAGCATGAGAGGGGAGAAGGTCAGAGGTAGAAGCAGACTCCCTACCAAGCAGAGAGCCCGAGGTGGATGGAACTGGATCCTGGGACTCCAGGATCATGACCTGAGCCGAAGGCAGTTGCTTAACCAACTGAGCCACCCAGGTGCCCTATAATTAACATTTTAAAAAATATTATTTATTTATTTGACACAGAGAGAGAGAGCGAGCACAAGCAGGGGAAAAGGCAGAGAGAGAGGGAGAAGCAGGCTTCCTACTGAGCAGGGAGCCTGATGTGGGGCTTGATCACAGGACCCTGGGATCATGACCTAAGCCAAAGACAGAGGCTTAATCCACTGAGCCACCCAGGTGCCCCTATAATTAACACTTTTAAACTGAAGTATAATTAATATGTGCACTGTTTTCTATACTTCCATTTCTGTAGTTTCAATTCCATCATTCCAGAGTCACTGAAAAAAGGCTACTCAGTAACTATCCAGTAAATGAACGCTACATTTTGATTTGCTTTGTATCTACACTAAAGTTTTCCCATGTAGTTCAGCATAAGTTTTCAGACACTGGACTTAATGACTATTTCTGTTCATGCAATTACACGTGCTCACCTAGGGCATTCAGTTTTAGTTTCAGTCTGTCCAAGGAGGGCTGTTGGTCCCGACATTCTCACTTTACAAAGTGAAGAATGCAGAGATTGGTTTGGTTGATGGAATAAGACCTGGAAGTTTAAGTATATCATTTAAGAAGTAATAAAAATCAGCAGGTTAATGTCACAAGAACTGTGACAACTTTAGGGTACAAGAGGTACAAATGAGCTAATATTTAGTTCAGTTGCATTAGAGCAAATCAATAGATGATTGAAGTTGTTTTTTTTGTTTGTTTTTTTTGTTTTTGTTTTTAAGCAGTAGAACATGTGTTTCTTAAGAGATAAAAAGTAACACTACAAGTATTAAAAACAAAGCAAGAAGTTATTGGTCCCAGTGGAAGAAGAAAGAGAGTGAGATGGGGAGAATGACTGATACTTTTCATAGTGAATCCTAACCTATCTGACTTTTAAAACCATGTATATATAACTTTAAAAATACTTTTCAAATAAAACAAATGGTGCCAGCCATTCACTTCAATTAGTTTTGTAAAACAAAGACATGATGCCTCCACATACTGGAGTATCACTCAGCCATAAAAAAGAATGAAATCCTGCCATTTGCAACAACATGGATTGGTCTAGAGGCTATAATGCAAAGGAAAAAAATCAGACAAAGACAAATACCGTATGACTTCACACATATGTGAATTTAAGAAACAAAACATGAACAAAATAGAAAGATAAAAAACAGACTTAAATACATAGAACAAACTGGTGGGGAGGTGGGTAGGAAATGAATGGAAGAGTGAAGAAGGTTAAGAGCACACTTCTCATCATGAGCACTGAGTAACACACAGAATTGCTGAATCATTACACGGTACACCTGAAACTAATACAACACTGTTAATTATACTGGAATAAAAAAATTAAAAAATTAAACAAAGATGTGGTCATGATTTGTAGTTGCTTTATCTGCTGCCATTACAACGCTCAAAAGATGTACAAAGCTGTACAGAAAAAGCATTATGCTTAGAACAACAACAAAATTACACTGATAATTTTCTAATGTGCTAGATTTTTACATAGTAAACTAAATTTATATCTCTGCCAAGACTGGGAGGCTCTCTTCTCAGTTTGAATTCTTACTTATACTCAAGGAACGGTTTCATACATTCTCAAAAGGTTTAAATTTTCAAGGACCCACTTTCAAGGACAGAAAAAATGGCCAATGCTCTATTCCTCACCAATATATTTGCTTGGAAAACTCAGTATTTATATATGTGAGTAAGTCATTTTTAATTCTCTGGGAAAACACTGAACCAGGCAATGTTGAGAAATTACTGGAAAACACACCTAAATTACAGTGATCTTAACTTAATTTACCACATTCTGTGTTTCTTTTTTTTTTTTTTAAGATTTTATTTATTTTTTTGACAGACAGATCACAAGTAGGCAGAGAGGCAGGCAGAGAGAGAGAGGAGAAAGCAGGATCCCTGCAGAGCAGAGAGCCCAATGTGGGGCTCGATCCCAGGACCCTGGGATCATGACCTGAGCTGAAGGCAGAGGCTTTAACCCACTGAGCCACCCAGGCGCCCCACATTCTGTGTTTCTAATACACAGTCTACACCTCAACACAGTCTTCACTGATCATTGATTGTTCTCTGATGGCAACTTCTGTAGAGAAGAAAATAAACAAAAAAGAGATACCTATCTTACCAATCTCCTATATTTTGGACACAGAACTAGTATAAAGACCCCCAAATTGTGGCCAACAAACCCAAATACTTAATGCTTATTCCCTTAGAAATTAATGCTCCTGTGAGACTGAAACACTCTATTACTAAAGGTTGAAAACTGTCTCTTCCAAATTTTTAATTCACAGTACTTCTCAATTTTTTTCTTAAGTCTTTTATAATCACTCTAAAGTAAACTAATATACTTCCTAAATTCAATAATCAGAAAAAGTTTATGTTATTTTGTCTCGCCTTTTTGCAGGTGTTGGAAAAATATCGGATGTTCCTGTTGTCTGTTTACAATACCCCAGGTGGAGGCACCTGGGTGGCTCAGTGGGTTAAGCCTCTGCCTTCAGCGCAAGTCAGGATCTCTGGGGTCCTGGGATCGAGCCCTGCATCCAGCTCTCTGCTCAGCGGGGAGCCTGCTCCCCACCCCCGCCTGCCTCTCTATGTACTTGTGATCTCTGTTAAATAAATAAATAAAATCTTTAAAAAAATAAAAAATAAATAAAATACCCCAGGCGCCTGGGGTGGCTCACTGGGTTAAAGCCTCTGCCTTCTGCTCAGGTCATGATCCCAGGGTCCTGAGATTGAGCCCCGCATCGGGCTCTCTGCTCAGCAGGGAGCCTGCTTCCTCCTCTCTCCCTGCCTGCCTCTCTGCCTACTTGTGATCTCTGTCTCTGTCAAATAAATAAATAAAATATTTTTTAAAAAATAAAAAATAAAAAAAATAAAATACCCCCCATACTCAGAGAAATATTCAGTATCTCAAAATTAAAAGCAGAGATTGAAAGTTGCTATCACTATATTCCCAACACCTTGCATGGTGTCTGGCACATAAGCCTGTAAATGGTAGTTATCTGAATATTGTAAGGTAGGGCACTGGATAGCAGGCTTTGTTTTGCTCTACCCCTTAGGATTATTTTTCTTATTCAACTACATTATTCAACAGGCTTCCTGTTGTTTTATCCTCAAAAAGTGTAATGAAAATATTTAGGGCAACCCACACACATGCAATTATCAATTTCTGTTGGTAAAATAATTCGTTATTTGTAAGAGAAAGTATGTAACTTGTGAAATTCTGTAAGACAAACCATGTCCTTTAGTTCCCCTACCACTTGAATAAGTCTATCACTTGAAAACTCCTCTAAACATAGAAAGCCCGAGTCCTTCAGGTCTCTCAGCTGATTTATTAAACTTTTACTTCAAAATCGTATTGAAGCATGTGATTTTAATACACAAAGCACATGGACATGGATATTTAGTTCAGGGATAATTATTTAAGCTAGTTAAACAGAACCTAGGAGAGATACAGATAGATTCACTCTTAACCATCTCAGCACAGACTGTAGGGCGAAAAATACACTAGGTAGACAAAAAGTTCAAACAGTTGAGAGAGTATTGTTCTTGGAAGGGCTTAATCATCAGCAGCTGTAAGAACAGGAAACAAACAAGAAAGGAGCAATAAAAGCACAACCACTGAGAAGGAAATCAGGACAATGCTGACTCACAATCAACTGTGGCTGTTTCCCATTTTTTGTTCATAAATTTGGTCAATTAGAAAGAGGAAATAACACTTTAAGATGCCATTTGTTAAAATAACCTAATGCAACAGGAATTACTTGATTTCTCAACATACCTGTGGTTCTGAAACCACATGATTATTTACACCAATTCAGATAAATTCAGAATACTTGCTGATCCCTCAGTGAGGTTAATAATCAAGAAAAATGGAGTACCTACTGATACAACTTGTGTCAGTAGGGAGATTGGTGTAAATTCAACCAAGGGAAATGTGGTGGTAAATTCAACCAAGACGAAGAGGATTTCCCTATGCAACTCAGCAATATAAGCAAAAATTAAATATTAAAATCATATTTACAACTGTCTAAATTATAAATTGTAATCTTACATGCAACTTTACTATTATGTAGTTTAATAGTGCTGCTGGAATAGGTGCTGATAACCACCATCTATGCTGAAATCACTTACTATTGGCAGAAGGAAATGCCCGGGCAAGTCTTTCACTTCTCCATTTAAACAAAAGGGCTTCATTGTAAATATTTATGTTCGCTTCTCTATGAGGCTGGCGACACTGGTAGTGCTATAGGAAAATACTTTAGGCCAGTCTATATGTTTACAAAGATCACCAAAACACGTCCAGAAAAATCTTAAATACTTGTCACTGTTTCCTTGAGAGCAGGGTCATGTGGGTTTTTAAGAGTGAAATGACACGGGGCGCCTGGGTGGCTCAGTGGGTTAAAGCCTCTGCCTTCGGCTCAGGTCATGATCTCAGGGTCCTGGGATGGGGCTCTCTGCCAACAGGGAGCCTGCTTCCTCCTCTCTCTCTCTCTCTGCCTGCCTCTCTGCCTGCTTGTGATCTCTGTCTGTCAAATAAATAAATAAAAATCTTTAAAAAAAGAATGAAATGACACAATATGATGTCACCTTATGTCTGTTACAATGAGCATTCCTGAATAGACAAGGAAGAGCAAATGTAGACAGGGGTGTGGAGAAAAAGGAGCCCCTGTGAACTGTTGACAAGAATGTAAATTGGTAAAGCCACTACAGAAAACAGTATGGAGGTTCCTCAAAAAGTTAAAAATAGAAATACCGTATGATCCAGCAATTCCACTTCTGGGTATTTATCTAAAGGAAAAGAAATTACTATCTCAAAAAGATACATGTGCAGCCCCATATTCACTGAAGCATTATTTACAATAGCCAAGATATGGAGGCAACCTGTTTCTATTGATAAATGAATGGATAAAGAAATCGTGGTATATACACACAATAGAACATTGTTCAGCCATAAAAAGAATGAAATCTTGCCAGTTGGGACAACATGGATATAGATCTTGAGGGCAGACAGACAGATCTTAAGTCAGACAGAGAAAGACAAATATTATATGGTCTCACTTATATGTGGAATCTTAAAACACACACACGCACACACCAAGTTCAAAGATGCAGAAAACAGACTGGTGGTTGCCAGAGGGGATGGGGTTGGACGAATGGGTGAAGGGGGTCAAAAGGGACAAACTACCAGTTATAAAATAAATTCTAAGGATGTAATGTACAGCACGGTGATTATAGCTAATACTGTGTTACATATCTGAAAGGTGCTAAGAAAATAAAAGTTTTCATCACAAAAAAATTTTAATGTGCGCCAATGAATGTTAAATACATTCATTGTGGTGATCATTTCCCAATATATAAAAATATCGAATCATTGTTTTATGTACACCTGAAACTAATATAATGTTATATGCCAGTTGTACCTCAATTTAAAAAAAGAACAAAATGAGATACTCTACCTGAAACGTTAACACAAAAAATTCGAGAAAAATTACAATGCTGCTGACTTTTCTCAAAATTGTGAAAATAAAGCAAAGGATAATTATGCCACCTGCAAACAGTACTTTTATGATCAGTATGCAGAACATACTGGAGAAGTTCTAAGACCTTTAAGAAGATTAAAGTCTAATATTGATTTCTGACACTTTATCGTAGTTATACATATTTGTTGTAGTATAAAATTGTAATTGTAGAATACTACTATCATCATATTGTACTAGTATTCTGCTTTATACAATGTAAGCTTAAGATAATTTTCAGCCACGGTTAATATTTCAGAACTGGCTATATATACTTCCTTTTTTTGATACCCTCCTCCATCGCTGCTCCTACAGGCTTTGCTGCAGAGGCCATGAAAGGAACCACTTTCCTTTTCACATTTACTAACCACTTGCACATTCATCATCCCTATATGTTCTAATCAACAAAACATCAAAAACAATGTTTTTCCAACAAAAACACTGGTGTTATTATCCCGGTTTTACATTGAGGCAAATGACATTACTTCTTGGTTCCCAGATTAAATGTAGACTGTTTCTAATACAGCGCACTGTTTCCAGTTCACTGGGAACTTTATACAGAGTAAGCCTATAATGCCAGATTTGGTTACATTTAACTTCAAAGGTCCTCTAACACTTAAAGACCACAAAGGCACTGACTTATGATCTAGTTCATGATTCGTGTTTGCAGAAGCGGACCGGTCATGGACCGGTCATACTTCCTGTATAAGCCCAACAATGTTAGGCTGCGATAGAAAGAGATTATGAAGAACGAGAATAGTTTAGAAGAAATGTAAAATGACAAGAACTAAGCAAAAGATGTGAGAGTTCATCAAGAAGATAGTATAGGAGGTAACTACATTGGGTAATTTCAGTTATCAACGTTATCTTATTTACAAGTTGAGAAATTCTTATAAAATTTTAGAAAAAGAGTATGTTTCATTGAAAAAGTTAAGAAACTAGGCATTAAGAGAAATAGAGATCCTAATCAAAAAGGAGAAGTTGGAAAAAAAGCAACTCTAAAATGCAATCACACACTTCATTCAATTAACTGTAAGGAAGGGACTATGACTACCAGGATGAACACGGCAAAAGCCGTGCTCTCAAAGGGCTTCTGCAACAGACAGACAAGGTAAGTTTCAAAGCAACGTTGTAGACGCGAATAAAGTTAACAGGAGCTGATCTAGTACACCTCCATCTGCATCAGATACCCAAAACCAAAAAACCCAAACTATTAAGCAAAAAGTTATGTCTGAATCCACGCGGGAACTCGGCTTTTATACGTAGGAAAAGTCTACTAAAGCCTTCATTACAAATGTAGCTTCCGTGTCTATTCCCCGAGGGTACAGGGCACATCAAACGTCCGAGTTTCTTTGTTCTGTACCAGAACTGACGCTGGTTTTACATTCGCGACCAAAGTGGCCGGTCACCGCACCCAGACCAGGGTGTGCGCAGCGGGTCCGAGAGGGGGGTAAGATCCATCCCGAGCACAACAGCACAAACGGAAAAGGGATGGCCGGGGGGCGGATAGCAAAGGCAAACAGAAGCCGAGCCAAGGGCGGGGGCCTAAACTGGGCGGGGATCCGGGAAGCGCCTCGCGAGCAGGTTCCCGGGCGCCCCCTACGTCGGATAACCCTCTGAGCTTCCTCTCTCAGGCTGTCCGGGGGGCACTCAGCCCTCCGACGTCCACCCCAGGCCTGCTCTCAGCCCAGACCCGCCGTGCCCAGCCTTCCCCGGCCACACTCACCCCGCAGGAAGCCTTGGCTCCCTCGTCTTCTTCGCCCCTCCAGGCCGGCGACGTGGGACTGACGGCCAGGGCGCAGGAGATAGCGCCGAGAGGAGCCCGCTCCCCTCGGACAGTAGCGGAGACCCGGGCCCAGTCCCCCGTCTACAGCTGCGGCGGCAGCAGCTGACCCGGATACAGAGTGCGGCCCCGACGGAAGTGACAGTATCCCGGCCTTCTTCAGGCGCGGCGGCCCGCGGAGATGGAGGCGTGGCTTCTCCGAGCAGCCTAGCCTCTGCCCCGCCCCCTTGACCGTCCCGGACTCGCGTCCGCGCACGCGCCTGGGGGCAACCCCGCATCCCACCTGGGTACCTTGGTACCTGGGTACCTCTCTACCTTGGTACTCGGCTTTTGAGACTCAGAGATATTTTTACATTATTAATGTTGGCTTTAGTGATCATTAAAACAATTTTATAGGATAAAATGGGTGAAGATATGGGAGGGGAAAATATCCGAAGCCTCATTTTGGGAAACTAAACCTCAGAAGAATCCTTAGAATTTTGTAAAATTCTCGAGGGTGAATACAACAGTGCTGCCCAGACTATATGTAGGGAGCGATCAGATTAATTTTTTGAATTACCAGTTGTGGTCCATGCTCTGGTAAGATAAGATACAAATGTTAGAAACATTTTATCATTAGAGTGAACAGCTATATATCACCTGTAAAGTTACCAAAAAGTTTTCCAAATGCTTACTCTCAACTTCTGTTCCTGCCTGGCCGTGGACTGGTAACAGAAGGACCCAGCTCTGTGGATCGTACTTGGAGTAACAATGCTGCTCCCCAGCTTTAAGGAACTAAGATTAGTTTGGAGAACATAATAATCCCTCTCGGAATTCTTAGGAATTCTTATCCACTAATCCCGACAAAGGCAGCAGTCAACTCAGCGCAATGCATTTGAGAATGGGGGGGAGGGTGTTTAGGGGGAACTGAAAGCTCAAAAATTTAAATCATTGACCGGAAATGCAGCTCCCGGGTTTACACCGTTTTGGCAACATTGTCTAATGTTGGCAGGGGGCTAAACTCTCTGTTTCCTCTATAAAAACAGGTAAAGATGATATCTATTTCCTAGGATTTTTGTGAGATAAAGCGCTATCTACTAGAACTGTGCTTGACACATTGTAATCATATATGTTTGATATTATTTTCCACCTGTTCTAGCAGTTTTGTTAAATAGCTGGCAGAGAAAACAAAACGGATCGACTGATAAACAGAGCTTTAGCTAAGCAACTTCTTGGATCATGCATATGTAAGCGATTTCATCTTCACTTACAGAATTTTCATAGTTCCATATTTTGCTTGTTTCTGTCCTGCAATGAGGAGCATTCCTCACAAGGTGGCAGCAAATCACTTGAAATCATATATAGTTGTCTTTTTTTTTTTTTTTTCTTTTTTTTTCTTTTTTCTTTTCTTGCGATCTTTGTTTTTTTTTAATCTCAAATTTTATTGTTTAGTAAGTTTGGTCAGTGTTTGCTTTGGTTATGAATAATCCATTCTAGATTTGTCTTTTTATCCCCATCTCATGAATTACCCATATTTATTGTTGAAACATTTGAAACTATAGATGAGGCAAAAAAGATAGTAACTACTAATACGTTTATGTATATCCTTTTAGATTTTTGTATACATGTAACCATATAAATAACGCATATGTTTTTATAAAAATGAAATAATGTACCTAAAAGTTTATAATCTTTTTTTTTTTTTTTTTTTCATTTAAAAATATATTGTGGGGGTACCTGGGTGGCTCAGTTAAACCTACCACTCTTGATCTCAACTCGGGTCTAATCTCAGGGTCATGAATTCAAGTACTGCCTTGGGCTCCATGATGTGTGTGGAGCCTACTTAAAATGTAATAAAATAAAAAATAAAAAAAATAAAAATATATCCTGAACTCCTTTTCAGGTCAGTAAAAATATATCTTGAACTCCTTACACCATCATTTTTTTTATTATGGATAATTTATGTATTAACAATTCCTTATTGAACATTTAGGTTGCTCCATTTTTTAATAGTTAAAAACCATACTTACAAACCAAAAAGTCAGAAACCTAAGACTGATTTTTCAAACAACACAGTAGTTATATTTTTAAATAATATGCTCCATATATTTTCTTTCAGCTTTTAGGTGAAATACCTGTAAGCAATGGATGCATTTGTTAGCCTGAAAAAAGTATAATAAATTAATAAAATCTTAAAAAAAAATTTTTTTAAAAAGGATAATAAAAAAAAGTTTTCCCTGTGTTTACAGATTTTTTGGACAATCTTCAGTATATTTTTACAATCACTTGTTTTCTTCTGTGTGACTCCTTGAATAGGCATACATTCAGAATCTTAAAAGTTGGAAAATAATTCAGAAGAAAAAATGTGCCTTTAGAACATACCATCTATAAAGTGATACATTTGCTCAGAACCACCATCAACCTTTTCTTTGTGGTTTTGGGCTTTAGCATTATATTTAAATAGTCCCTCCTCATCCTAAAATTAGACAAGTAGTTATAGTTGCTTAGATTTTATTTAAGATTTTTTTAAAGATTTTTTTTAATTTAAGATTTTATTTATTTATTTGGTAGAGAGAGACATTGTGAGAGAGGGAACACAAGCAGGAGAGGGAGGGAGAGGCAGAAGCAGGCCTCCCGCTGAACAGGGAGCCCAGGACCCTGGGATCATGACTTGAGCCAAAGGCAGACGCTTAAAGACTGAGCCACCCAGGCGCCCCTATTGTTTCATTTTTTCAAAAACCAGTAACATTAAATTCAATCGGAATTTTGTCTATCTACTTATGATATGAGGTAGGGAATCTGATTTTGCCAAACTGACACACTAGTTTGCCTAACATCATTCACGGAATAATCCAGTAATTCCTAAACTTGACGAGGACTCAATCAAATGAAAGTTTACTTTCAAAGAGGTCATCTCAGGTGGCCGATGTTATTCAAGTATCCATTCACAAACATTCTGACAAAAGTTTGTATTCCTTCACAAACCATCAGTGATCAAATTTGCAATGAACATATTATGAGTCAATGCTATTGGGCCCCAAGGGTACAGATAATAAAGACAGAGTGTTTGTTTGCAAGGGACTCTCGGACTAGGTCAGGAGAAGGGCAAAGGAACATGGTAAAACCCCTTGGTGGACTGAGGCGACATTTGAATTTCCCAAGTGCAGCTAAATAGAAGGGAGCTAAACAGCTGGCAGGGGAGCAGGGGGAAGTGGGACCTGTCAAGGAAGACTTTCTGAAGGAGGTTATCTCTGGCTTAGTAATACAACGAAGATCTTCCAGCCAGAGGGAATGGCATATGCAAATGCACAGAGGCTTCTAGGAACTGCCCCTTCTTCTCCAATGACTGGAGCCCCAGCAGTGGGAGGATAAATGGGTGTGAATGGCCAGTATCAAAAATAAGCTGACCACACGAAAGGGGGAGGTATTTTTTTAACGCTAAGAATTTATTCAGAGCCAATATAATGAACAACATGGAAACGCAATCAATTATTTGTTTATAACTGCTTCAAAAGAAGAGATTGAAAGATGTCCCTCACAATAATGGCATTATTAGGACAAGTTCTGAGAGAACCACTTTGAAGGAGGCATTTGAATACACACTTCGGTATGTGTGTTAAAATCACGCACGTTACTTTGCCATACTTCATACATCAAAACAAAAGCGCTCAGCCAAAACAGATTTAGAGAGTGCTGAGTCTACCTGCTTCTCACCCCCACTACAACGTTGGATCAGAGAGGTAGGGTGAGAGATGATGAAGAAGACATTTCAGACAACACTAGGAAAATGCTTGTGTAAATTCAAATTTTAGAAGGCAGAATGTACATTAAACAAAACTCTTGAATAATGCTGCACTCCCCACTGTATAATTTTATAGACAGATTGTTATTCTTGCTTATGAGCATATAAATTCAGTGTTGTTTGGCAGCTCGCTCATAATTTTTGAAAAAAATGTGAAGTATCCTTTTTACATGGACTGAAGATGTCTTTGCTGGTTGAGCTTGAGGGTAAAACTGGATACAATTATATATTCATTTAATTATTCATAACTTGAGTCTGAAATGCATGTATATATATTTTTCACTTATTCACTTTATAAAATTCGAAACTAAACCCAGCAGCAGTTTTATCTTTGGCTTGGTGACAAGTTTCTTTTCGACAATGAACCAGTAAAAGAAATTATTCCAGAGAGAATTTGTGCTTCATTTCAAAAAATCAAATTGGATTGCACACATATATTACACATCACTGTTGCAAGATGCTTCCACATTTCACAGAGCACATAGAGGGAAACAGCAGCACACATTTTTAAGAAATTTTTCCACATGCAGAATTAGATTATGGCCATTCAAGAGGAAAACTAGGCTAATTTGCCAGAGAATTTTTGTCCATGGGACTTTAAGTATTCGCCTCATTCAGGGAAATAGATTATGGGTTGAAGTCACATGAGAGCAAGAGCTCAGATCTGGAGTGAGCCATGTTCGTTGAAGATGAGAGAGGATGTGCATTTTCTTCAACATAAGTTAGAAGAGTCTAAACCTACCTTAGATTACTCATTAAAACTAATAATGTGAACAAATCTTAGAGTCCATATTCAAGTCTTCTGTGAAGCTGTTTCTGCAATGTCATAAAAGGAATAACAAATATGAGTTTTAAAGTATCTGAGGGTATATACTTTGTCATATAAAAAAACAAAATTTGGCCATATCATAGCAATAATAAATTGGAGATCATGGCTGACATTTTGAAAGAAGATGACAGAGACCCATCTACACTGAATAGGGGTCATTACAAAAAACAAAACAAAACAAAACAAAACACTCCCCATCTTAATTAATGCTCTCGCAAAAGTACTTGAGACATAGTATCCCATGCTTGGTTTATTACTAAAATAGAGATAATTTTGAAGGGGGAAGTAGATTTCACTCTTCTTTCTCTCAGTATGACATCTATATTTAGAAACATACAAATAAGTGATAGCCTCCAATTAGAAAAAAGCAGTTTGATTGACTACTGATGATGATGATGATTTTTACCAGAGATAATGCTTCTGAAATTCTTCCTGAGCTGGGTAAATAAAAGTGAGACTTTACTAACTAAGGTGAACTGTTCTGTAGTCAGTTATAATTAACACCTGCAACCAGATGAATACAAAATTAGCTAATAATACTGTCATTCACCAAAGCAGTTACCATTTCTTCTGCATTTTTAGGGTCAAAATACAATCTTTTGTTTCAAGAAAACAGGTGTATTTCAGGGACACTCGGGAGGCTTGGTCGGTTAAGTATCTGCCTTCAGCTCAGGTCATGATCCCAGGGTCCTGGGATTGAGTCCCACCTCAGGCTCCCTGCTCAGTGGGGAACCTGCTGCTTTCTCGGCCTGCCGCTCCTCCTGTTCATGCTCTCCCTCCCTCTCTCTCTCTCTCTGACAAATAAATAAATAAATCTTAAAAAAAAAAAAAAAAAAAAAACAGGGGCGCCTGGGTGGCTCAGTGGGTTAAAGCCGCTGCCTTCGGCTCAGGTCATGATCTCAGGGTCCTGGGATCAAGCCCCATATCGGGCTCTCTGCTCCGCGGGGAGCCTGCTTTCCCCACCCTCTCTCTCTCTCTCCGCCTGCCTCTCTGCCTGCTTGTGATCTCTGCCTGTCAAATAAATAAATAAAATCTTTAAAACAAAAACAAAAACAAAAACCCAGATGTATTTCAAAATACACAATTGTTGGGTCACTGGGGAATTACATTCTAATTAACAAAGCCAAGTGCTAACATGGTTCTATATAAGGCATTTTTATTTAATAAGTGCTAACAATGCTCTATGTATGCACTTTAATACAAATATAAAAATTAAAAGGTGATGTCATCTCATTCGCTATGGCAATAGGCTAAGTGTTCTACAAATGTATTTCCAAAAATATTTTACTTCCTAAAAGTAACTACCTCAAGTGAGAGAATCCAGATCATTATTGATATTTTAAAATGGCATCGGTAAAAATGCAGGTAAAATGTACTAACCCAATTCTTTTTTTTTTTTAAGATTTTATTTATTTGACAAACAGAGATCACAAGCAGGCAGAGAGGCAGGCAGAGAGAGAGAGGAAGGGAAGCAGGCTCCCTGCTGAGCAGAGAGCCCGATGTGGGGTTCGATCCCAGGACCCTGAGATCATGACCTGAGCTGAAGGCAGCGGCTCAACCCACTGAGCCGCCCAGGCGCCCCCCACCCAATTCTTTTTAATGAATGGCTGTACCACTGAGGAGAAATATTAATACTGTAACATTATTTTTCATTTACATGGCTCCCTTATGATGCTTAAAGACAAACACTTTTTTCCCCTATATAATTGCTAAAGCACCAAATTATAGTTACTGAGAAAAAGAAGGACACTTTCCAGTTTCAGGTATTTATGGAATGGGGAGACATGAAATGACAGAAGTTTACCATGAATTATCATCTTTATAAGGTCCTTAATCTCTAAAATTCTAGATTTTTTTTTTTTTTTTTTTTTTTTTTTGCTTTTGGAGTACTAACTCTTCAGCAGGTCACCCATTAATATGAGGGGCTTTTCATATATATAAATGTGAGATGCTATTCCATCTGACAAACACTATTTAAAATTTGTATCTGGTATGCTTTGTGTGTGGTTTGGAATAGGAGAGAGTATGGGGCAAATCTGAATTAATAAGATGACTAATGCCTGAAATTACATTATTAGTCTTTCCTTAATTAGCTTACAATACTGATTCACGTTAAAATGCAATTATTTTTCATAGAGGGTTTAACACATAAACTTTACACTACAATGGAAGACCAGGGACTGGGCTAGGATTAGGAGCGGCATTCTAGTCCTTAGCCAGCTACAGTCTCTGTGACCTTGGGCAAGTTCTCTATCTTCCTCAGACCTTCAATTTCCTTGTCACTAATTCATATGGTACACCAAAGACTCATTTGACCATGGTTTGAACATTTGCCAAAAGCCGGGTTTATCCTCTCCTTACATTTTAAAAAGTCACTCAAATGTCACCTGGATGTTTAAATACAAACACAGGAAAATGACACACCTTTCGTATTATTGTCTTGCCTTAAAAAAAAAATGGCATAAAAAAACCCAATCCAAATGCGTATATCAAATCCATGCCAGGTGATAGGAAAGATACTTTAAAGAATCGGAGTATTTACCAGAGAAATGGGTATTTATAGTTTGCAGGTTTGCAAAATACAATAGATAGCACCCTGAACTCAGGAGTTCAGAGTCAGCAAATTTCCTTTACAATTCCAACCCGACCCTTGAGGATTCCCTGCCACACCTCGTAGGCTCTATGTTTTTTCTAAGACTGGGAGAGACAAGGGCAGATGAAGAAAGAGATGATAGTCTCGGGGAACCTCAGGCATTGGCCTGAGGTGATCATTTTTGTTTAAGGAGCATTCTGAAAATGAGGAGTCCCTTCAGTTTAGTTTATTGAGACTGTCTCCTCCTCATAGTTTCTGCTTCAGTTCTTATCTGATGTGGACGGACAGACATCCGCGGTCTTGTGGACGGACAGACATCCGCGGTCTTGAGGTTGTCTGGAGACAACTTGAAGCTTGTTCCTCTTTTTCATTGTAATAATTCTTTTTGGGTTTTGACTATTAAAAAAGACGTTCTCTAACAAGCTAATTTCTTGGCACAGCTATATATTTTTTAAAAGTATTAGTAGAAACGGATATGTTTTTAGGTTCCTATAGCTAGAGTATGTTTTCCAAAGGTGTCCCAGGGGCCTTGGAAATAAGGGATCTTTTTGTTAAATTAATAAATCTATCAAAAAATAATCTTCTCATTTCAATTTATTTCAGAACAAAAAGTCACAGGTTGTGGTCTTCACTGCCCATTGTCCCCCACATCCTCGTAAATTGATTTGGTGTTTAATTTTTGATCTAGGAAAGAATAATTCATTTTTATCTTCATTTAATTTTAATAGTCAAGGAGGAGTCTATAGAGATTGAATAAATTTAATCCTTCTGCAATTAATGTCAAATTAATTCATTCTGGATGTGGATAACTAAAGAAATACAGACCCTCCCACACACTGACAGAAACCTTTATCAGGTTTAATGTTTCATGTAAATGATCCTACTTGAAAGGAAGCTTGTCTTGTTTCTCTCTCCTCCCTTTCTGTCCTTGTTAATTGTTTTTAAACCTAAACTTTCTCTTGGCTTCTTTGAGGACAGTAGCCTTCATTGAATCAACTACGTGATCCTACAAAGATAACGTTCTGCCCCCTACCTGGTTCCTTTGGGTGGAGAAATTGACTTTTCCCCTCAATACATTTTACAACATAACTTCTGTGGGATTGCTCCAGGGAGGATGATCTGGTCAGACCTCACGAGACTGATCTGGATGCGTTTTGTGTGCAGCAGGCGGATGGGATTATTTTAAGTAACCCCTGGTTTCACACAACAAGATCCATCTGGATCACCCCAGATTTGTCACCCAGAGGCACCTTTTCTGAGCAGCAATGTTATCCCTTCTATGAGGAAGCCCAGATATAGGAAGCTACCAACCAGGTCAGCAATCAAAACTTCTAAAATATCCTTCCTTCTTTCTTGCCTTTAAAATCAACATATGAGGGGCGCCTGGGTGGCTCAGTGGGTTAAAGCCTCTGCCCTCGGCTCAGGTCATGATCCCAGGGTCCTGGGATCGAGCCCCACATCGGGCTCTCTGCTCCGCAGGGAGCCTGCTTCCTCTTCTCTCTCTCTGCCTGCCTCTCTGCCTACTTGTGATCTCTGCCTGTCAAATAAATAAATAAAACCTTAAAAAAAAAAATCAACATATGAGGTTGTATGATTGACAACTATACAGGTTTTATAATTAACCATCTTACTGCATGAAGAATAGAACAGTCTAATATAATTCTCTTAATTTCTAGTATAGCTATAAAAGCATACAGGCTATTACTAAACATGACTCATCAAGATTTTTTTAAAAAGATAATTTAGTTACCTCTTGTCAAGTCACTACTTAATGTTACTTTCTATATTTGCTGTGATAAGCATTAAAATCTGTATATTGGTTGATAAATCATTGTTTAGGAGTGTCTAAAGGGTTCAGTAAATTGTATGAAATTGCCATAGTGTAATAAATGGTTATTTGATAATGAATGAAATTGTTTGAAAATACTGTTAAAATGTCAAGTTTAAACATATAGATCATCACTCAAAAGGAAGGCAAACATGGAAACCACAGTGACATCATAAATATACTGCAATAAACACATTTATTTATATCGGGCAAGTTGTAGGTACTTTGTATAAATGTGTACAAATTGATATATGAAGTTAATTTCAATCTGTAAAAGTAATTGCATTGGTTTAACTTATTTAACTCTCCTTACAATAATATTTATTGCAGAAAAAGAAGGTAAAGAAATAAATGATGATAAATAGATAAAATACATAGGAAATGGGAATTGTTTTACAATTTAATTACACTGTCACATAAAATTATCACACAAATACACCAAACCGACAGCAGAAATACATTAAAACTCTATTATCCAATGCAGAGAACAGTTTTTTGTTGGTCTTCATTTCATTCGCACATTTAAAATAATTTTTATTTCTTTCTACTAGCACAAAACGTGAAATTTCGTGTCAAAGCAAAAAGAGTAAGTCAGGCACAAAAGTTTTCTAAAAGAAATGTTCTGTTTTGTACTGTATTGTGAAGATTGACATAAAATCTAAGAAAAGGGCAGCAAAAGCATTCTCAGTCCCCCATGATAGGTATATTGAAGAAACAAACTCAGGGGCTTAATAGAAAATGAAATTAATTGGTTTGTTTTTAAAGATTTTATTTTTTGATTTTTTAAAGTAAGCTCTATCCCCACCATGGGGCTCAAACCCACGACCCCAAGATCAAGAGTCATATGCCCTACCAAGTGAGCCAATGAGGCACCCCTGAAGTTAGTTGATTAGTGAGACTTATGTAGAAGTCATAAGATGTGCACATAACTTAGTAGGGGTACATCTTTAATGGCAGAACACTACATTCTGGGCTAAATAAACATATGTGGCAAAGATTCATTGGTTTTAAAAAACCAACTCAAGGGACGCCTGGGTGGCTCAGTTGGTTGGACGACTGCTTTCGGCTCAGGTCATGATCCCGGAGTCCCGGGATCGAGTCCCACATCGGGCTCCCAGCTCCACGGGGAGTCTGCTTCTCCCTCTGACCTTCTCCTCGTTCATGCTCTCTCTCACTGCCTCTCTCTCAAATAAATAAATAAAATATTAAAAAAAAAAAACAACTCAAACATTTATTCCCTAATATTTACTAGGCATATGCTAGATGTGGGGCGAGTTACTTTAGCTCTGTCCCAGAAAAGCTGAACATCTTATAGGTGAGGTGAGACATGTTCATAAGAAACAAGGCATTTATGTCAGGCTTGGTTACTTATTTGTTGATCTGTATATTGGGTTATTTTGCTCTAAGTTTCTCAGCCATGAATTGGGACCAAAGTACAGCATCACAAAACTTTACCATAAAATTCTTAAAACTTGGTGTCAATTCCTGTCTTTGATGTCTAATCCTAAAAATTCTGCAACACATTTAATATCTACTCTTGTAACATATTTAGGTTACTAGGGCAAGAATAATTTTATTTATTCTATGGAAATACAAAATTTATAATGAAGAGTACACAATTCAGTTTGGGAAAAGTGAACATGATAATTAAACTGAACTAGTTAAAGGGAAAAATTCATTGAAGGGGATGAGTGGGAATTGAAAAGAATTATGAGAGTGAAAGCTTGAAGGTTTAATGCAATTAACGATAGAAAGTGATTCAAAAGCATATCATGCAGTTTCTTTATGAGGGTCAAATATTTAACCATAGATAATAAACTAACTTTTTAGATGATATTTAGTTTTTATGAAATAAAGTCATATTTCTTTTTCTCTCTCATTTTTTCTCAACATCCACTCAAATAGAAGGCAAATGTGTAGGTCTTTCAATCTGGGGTTTAAATTAGACACTGTAAACACAATGCTTGGATCATAACAAATTGGATTTATTCTTCTAATTTGTTATAAAATGCCAAATGGGGCAGCATAACTGATGAATGAAAAACCAGAAGAAAGTTTTCATGGACTAATTGACCAGCCTTCAGATAAAGACTTATCTGAAATTAATTATGCTGTTCTCTAAATTAAAAAAAAATTCTCTGATAAATTTCTAATCACTGGTATTTGAAGCATCTCCAGTACTATAGGTCTTACAGAGTCATTTTACAGTTCTGCCTGCTGATATGCATATATGTATTTATTTTCATTTTATATATATTTATGTATAGATTCTATTCTATGTATATTTCCAATGGGCATATTTTTTTCTCAAGCAAAACAAGCAGAGGGAATGATGGAAATATAGTCACACCAGCATTCAAATTGTTTAGAAATTTTAAATTGATAAAATAAGAATAGCCCATTTTTAGTATGTTACTTCCATTTTTATTGCTGTTAAAAGATTATTTTAGTAAGTCAAATTTAATGATAAGAAAAATGTAACCATAATTCTTATCAGAGAGAGCAGTATCTGATTTTTCTTAATGGCATGATTTATGGTAATTTAAGGGTATTCTAAATCTCAAGGGTTTCTAGGCTCATTTTGACTTCAACTGGTGAATTCATTTATAGAAGAAAAGAAGTAGACATTGAAATAGGTAAAAGACAATAATAAAAGTAATTCAAACATGACAATGGAAAATGGAGATGTTTAAAAAGAAAATTTAAAGTATCAGATATTGATGAGAGTAGACTCATAAAATGTTATTCCTAGAATGGTTTTCATCTTCCTATAAATTAAATAAATTGACTCACTTCTGAATGTTAGAGTCTTCAAAATGATATGTATATACTGAAAATATGATCTTTTTTATTGGCTATTGCTACAGAAAGGGTCATAAGTAATGCGTGCCATTAGTAGAATTTAGAAGACATCGTTTATTACACTTCAGAATGGCCTGTTATATACAATCGTTATTTAAGAAAATATTGAACATGGGAAGTAGTTAATTTTTAACATATTGGAAATATTGTTAATTTTAAATTCAAATTTCTTATTCTCAAAGGGAACAGTGTATAATCATTTAAAAAAATTATACCCCTGTCTTAAATTTAAAGATGAAACCCAAGACAACCAACATAGCAGAAGGGAAATGCCTGCCTCTCTCTGAACATGTAAGGTGCCACATGTTCAAATAGAAGTCTTTTGCTTTTATTTTCTTTCTTTTTGCTTTTTAAAATTTTTATTTATTTATTTATTTGACAGATAGAGATCACAATTAGGCAGAGAGGGAGGCGGGGCGGGGGGGTGCTCAATCCCAGGACCCTGGGATCATGACCTGCACCGAAGGCAGAGGCTTTAAACCACTGAGCCACCCAGGTGCCCCTTGCTTTTATTTTCTTAAAAAATAGATTTTTTTAAAGTAGTCTCTACACCCAGCGTAGGGGCTCAAACTTACAACCCCAAGATCAAGGGTCACATGTTCTATCGAGAAGCAGTCAGGCTTCCCTGCTTTCATTTCTAATAACCTGTTAGCTTTCATGTTTTTTGCTAAGACTAGTACTATTGTTCCTTTCTGCTCCAACCTGACACCAATCTCATTTGACATGCTTTCCTCCACTGTGTCACTTGGGTACCTGGAGAAGTTTTGTGTGCTTGAGTGTGAAATGTTAAGAAGAGAACAAGATAAATAGTCCTTCTTTTCCCTAAGATTAGAGACGAACTTTAGAATAATCTATTCTCTCTCTTTATACAGAAATTACATTCAAGTCAGGGCAAATAAGATAGGAAATTACCAGTTGTGTCTGCATTTACATCAGTAGGAGTATGAACATGGGAAAGCTACATGGACCTTCCTAAGACTTGACCTGTCACAGATAGCGGTGTATGCCTATAGGCAGAAAGAGACCTCTCTGAGTTATGGAAAGTAGAGGTAACATCGCCCAGTGTCCTGTATTTGGAGTAGTTCTGAACTCTTTCTGGGTTTAAGCAGCTGTTGCTACATGGCACCAGGGAGAGTAGAGGAGGGAGGAATGCTACCACGTGGTGCTAAAAACAGATTGGAAGCCCTGGTGTACATTTGCATCAATATGCTCTCTGGGTTTGGCAGGTCCTCCTTGCTTTTAGACCTCTTTATCATCCTGAACTGTTAGGGTCCGTGATCAAAGGAGCGAAACTGATACAAAGCGAAGGTCAAGCAAAGCTTTATTTCGCGCCAGCACCGAGAATCAAACTGACCGGTCAGGGCCGTCTGTTATGGAGAGAGCGACCCCTCCCAGCCTCACAGACTAACTTCTATAGAGCAAAGGCCACGTGGTTGAGCATGGCCACACACAGGTGGCCAATGAGATTGTAACACACAGAGAAAGTTGTATAGTCATGCTAGGTCACACATGGGTGGTCAACTGAATTACAATTCACCCCATAGTAGCTATTTGAACTAGCCTATCACCTTGGTCAGAATTGGCGCCCAAAAGGCGGGGCCTACATTCTTTGGTAGCTAGGGAGATAGTATGTGCGTTTTACTGCTTGGATGTCTCCACCTGGCCTGACTCATCCTTGTATTCTGGGCTCTGTTATCAGGGACTGGTCGACTATATTTTACTGGTTTCCCGGACTTGCTTTTAAGTAAGTTCTTCTGGGGGGGGGGGGCAGGGTCAGTTTAAATTTTACTGCATAAACAACAAAATCACTGTTTAACTGAGATGAAATCGCTCTGGTTAAGTAGGTCCTTACAGAACATGGGCTGTTGAAGTATTTTCTTCTCTTATTTTCCTCAGTAGTACCACCATTGTTGTTGTTTTGGTCAGATTTTTGTGTACAAATCACTTATTTTTCTTAATTTAATAGATAGTATTTCTTGCTGAATTTGGGGTAAGAGTTCAGAGAAAGGATATTATATACTGTGCCTTACCTCTGACTTTAAAAAGCTCTAAAGTTCTGGTCCTATTTCAGGAGACAGATAATAAAGCTATTATAGAGTGCTTGTTGGTGTATGTAATTTTCACTTGCTTTTTCCCCTTAAGTCAGACTTATCAAGGTATAATTTACACATATTAGAATTTACCCCATTTAGATGTATAGATCCATACATTTCAAAAAATGTATATAGAGTTGAAAATACCACCACAGGGGCACCTGGGTGGTGCAGTTAGTTGAGTGTCTGACTCTTGGTTTCTGGTCATGATCTCAGGGTCATGAGATTGAGCCCCACATTGGACTCTGCACTCAGTGGGAAGTCTGCTTGGGATTCTGTCTCCCTCTCTCTCTGCCCCCTGCCCCTAAAATAAATACATACATCTTAAGAAAGAAAGAAAGAAAGAAAGAAAGAAAGAAAGAAAGAAAGAAAGAAAGAAAGAAAAAAAAAAATACCACCACAAACAAGACATAGAATATTTATATTATCCTGAGAAGTTCCCTTTTCCCTGACCTTACCCTACCACCTGGCAACCATTGACCTACTACATCTTGTCCCAATAGTTTTGCCATTTGAGAATGTCATATAAATGGTAGCAGACAGCATGTTATCTTTGAGTATGGCTTCTTTCTTCTAGCACAATGCTTTTTGAGATTTACCTATGTTGTTGTATGTATC
Organism: Lutra lutra; assembly: GCF_902655055.1. Taxonomy (NCBI): domain Eukaryota; kingdom Metazoa; phylum Chordata; class Mammalia; order Carnivora; family Mustelidae; genus Lutra; species Lutra lutra. The sequence goes on from NC_062284.1 coordinate 40,758,757, forward strand.
AGTAGTTGGTTCTGTTTTATTGCTGAGTAGTATTCCTTTGTATGGCTATATGATAATTTATCCATTAATTGATGGGTACTTGAGTTGTTTCCATTTTTTGGTGATTTTGAATAAAGCTGCTACTAACATATAAGTACAGGGCTTTGTGTGTATATATGTCTTTATTTTGGAGGAGTTAAATACCCAAGAATGGTTTCTGGGTTGTATGGTAAGTCTATTCCTAACTTTATGAGAAACTGCCAAGCTGTTTTCCAAAGTAGCTACACCACTTTTCATTCCCCCTGCAATGCATGTCAGTTCCAGTTGCTCTGCACCCTTCTTGGTATTGTCAGTCTGCTCTGATTTAAGCCAACCTGACAGGTATGCAGTGAAGTGCCTTACAATTTAATGAAATCTTTTCATATTGTTAACATTGGATCCTATGGGTCAGTTTAGTGAAGTTCAAATGATTCTGTCCACAAGGATCTTGTCTCCTAGTTGAAAACCTAATACAAACACACACAAAAATCAAATGGAATACTTCAGTAGTAATCCAACAGAGTCACAAGAAAGATATCAGAAGGAGGTTCATGATTGATTCCCAATGAATTGTCCAGTTAATCATTGCTATAGCAGTTTACCATTTCTGGATGTTTTTCTGTGGATACCAGGTCTACTGGACTCTTCCTTCACAATCTGTTACTAGTTTCTTCTTCCTCATTTGACTGTGAACACTTCAGTCCAGGCTTTATCATCTCATCCTAGATTATTGTAGCAATTTCTAACTGGTGTGGTGTCTTCTGGATTCTTTCTACTACGATCAGATCTACTTATGGCCATTAAACTAATCTACATAAAACAGTATTCTGTTGTTAACATAACAAATTACCACAAATTTAGGGGCTTAAAAGAATACTGTCTTATTAGTCCACAGTTCTGTAGGTCAGGAGTCTAGACACAGTATGATTGGGTTCTCTGCTTAGGGTCTCACAAAGTGGGAATCAAGGTTTTGGTTGAGCTGCTTTCCCATCTGGGGCCTTCTTCCGAGCTTATGTGGCACCGTTCAATTCCTTGTGGCTGTAGGACTCAGGTTCCCATTTCTTACTGGCTGTCAACTGGGAGATGTTCTCAGTTCCTCGGGGCCACTCTCATTCCTCAACAGGTGGCCTTTTTATCTTCAAATGCAACAATGGAAAGTCTCCCTGTCATCAAATCCTTCTCATTGTCTCAAATCTTTCTTTCTAAACACAGCCCAATCCCATTTAAGGGTTTATGAGATTAGGTCATGTCCACCCAAAATAATCTACTTTTCTTAGAGGAAACTCTTCAATAAAACATAACCTAATTATGATTGTGATATCCCATCAACATTCAAGTGTAGGAATTATTAGACAAGGTGTGTACACCAGGGAAGGGGAATACTAACATATTACAATATTGGATTAGGTTTAGATCGAGAAATTTTGTCTGTGTCCTTTCTCCTCCCTAGAGTCTCATTTTCCTCTAAATTATACCCCTGGGCCAATGCATTCTTGAGCTTGAGGAGTGGGGAGGAGATGCACCCCAGTCATGGCTTCACACAGTGAGAAGAGCTCCAGTCCCCCACTTCTTCTTGGGTACTTTACTCTTTGGTATTCCATAGAAGCCGAACTACTGAGCTCTTCTACACGCTTCCAGACCTGGAGTGCACTCTGTAGTATAAGCTCTCGTCATTGCAAGGTTTTGAGCAGAGGACTGACATGATTCAATGTACATTCTAGAGAACCGTTCTCACTGCTGCTTTGAGAATAGGCTTTGGTGATCATGGTGCAGCCGGGGGAAGCGGAGGGAGGCAAGGAGATCAGTGAGGAGGCTGCTGTACTTACCCAAGTCAGAGATGATGGTGGCTTAGATCACCAGGAGGAAAAGCAGAGAATCAAGGATGACTGCTAGAGTTCTGCTATGAGCAGCAGGGTGGATGGGGTGCTGTTCACTCAAGTGGAGAAAAGCTACCTCTTTTTCCTAGGGAGTGAGGCACTTGTCCAAACCCAGGTTATTAGGGTTCATTGCAGGCACCGAAGTGCAGATGTGAAGCAAGCATTCAGTGGTAATTTGGCCTCCAGTAATGAGGTTAGGTTTCTTTTTTCTTTCTTTCTTTCTTTCTTTCTTTCTTTCTTTCTTTCTTTCTTAAGAAAAGGTGTTTCTCATTTGGCAAACAGAGATGAATTTTTTAGCTTAGTTATTCCTCGTGGTGCCATTCAGAGTATTTTCTGTTAATCATATCCAAGTCCTGAGGTTAGAGGTCTACTGGACCAAGGGATCAGAGCTCCCAAGTAAGGATGGGTCCTTCTAACATTGGAGTGGATCACACCAGGTTGGGAGTGATAAAGTGATCCCTTGGTATTGATAGTTGAGGACTGATTTCCTCTAGACCCAGCCTAGGCTTCCGTTTCTGAACATTCAGGATACCATGTGCTTGCCTGCATCAGCCTGGGTCCGAAGCTTCCGGGGTGGGGTCCTTTTCTGTGGGACACCTCAGGTTTAGTCCTGTTACCTTGGCAGGTGGCCTTGGCATCTACACCGCCCACAAGAAATCAAAGGATAATTCAGATTCATAACCAAAGTGTCATTTAGGGCTTGTCTCTGTGCATAGAAAGTGAAATCAAATGTTGAGGCAATTAGGAGAATTATTCAGGCAAAGACATTTCTTCCTCCCTTATATGGATATTTCATGAAAAATTTCTAGGCCTGTCATTAACTAGCTCATTACTTTAATTAACCACTTCATTATGTAAGTGTAGACACAGCCTTAAAATTATTTGTACTGTTTCTTCCTGTGTGTAAATAACTGCGAAGTAAAAATATTAATTTATGAATGTAATTGTGTAGGTGATCACTCCACATTTACTCAGCACTAGCAATTAGTGCATGCAAATCAGCTAAGACAAAAGTCTCTCTGATCCTGTTCAGAATACAGGAAGAGTTAATTTACAAGAATGCCTGTTTCTCGCCCATCTGATTCTCAAAAGTCACGTTCTTGCCTCTGAAAATCAGAAACTGACCATATTTGTTGTGCGCTTTCTGATCACTGTTAATGCCCTTGCAAACACAGGAAATAAAATGCTAACAAATCATCATCCATTACCTAATTATATTTACCTAGACAGATAAAGTTGGGGGGAAAAGTGTGGATCTTTTTCTTTCTTTCTTTCTTTCTTTTTTTTTTTTTAAAGAAAAGGCATTTCTCATTTGGCAAACAGATGAAATTTATAGCTTAATTATTCCTCATGGTGCCATACAGAGTGTTTTCTGTTAATCATACCCAAGTCCTGAGGTTTTTTTCCCCTCCCAAAGAGGTGTAAAATGTGTGTTGATTCCCAATTAAGTCAGCTCCCCCTCCAGTGGGGATAGTGCTAATGGGATTTAAAAATTCCTGAGGCTTCACCAGGGTCCACATTAGGAAGAATTCTGACGTAGATGGAATATCACTCCTTCAGCAACACAAACATCAACTCACAGAGAATGGTACAACTGACTGCCTTTGACATCTTACATGGTGGAAGCCGTTAGAATTAGTCATCTTCATTACAAATCACGCTTGTGGCCGTATAGCAGCAGCTGAGTTGCCTCGATCATCAGACAATATTTGGACATTTATTTCTAGGTTATCTATTTAAAAATATACCATGTGGAAGTTTTATAAGATACACTCACAGGTCTATGTAAACTGAGCTGCACCGTGGGCCAATGTGACCACCTATATTATTCATTCTTTGTGTGCCATGGGAAGCATTCAGGCGCCAGACTACCCAGGTTGAGAGCTACCTTGGAAAGTCACGGACTGGAGTGGTTCGGGGAGACGAATGTAGGTATACAATCCACTTCTTTAATCATGAGTTCGAGGTTTCAATTTTTATTCTGCAATTCCTGGCATCTCCACCAGAGGGAGCAACGTTAATGTTGGGAGAAAAAATGCAAGTAGCCTTACATCACTACTACTCACAGAGATGGTAGGGAGCTTATCTGTTGGACGTTGGTATCTAAGTGCCAGCCACATGCTAGGTATTTTATAACAGTGTTTCATTATTTTTAATCCCTTCAGTTTAAATCGTAGTCTTTATTTTTTAATAAGAATATATTCATAAATTTCAAAAATTTTAAAGTATAAGAGTATAGAGTGAAAACCTCTCCCGGCCACATTTGTCCCCCAGCCTCTCAGCTACCCTCCCACATGCAACTAATGTAACCAGCTGTTTGTGATATTTCACAGCTACTTAATGTTATCAGTTTCTTTAGAGCTAATTTATGCATATGAATGTAAATGAATATATTCTTTCCTGCCCTTTTATTTTTTAAATTTTACTTATTCATTTATTTGTTTATTTCATTTATTTGAGAGAGTGAGAGGGAGGGTGGAGCGGCGGGGGAGAGGGGCAGAGAGAGCATCTTAAGCAGGCTCAACACCTGGTACAGAACCTGACACAGGGCTCCATCTCATGACCCCAAGATCGTGACCTGAGCCAAAATCAAGAGTTTGATGCTTAACTAACCGAGCCATCCAGGTGCCCTTCTTTCCTACCCTTTTAAAGATAAATGCAAGTATACTATACACACAGTTCTGCACTTATGATATATCTTAGAGATTTTCCCCATCAATACAAATAGATCTTCTCCAGTCCCTTTCATGATGTCATTGTACACATGTACCATAATTTATCCTATCAGTTCCTTATTGATGGATATTTACATTATTCAAGAACTTCTGTGGTTACAAACAAGGCTACAATGAAGCGACCTATGAAGACATTATTTCTTAAGAATGCAAGTTTACCTGTACAATAAATTCTGAGAATGGGAGTACCTTAGTCAAAGAGTATAGGCACCTCCAGGTTATCTCTGACCATAGCACCATTTCACACACAAGGGCTCAGAGAATGCAGTGATTCACTCAGGACACAGTGGTTAAACACTGAAATCAGGATGTAAACATGACTAGTGCTTTAAAAAAAAAAATCCCCACATTGCTCTTTTACTGGTCAGTAAAATTTTTCCTCAATAATAAATAATAACTAAGTACTTAATATGTATAATGTGTGTGGTGAGTGCTGTGTAGGATTCGAAGGAGTGAGGACATGGCCACGTCCTCAGGAAGTTTACACTTGAGCAGTTTTAGTAAAACATTGAAAGGAAGTGGGTGTAGCTATGGACTACATCAATCTATCAATCAATTGATCGATCTATGTATATATATGTCCCCATCCTCATACTATATATATATGTATTATATTTGTGTATATATATTTATGCACATATACAATATGCACAATTTAAGACAAACAATAGATATGAATATTTAAACAAAAGAAATTGAGGTATCTATTTAATGAAAAAAATATGCACATTAAACTAGCTTTTAATAATTTAAAAACAATACAGTTGTATGACAGGGATAAGCATTCCTAATTCTATTACCCAGAGAAAACTACTATTAATTTTGGGGGAGGTCTCCTTCCATTGTTCTTATTTACAAAATAGGATCCTCTTTTAAATATTGTCTTATAATCTATTTTTTTCTCTTAACACTGTTTAATAACTATCTTCTCAGATCATTAAATATTTTTCCTTAACATCATTTTCGTAGTTTTAGGGGATTCTATTATATAAACTGAACTATAATTTATTTAATTAAATCTCTTATTGTCAGAAAATATTCTCGTGCCTCTCACCACATTAAGTATGATACACAATACTGTGATGACATTTTGGACTGAATTTTTTTTTTTTTTCAAACCATTACGCAGCACTCCACCCTCCCCCTTCAGTATCTGTCTGGATCTCCCTTTCTGGCAAATTCAACATTGTAGCTAGTCTTCGTGAGGGGGCAATTCCCAGGGTTCTCTCCCCCCACCCCATTTTTGGACATGAACAGAAATTAAGGGGACCCAGTTCTTCCTCAACTAACTTTCTGGTAGTGCCATGGTAGGCTTGGGCAGGCAAGGCATTGCTCCCGGGACTTTGGATCCTGACTGAGTGGAGGCACAAGCAAAGGGAAGTTTGGAGGCCAAGATCATCCTTATGGGTGTGGTGGTGAAAGGCCACTGCATCCGTGGGATGGCCTTGGTTTACCTGGCTCTCTTGTAGCCTAGCTTTCACGCATGATTCCCTAGCCTTCTGTTTGATTTGGTCAGCCGCCAAGAACCTTCCAATATCATCTCTCTGCTTAAGATTGCCAGCACTGGGGGCGCCTGGGTGGCTCAGTGGGTTAAAGCCTCTGCCTTCGGCTCAGGTCATGATCCCAGGGTCCTGGGATCGAGCCCCGCATCGGGCTCTCTGCTCGGCGGAGGGCCTGCTTCCTCCTCTCTCTCTCTGCCTGCTTCTCTGCCTGCTTCTCTGCCTACTTGTGATCTCTGTCAAATAAATAAATAAAATCTTAAAAAAAAAAGAGAGATTGCCAGCACTGGTCGTGATTGCTTAGGACTTAAAACCCTCATGAACACAACGGCAATTGTAAGCCTGATCTGTGATTATGTTTTTATGTTTTTAGGTAAAAAAATCATTTATGAAAGAAGGGAAAAGAGGGTTTCTTTACATAATAAAATTCTCTCATGTGTTTTAGAAAATCATGGATAAAGTAAGGTACACTTGAATAATTTAAAAATTGTTTATTGACTAACTTGTCCATAAACTTTTGGCATCTTATTGACATGGAAAGCTGTATATTTGTCAAGAAAGCCCTTTAATATTTCTGAGGTGATAATTATCTATCTAAAAGTTAGTTGTATCTAGCTTTAAGCAAACTCAATATACATAAAAATTCAGATCTAATATTCATAGAAATAGGGAGGGAAGAGGGGCTCTTTAGAAGAGTGAAATATAGAACCCAGAGTTCGTGCCCATCACCTCCTAGCAGTGTCACCTTGTGTCACTTGACCTCATGGAATCGCTTCTCGATCTGTAAAAGTGGGGAGGTAACAGGGACCACTTCACAAGGTTGTTACTTGGAGTCTAAACTTCAGGACATGTGAGATACATGTGAACGTCTGTTATACTCTATAAAATGTTGAACAACATTTATTTTGTAACTGAAGGAAAATGGAATTTCTGGTCTTTTTAGAGATTGCTCATTATTTTATACCTGACATGTTTCCATCAAACACCCTAAGAGTATTCAAATTGATTCCATTTATAAAAATTCAGCTTAATTACATAATCACTTTAATTACTAAAAAACTATTTCTTTCCTTTCCTTTCCTTCCATTTTCCATTCATATATGGTTAGTATCTAGGGCATAACAGTGAAAACAAAGGTAATAGCCATTTATAGTTCAATTAAAACAACTTGACTCAATACTTCTTCCAAAAACCTATATTGTGGGTTGAAAACAGAACAGTTTAATCAGTTGCTTAGCTTCCATAGTGCCCTGCCATTGTGTTTTATAATTGGTTATCCTGATACAACATGAGTTCTTGAAGTCAGCGCCTTGGGTCTATACTCTCTAGGTTGCCTTACAGACAAATAATTAGGAAAAGGGATCCAAGGGGATCTGCCCCATAGAAGCGGATTGCCCAGTGGAGAGAAGGGAGCATCTACTGTCATCCCTTCATATCATTTCGGAGGCCATGGGGAAGACAGGGAATTTCTGGGGACCATATTCTAGGGATGGTGAAAATGGACAGCATGGGGGGTGAGGATGTGGGTCTGTAGGTGATCAAATCCTTAACTTGCTCGTATTTGTTTTTCTTGTTATCCTATTAGTGTTACAGGTTTTCCATTGAGTTGATTTATTTCCATTTCTACTGTCATGTAATATGTCTGATTCTTATCATGTCTTCCTCTCTTCTTTGGTCTCCGAACTGGCCCTCTTGCACCCACCTTTCTTTCCTCTTTTTCAATTCAGTTTTTACATAGCTGCCATACACAAGAGATAGATTGTATTTATCAAATACAGCATACTAGCTCATTACTAATTAATTTGTTTACTGGCTATCTCCCATCCTTCCTAGAATATCAACAGGGACATGGTATGGTGCATTTCTCTATATCTAACCCCTAGAACAGTGCTTGGCACATGACAGGGGCTCAGTAAACATTTGTTGAATGAATGAATGAGTGAACACCTTTGTGTGAAATGACCTTTCTTTTTTCCATCATCTACTGAAATTTTCTTCAAGGCATAGCTGAACTTCCCTAACTGTTCCTCTCTCCCAGCACTTTTATTCATATCATAACATGCATCAAATTTTGCTTTGTATTAAATTACACCTATACCCCATTACTTTGTAACTATCTCAAATGCAGACTCTGTTCCACTCACCTCTTGTTCCCCTATAATGTCTAGTACCTTAAAGATGGGAGTAACCAATTAGCATTAAGCTAGTGAGTACTTTTAACTTCTTCAGCAGGTGATTCTATGATAATCCTAAATGGTCAATCCAAGTGACCTAATTTAAACTGTTAGGGATTTTTGGGGCACCTGGGTGGCTCAGTGGGTTAAAGCCTCTGCCTTCGGCTCAGGTCATGATCCCAGGGTCCTGGGATCGAGCCCCACATTGGGCTCTCTGCTCAGCAGGGAGCTTGCTTCCTCCTCTCTCTCTCTGCCTGCCCCTCTGCCTACTTGTGATCTCTGTCAAATAAATAAATAAATAAAGTCTAAAAAAAAAAAAAAGGAAAAAAAATGTCTCTGCCTGAAACAAGACCTCCTGAATCACAATTTCTAAGAAGGTAGCTGAAAACCTGCATAATTAAGAAGCTTCCCAGGTAACTTATATTTTCAGCAAACTCCGAATTAATTGGCTTTGTTCCTCCTTTCATTCCCAAATGGTGCACTTGATCCCTCATTATAGATGCAGTCAGCCCCCAGTTCCCAGGAATAATACTAGGTTCTAGATCCATGTGCAATGACTTAGTATCAGATCACTTCTGTTACAAGTTTGGTATTCATTCATTCATCAAAATTCATTTACCCATTCATCTCAAAATTTACTTAGAACCTTCTGGGTTTATTGTATACCCCTGAGTCTTAGGTCTCATTTGTAGATTTCTCCCTTCGTCCTGATTCCAGTCCTCATCTGTTAATCTTCTACTAGAGAAGTTTCCCTTTGGACTAAAGTCTCATCCTGCTCTTGGTCCTCCCCTCAGAGACTGGAGCTCTGTTCTGAGCTGTAGGCCAGTGTCTGGGGCCCAGCTCCTTGTTGACAACGTTTCCAGAGGCTGAGTGCTTACCTGTCTAGTCTCAGGCTTTCTGGAGTGCCAGATAGAGAGCCTCTCCCATTGTCCTCACTCATTTAAGTAAATGGACACAATCTTTATGTGGATAGTAAGAAAGATATATGAATAAGTGGCTTTTCTAACTATAAAGTGTTATACAAATGCTAGTTATTATCATAAAAAATAGGACTGCAATGACTTAGTATCAAATCACCTCTGCTACAAGTCTGGTATCTCATTCATTCATCAAAATTCATTTATCTTAAAACTTACTGCTATCTTTAGTCAATGCAGGATGTTATCAGCCCAGAGGTACTGGAATACAGCTGTCTGTGGTCAGCCTATCAAAAACACAGAAGAACACGAACAAACATCCTCCTCATGGCTGCAAAGTAATAGAAGCACGGTCTCATAAACCTACCACATTCAGAAGCATTTGAATTGCCACTGACAGATTTACTTAATGCTTACTTGAAGCTATACAAAAAGTCCAAATATTTTTTAAAAAGTAAAGAAAACATGCTTTTCACCAGAAAACACACAGTATAGTAGACACAATTTCTTGTCTACTCAAGAATCATTCTATTTTCTCGTATTTTTTTCCTGCTGGCAAAACTGATTCTCATTTCAGAGGCTGCCATGTCAGAAAGGTACCTCCCCAGCTTCCCTGTAACTAGGGCATTGGCATGGGATCCAATAATTCTTGACCAATGGACCCGAGGGGACGTCTGCTGGTGAAGTTCAGTGAAGTGTTTCTCCCTGATGAGAAGATAAATATTACCCTTTCTGCCTTCAGACATAGCTCTAACTTGAAGGCTGGGATAGCAGCAGCCACGTTGCTACAATGAGGGTACAAGTCTGAGGGTAAGAGATAATACACTGAAGATTACTGAGTCTTAATACAGAAAGAGCCTGGATCATTGATGTCACTGTTGAAGGACTAAATTGGCCTTGCCTGCAGCCTCCTTGAAGCTGTTACTGTTGGTAGATGAACTTTGCTTTAGCCATTTTCAGTTAAGTTTTCTGTATTTGTAGCTAAAATAATCTTAAATTTAAACACAGTCTTTAAATTAACTATCTTAATTTGTTACTGCCCTGGATATTTGTAAAAGACAGATTTGGTTCACCTTGCGTCTTTCTCTGATTAAGACTTTGGCTTGAGGAGTAGCTGTAGTGTAGTAGAAGTGTTGTTGAGTGCTGTATGAGCTTATATATATTGTATGATTTAATTTTTATAAGCCAAGTTCAAATCGTTCTGTCTCTGCACATGGTAATATTGATTCTGTCTTATAGATCTGGTAAGTAAGGTAGTGTGTGGTGTAGAGCCCTATCCAGGGAGGGGTGTTGAAGTTAGTATTAGAACTCTGTATCTCTGACTCGGTTTTGCTGCTAAAATTTCTGGATTCATGATATAACATTCTAACTTGTATAGTTAAAAATACCTGCCAAAATACCATGACATGATTAAAAATATCCTTTTCACTGGAAGCATGCTGGGAATTCCTGTTTCAGTTAATTGGAGATGTATATGTGCATCCAGGTATGAATAGATCACAAAGGCCCACTATTCATTTTCTTTCCAGCTAACCTGACCCAGGAGATGTTTTTTGAAGTCTTCATGCAAAAAATGCACTTAGTGTATATTTCCAATGTTGGAGTCTATACATTAAGTGAATAATGTCCATATGTGCAAATTTACTCTTTGGAATTTGATCAAGAATCTCATTTCATAGATATGATTTCAAATCCATTTTCAAGGTTCTTCTTCTAAGAGTCATGGCCAATGTATAAGTGTTTCGCCTTTGCAAAAGATAAGAATATTAAACATATTTCATTTCAATGAATATGATTCAACAGGATCATAAATCCTTTCAGTATGAGTTCGCTAAATAAGAGGGATACTGTGTACTCTGGCAACATTACTAATTAATCAGTCTTGTTAGTATTTATAATTATTCTTTAAAATGAAATTTATAATCATAATATGACCCTGAGTAAATTAAGAAAAGCAATAAAAAGATGTTGATGCTCATAATAGCAAAAGACAGTTATTTTAGTAATTTTTATATCCAGAGGAATAATAATTAGAAGATCTAATCTATTTTAACGTTTCTGTCATTAAATGTGAAAGGCGGTGTTTCAACTATAATAAGATTCTTTTTCGGGAATATGATCAATGAACAACAGACAATATAATAAAGAGAAAAGATAAATGTTTCCCAAATATGACTATTTTCCACATTTTAGAAATGGGAGGTAATCTTGAGTGTCTCAGAAGTACATTATATATTGTTGAGGCTAACTGAATTATAAATGAAGCAATTATGTCTTGTAATATAATCTATCCATTTAAGGGTAGAAACTACCAAAGTGCATGAATATACATTAAAAAGCAAAAAATAAGTTTTTGCATTGTAAAGACCATACGTAGTAATTCTTTGACAATTAGAAAATATAGATGAACAAAAACATAAATGAAAATAAAAATGTAAGCAAACACAGTCCATTATTCAAGAGATGACTATATTTAATGTATATTCTTTGGCCTCTATGTATCACATACATTCTGTTGTACAACTTGTACAAAATGGAATTGTAGTTGTATTTTGTTTTATATCCAATTTTTTAAAATTTTGAAATGTTTTAAAACTTAAGAAGTTTTGGAAGTAAAGAACAAGGAACTGCCTAAACTCATCAACTCATCATCCAAAGATCTTACTTAACTACCAGTAAGTGTTCTTTTTTTTTTTTTTCAAAGATTTTATTTATTTATTTGACAGAGAGAGACAGAGAGTGAGAGAGGGAACACAAGCAGGGGAAGTGGGAGAGAGAGAAGCAGGCTCCCCGCTGAGAAGGGAGCCAGGTATGGGGCTTGATCCCAGGACCCTGGGATCATGACCTGAGCCGAAGGCAGACGTTTACTGACTGAGCCACCCAGGCGCCCCAACTACCAATAAATGTTCTTTATACAGAAAGGATCCAGTCCAGAAATAGTTGTTGCTCTGGTCTTGTCTTTTTAGTCTCCATTCTGGGACAGTTCCCCATTCCTAACTTGATTTTTATGACCTTGATGCATTTGAAGATTATGGTTATTAATCTTATTATTAGTTAGGATTATGATTATTAATTTTTTGTCAACTGTCCCTTGATTTGGTTTGTCTGATGTTTCCTCATGATGTAGATGCAGTGCATACATCGTGGGCAGGCAGATCTCAGAAGGCTGTTGGGCTCTTTACTGCATCTTCTAAGATGGCACTTGACTGGCTCATTAGTGGTAGCACAGACTCTTGTTACTTGAGTAAGGGGGTGTCTGCCAGGTTTTCCCAATATAAAATTCTTAATTTTCCTTTGTAATTCATAAATGTTTTGGGTGCAGATACTCTGAGGCTGCGCATATATCCCATTCTTCAACCAATTCTTTTCCGCTAGTTATAGCATTCCTTGATGTTTCCTTATTAAATTTATTATTACTATGATAGTTACCAAGTGGTGATTTTCTACATTATTTTTTCTACATTTGTTAGTTGACATTCTACTGTAAGGAAGAGCTTTTTCTTCTTCCATGTGTTCATTCATTAACTTATAACAGTGGATCCACAGATTTCTACTGTTTCCAATGAGGTAAAATCTATTACTGTTATTAATTATTCTGATAATTAAATTATCCCAAATTTGGTCAGTGGGAGCCCCTGCAAGCTAGCTTACATGTCCTTCTGACATGTTCCCATTGTTCTCTGAGCACTGCCTTTTTTTTCTGGAACAAAGATATTCCAGGCTTATTGTGTTTTTTCCCTGCCCTAGCCCTAGAATCAGCCATTTCTCTAAGGATCCTCCCTTTTGAATGGAAAGTGGGATAGACACCAAGACCTCAGCAGTGGTGTCCTTACTGCTACTCGAGTGCTGATGCTCTTTTACTAGAATGTTGATATGCCCAGGCACTGAAGAGTGGACAAAATCAGGAAATATACATATACACGTATATAATACATATATATTTATATTCGGTTTTATGTTTATGCATTCCAAATAAAATGAGCTCACACCAGTATCTCCAATTTCAGTTCAACACTGCAGGGTTAATTCTAATCCTTCCTCTTTTTATATTTGTAACTCTCTTTTCTGATAGCAAGAACCCAGTTTTCTTAATCTGCTTAAGCTGTCTCTATGCAGCCATCACCCAACCCCTGCTGTGTCACTTTTAAGTTGATTTAAAAAAAAAAACAAACCCAAGTAATATATAGTTATTATCTTTCCAAGTCACTAAATGATTACTTCCAAGACAATTTTTAAAGGCCAATTATTATTTCACCAAATATATGTAGACATTTAGGTTGCTTCCAAGTGATGGACATTCTTTTATAGAATGGTTATGCAATCCATTATTATTTACTATCCCTAGAAATTACTGGGGGAAAGGCGAGCCTATTTTTAAGACTCTTAAGTTGTAGTGCCACATTTTAAAGTCAAGTAAAATGATACGAACTTGGATCCCACTTGTATGGAATTTACAATCACTCTTTCATGGATTGGACCAAAATGGAACTTTGCTCTGGCTAAGGTGGCAATTACACTCTAAAACGAAAAGTATAGAAGAAATGTTTACTCAAGAGAGCCAATGGTTTTTGCACGTCCTTACAAGCACATTTATCTCCTCAGTGGCTAGGTCCTCGGTGTTGCCCTGGTTCAAGGCAGCTTGCTGAACACTACAGGTGACATGAGGTTGCATTAAATGCTAGTTCCTTCCTCAAGGAAGCCATTAAATTGGTGACTTAAAAATCCTTAATTTATTCATCAAAGGCAAGTCTTCTAGGACTTGTGTTTGACAGGACTTCATTAAGAATTAATATTTCATTATTTAAAAACATTTTTAAAGGGCATTTAAAAAAAGTCTACTGTTGAGTCTCATTTCAGAATGGCCTTTCCTTTATATCCTGTGGGACATTTTTTTTACCAGAACACCATATAGCACATTTTTATTATAAAAAAGAACTTGTGCTTACAGAGTAATTTTGGATCAAAATATTAAGAAGTGTTTTTTTTTTTTTTTTCAAATTCTAGAACAGTCTAGTCTCTTGTTTTTTTGTTTTTCTTTTTTTAGGGATCATGAACTTAAGATAAGCACATGCTTTGGCCTAGATGCAGACATTGGCCTTCTTAAGGTAGACTAAGCTTTAAAATCCATACGGCAACCTAATTTAGGGCTTCTTTGTGAAAGGGAGGCAGTAAAGGATGAACTCACTGGTTTTACTAAACTGGGTGCCCACCATCCACCCCCAAGACCCCAAGCTATGTGAGCAACACTTTACCCTCAAGAAAGTAGTGAGCAAGGTGAACAAGTTAATGAAACAAAGACCTACTCTCACTAAATTAAGAAAATGAGAATTTAGTTTATTTCTTTTCATCTCCAAGCAAGCTCTAAGTCATAAAGTCTGAGGAACGCAGTCTGATAAACCAGTAGGCCAGGGAGATGACGCAAGTCCCACATCTACAGCAGTTCCTACAAGGGCTGAAGTCACTGTGAGTGGGTTGGTTTCTTTAAGTTTATCTGCCAGAACATAAACATGAAGGCAGTCTGAGGTTCACATTCTAATACTTCTTCTTTCCTTCTCCACCTTCAAACTTTCTAAGAGTTCCTACTGAAGACTGGCTCTGAGGGGCTCTTGAAGTCACTCTGACTCAGATCCGTGAGTCTCACTGACTCGGTTGGCCTGGGGTAAAAGGATCCAATCCTTTGAAAAAAGTCTTCTAATTTCTCCAATGAAGAGCACAGTGTCCCGTTTCTGCAGGGTCTCATTTATCACTCCCAAGAAAAATCTTTTGCAGACAGACAGATCGTCTTTGAAGGACCCTATCATACTCTGTTTTTCACAGGCTCTCACAGAGGAGCTGGCCTCTAACTGTCCTTTGGGAAGCTCTTAGAAGACTCGCTATATTTCTTAAAACGTTTGAAGGCAGGTTTCCAGATTTTAAAGACTTAGTGTGATGATAGCCAACTCGTTTTAACCTGAGTGCTGGAAACACCGGATTGAGGTTCTGAGCTTCATCTGGGCTGAGTGGTAAAAAGATACTGGGCTGATTGCTACCATTCGATAGGTTTGGAAGGAGGTGGCTACCCTTGTGCCCCATAATGCTGCTTCCAATCCTCTTTTGGACTAAAGATAGGGCAGAAAGCATTCACTGTGACAGCCTGTGTTTCTTGAATTCTGTATCTGATGACTGTGTCACTCTGAGCATAGCAGGGTAGTGCAACAGTACGTTCAGTTTCCTGGAGAACGTCTTCAAACAAACTTGGGTCTTTAAAGTTCAACCTTAGTAAATTTCCCAGATTGTACCCGAGGTCCCTTTCCTGCACGTGGACCTCACATCGTGGGGGCTGAGGAGCAGGGAGCAGAAGATACCTACTTTCATATGATCTGCACCATGCATTAAGAGAGGAAAAATGTCCCATCACTGTCAATGGAATGAATATTCTATCAAAAGGGCTCTCTCATTCCCCAGTATTGAGATTAACTTTACCTGCTAAACATGGTAAAATTTATTTCGGTGGCCTATGACCACCATCTATCAGCATCCGACCCCAACTATATAAAACAATAAGCATGATCTTAAGGCACTCTTAGGGGCTGTCGAAGAGATGTATATTTGCTGACATACAACCTGACTGAAGCCAAACACCATTACCCCTGTGACTGATTGGAGGGCGGCCGTAACTGAACAGTTTTATTTCCCTCCAGCAGCTGAGCTCCCTGACCATGCGAGCTGAGCTGACACGGCATTTCAAGTCCTGTTACCAGCTCAATGGTTCTCTTGTTAAAAAAAAAATAATAAATAAATAAAATAAAAAAAAGAGAGAGAGAGAGAGAAGGAAAAAAAAGGCACCTCTTCATTTAGCCTTTCCATCTTGATCATTGCTGATGGGCTATCAATAATTTCAAGTTGGATGAGCAGTTGGCTGAAGGTTAAATAAATTCTGCTGGCTGTTTGCCTGATTGTACCCGAGCGGAAGGATTCCAATTTGAAGCAGTTTTCCTGCAAGTGTGCCTTGGAAATATTTCTATAGTCAAGAAAGTTAAGAAATTCAGTGTTGAAGTCTCAGGTGCACTTGAAATGGAGCCATAGTCAGGAGCCACAAGAACCTGACACGAACAAAAATGCGGTAATTTTCTAACTTCAGATTTTCTGTAGGGTCCTTTAGAACCCAAAGAGCACACAGAATTAATTATCAGCAGGGGAAATTCTCAATATGCTATGACACTATTTTGGATATTGGTATTTGTTTTTTTAAAAATGAATCAAATTATATTTCAGAAATTCAGCCATTAGCAATAAGTATAGGAAGGTGTATCACGAGCTATGGTTACACAGGTTTCCCTTGCTATCCGAAAGAGGAACATGCCTATGAAACCCTCTGTAAGCCCAAACGGCATCAAGTGAATAAGCAATTACCATTAATTTACATGGAAATCCTTTTTAGCATTTCCAGACCAAAAAGTAACCTCTTTTAGATTTTTCTGATACCTCAGGACATATCTTGCTGACAGATGCACAAAATAAATCAAGATAAAGCCCACGGGTTTGACACGGTTGGAAGCTTCAGTGTCTTCAGGCTGAGCTGCTGAGAGCAGTTCCTAAGGAAGCCGCCTGGTGGCGCCACTCTCGCCGCTTGGGGTGAGCCTGCCTCTGGGAAGGCTGACTGTGAATCCCCCGGAACGCTATTTTTGTTTTTCTCCTTGTTTTGAAAAAGCAAAAATACTCTTTGGATTTCTTTTGATTAGTGAGCACAGGTATTCATCCAGGTCTTTCAAGAATGGGTGGTGTGACGTGGACGTTTGAAGAGCAAAGGTTATCTGTGTCATGTAAAGTTTTCAATTGCTAAATAGTAAATTTTTATAGTACTTTTATTCAGGGCACCTGGGTGGTTCAGGATGTTGAGCGTCAGACTCTTAACTTCGGCTCAAGTCATGATCTCAGGGTCGTGGCGTCTGCTGAAGATTCTCTCTCTCCCACATTATGGAGGTTCCTCAAAATAGTAAAAATAGAACTACCGTGCGATCCAGCAATTGTACTACGAGGTATTTTACCCAAAGGATATGAGAATACAGATTCGGGATACATGCAACATGACGTTACAGCTGCATCATCAACAATAACCAAACTATGGAGAGAACCCAATGTCCATTGACTGATGAATGAATAAAGAAAATGTGGTGCAAGCGCACGCGCACGCGCGCGCGCACACACACACACACACACACACAAATGGGACATTACAAGCTATCAAAAAGTGAAATCTTGGGGCACCTGGGTAGCTCAGTGGGTTAAAGCCTCTGCCTTCGGCTCAGGTCATGATCCTATGGTCCTGGGATGGAGCCCTGCGTCAGGCTCTTTGCTCAGCAGGGAGCCTGCTTCCCCTTCTCTCTCTCTCTCTCTGCCTACTTGTGATCTCTGTCTGTCAAATAAATAAAATCTTTAAAAAAAAAAAAAGGGAAATCTTGTCATTTTGCAACAATGTGGATGGAGCTATAGTATATTATGTTAAGTGAAGTGAGTCAGTCTGAGAAAGACAAGTACCATATGATCTCACACTCGTATGTGGAATTCAAGAAAGAAAAGAGATGAGCATAGGGGAAGGGGCAAAAGGAAAAAAGGAGAGAGGGAAACAAGTCATAAGAGACTCTAATGATAGAGAACAAACTGAAGGTCGATGGAGGAGAGGTAGGTGGGGGATGGGCTAGATGGGCAATGGGTATTGAGGAGGGCACTTGTGATGAACACTAGGTGTTATATGTAAGTGCGGAAACACCGAATTCTACTCCAGAAACCAATAATGCACTGTATGTTAACGACCTAAAATTAAAAAAAAAAAAAGTTTCACTCTCTCCCTCTCCCTTTGCCCCTCTCTCCTCTTCTTTGCCTAAAAAATAAAAATTAAAAAAATAAAGTATTTGCATTCAGGAGATGATTTTCTTTTTTAAAGTAAATTTTTCCCCATTTTACAAAAATAATATGCACTGATTATGGAATATGAACAAAGCACAGTTAAACAAAAAGAAAATAAAAATCACCCATCAGTTAATTATTCTCAGCATTTTATGGTGCATCTTCATAATCTTTTCCCATGTACATATATTCATAACACTTCCTTTTGCTAAGATATGATTTTTACTGAACATAAATGTTGCATCTGTAAAAAAAAATAAGCACATAGATGCTCTTATAGTTATTTTTTGAGCTTCTGGAAATTAAAGTTCATTTGGTGTGAGTTGATGCTATCAGAACCTTACAATAGGTTCCCCATGAAGCTCTCAGTTTCTCAGGTCTTTTTCATGATCCCCTGGTTTTTGAACTGTAATTTTCTTTTCCTATTTTTAGAGAGGAATGGAGAGAGAGAAATGAGGAGCAGAAGGAGAGAGAGAGAATCCCAAGAAGGCTTCATACATGGCGTGGAGCCTGACACAGGGCCCGATCTTACAACCCTGGGATCATGACCTGAGCTGAAACCAATAGTCAGATGCTTAACCGACTGAGCCATCCAGGCACCCCTGAACTGTCATTTTCTAATCTCTGATTTTGTATCTGGTTTGCCTGGGTCTTAACTAATTTATTTTAGATACACTTATGTGGATTTCCAAAGAATTTTAAAGTTACTACATTTTTTGGCATTGCTTCACAAATAACAAACCCCTTATCCTCTTCCTGGGTAGGTTAGAAAGGCTGATTATGTATATGTCATGATTCTTGCACCTGTATAGTCCCCAGGATGATGGTATCCCTGCTTCAGCCTTCAGGGGGCTCTGTACGGTCCCTTCTGCTTTTCACATAGGAGGCAGTTCTATATAAATGTGAGCTACACCATTTCCAATTCCCTGGTAATTCTGGCCTGGTAGAACTCAACAACTGTGATAAACCTTGGTCCTTACACACTTACCCCTTTAGGCACTTAGCTTTCCCATATAGCTGCCACCACCAGAGTAAGTGAAGAGTACACAAGATATTATCTTGGTTCCTGCGGTTTTCTCTGACTTATTAAATTACCATGTTTTTCTGAGTGACAAGGGAAGATAATAACAATGTGGAAATGGAAATGAATTTCAGTGATTTAGAGTGTTGTTACTCAAAGCGTGCTCCAAAGGCCAGCCACATCAGCATCATTTGGGAGCTTGTAAAAAATGCAAAAATCTCAGAAACCACTCAGATCTACTAAACTGGAATCTGCATTTCGATCAGAGTTTCAGGTTATTAGCACATACATTAAAGTTTGAGAAGCTTTTGTCTAGGAGAATAAATTTCATTAAAATGTTGAAACAGTCATTTAAATGTTGAAGCTCAGTTATTTATAATTGTGCTTTTAAATGGTGTAATCTGACACAAAAACACTGAAGTTATTTTGATTTGTTTTAAAACGATCAGTTCACGGTATGACACTGATTTTTAAACTGTAAAAAATAGCTGCGGTTTATTCTCTTAACTTGGTCATTGGTGTCGATCTCTCAGGAGTTGGTTTAGACCACACCTTGAATGGATTTAGAAAGGTGAATCAGACAACTTATCAAAGTCTCTTCAAGCTTAATGAAATTAATAGAAAAGCAATAACAAAAAACTTCTAGATGACTTAGCCTTTGCCAGGCTGTTCTAAGTGTTTTAAAGTAACTCAATACTCATAACAGTCCCTTAGGGGATAGGTACTAATACTGTCCCCATTTTACAGCTGAGAAAACTGAGACTTGGAAAGGCTGAGTAATTTGCCCAAGCTCTGCAGAGAGTAAGGAGCAGAGCTGGAGTTCAATTCAGACTAATTAGCTCCAAAGTGCATTGTCTTCATCACTCTGCTTTTGATTATATAAGAACGCAACATGGCCACATTTCATGTGAATTCGAAATATGCTAATTTGAAATCACATAATACGAAGATATAAGCTGACTCTCTCTTTATGCAGAAAGTTTTAAATCATGCGATATTCCTCAATGGGAAAAAAAAGTGTCAAAATCTCTTAATTTTGAAGCCTCCAGGTTGAGTGACTTGTAAAACTGTGTTTGCGCTATTGCCACGTGGTGGCGCCACTCCGACTAGGAAACAAATAATAGCTATTGTTTGTTCTAGAGAAAGCTAGTCTTGAATTGTGCTCCGCCTTTGGGAATAACCCTCAAATACAATGTAACCTCTATGAATTTGACTACCTTACTGTAGGCCTGGTTCACACCGTCAGGGTTAATTTCAAAAGAAAAATCTCAGCTCTGTATATTACCCTCGTCGTGTGAGTTGTGACATTTATTTCAAAGTTTACCTTTCAAAAAGGCTCCACACTGGGGAAGAAAGCCTGGGACATATTGTAATTCAACAGCAATTCAGAACTTTTTGCTTCTACTACTACTTCTCAACCAGAATTTGTCCGTGAAATACATAAATACAAAGCCCGGCATATCTGGTGCCCCCTTTTGTGGGAATAAAACAAATTGCTTCAAGGTAATTTAGAAAGTAGATATCCAGCTTCTTTTCATTATTTTATTGAGAGTCAACCTCATTCTAAAATGTTCCTTATGCATTTTATTAAAAGTTAAAGAAAATTCCAAATAATTTTGCATATATATATATATATGAACATATCCTTCAAGATATCGGAACATTACTGTAAAGTATTGTTAAAC
This sequence comes from Lutra lutra, assembly GCF_902655055.1. Lineage (NCBI taxonomy): Eukaryota > Metazoa > Chordata > Mammalia > Carnivora > Mustelidae > Lutra > Lutra lutra. The sequence continues at coordinate 40,779,569 of NC_062284.1, forward strand.
CGGGTTTGGATATCACTAATACAGGAAACTAGCAGATCCTCAGTGAATGTTTTTCTGCTTGAAAAGTTTATGACTCTGAAGCTAGTTCTATTTGCTAGAGCATGCGATTAACCAGACTCATCCAAAGTAGAATTTCACCACCGAGAAATGAAATCCAGATGGTCTTTCTATTGCTAAGGTGATCATCAGAACATTGGAGTCATAATTTACTGAACTAATAATCATTTTACTGTAAGTTCAAGGCAAAAGTGAATTCTCCGTAAGGAAACAAGTTATCTCATATCATTTTAAAAACTGTCAGTTTATTCATGGGTCAGTCATTAATATATGTGCCAATATACTAGAAATATAGATCTAATAAAACAGGAGGTTATAGTAAGTCATTAATTAAGACTGGCGGCTTTGGCAAACTGTCTGAATCAATTTTACAGATTCATATCAAAAGTGTTAACAGTAGTTGAAAGGGTTTTTTCAAAGGATAGCTCGCAAAATTAAAAAAAAAAATCCATGACCAAAACCCATATATAAATATAAAAATGGGTATATTTAAATTTCTCCACTAAGCTCCTGGATCTGCCTTGTTGAGACCATTTCACGCAGTGTAAATGGGAGGTGAATACCCACGAAAGAGAATAAATGAAAAGTGGGTGCTCCTTGTTCTCCTTCATGACCTCCAGCAGATGCTTCAAGGTAGAGCGATGATGGGATGATACTCACAAGACAATTATTGAGAGAGGGGAGAGCAGCGGGAGGTTAGGTCAGTGCCAACACCTGCCAAAGACTTACCATGAGCTGCACACTCGGCCCAGTGCCCAAGATAGGTAACCTAGTGGACTGGTTTTGAGTAAAACACTGGAGCCGGCCTTCTTCCTGGGCTTTTATTTTGCCTCTACCACTTATTTGCTGTGTGATCTCAGAGAGGTTACTTAACCTCTCATGCCTCAGTTGCCTTCTCCATAAAACAGGGAGAATATTAGTATTTACCTCTGAGGGTTGTTGCGAGGATTAAGGGAGTTGATGCAAAAATACTTCAAACAGTATTTGGTACAATTTATTTATTAAAAAAAAAACACAAGAAAAATAGTTTTGTCTTAGTCTTCTCCAAATCCCTTAGAGCCTGCATTCAGTGAAGCCCACTCCTGAAGCTACATGTGCGAAGTTATCTTTTAAAACTACAAGCGAGCTTCAGTCAACCTCATTGCCTTCCGGATTGCATTCAAACTCCTTGGCCAAGTTCAGAGACCCCTTACAACACGTTCTCTCTACTACTCTAGTTCCTGAATTTTATCTGCAGTCAGCCCTACATTCCAGGCACAAGACATTATTTGCTCTCCCCCAAATCTGGCAAGTTCCATGCCTCTGAATTTCACTCATGCTGGTCCTTTATAGGAAATATTCTTTTTCTCCTTGTCTAGTTGGTGAAATCTGTCAAGGCCTAGCTCAAACATTTTCTCTTTTTTTTTTTTTTTTAAGATTGTATTTATTTATTTATTTATTTGACAGAGATCACAAGTAGGCAGAGAGGCAGGCGGGGCGGGGGGGGGGGGAAGCAGGCTCCCCGCTGAGCAGAGAGCCTGATGTGGGGCTCGATCCCAGGACCCAGGGATCACGACCTGAGCCGAAGGCAGAAGCTTTAACCCACTGAGCCACCCAGGCGCCATTTTCTCCTTTAAAAAGTCCTCCCAGGGGCACCTGGGTGGCTCAGTGGGTTAAAGCTTCTGCCTTCGGCTCAGGTCGTGATCCTGGGGTCCTGGGATCGAGCCCTGCGTCGGGTTTCTTGCTCATCAGGGAGTCTGCTTCTCTCTTTCTGTCCCATCCCCATGCTTGTGCTCACGATCTCTAATAAATAAATAAAATTGAAAAAACATAAAAGACATGTTTCTTGGACGTGGGGACAGAAACTAATGAAGTACTGTGAGTGGTCAAAGAGTTTTGAACTCACAAGTAAGAACTACTTTTGCAGGTAAATAAATGAGGGGTTGATATATTCTGATCATTTGTAAAATGTCCCTCCCACTTTCTATTGCTAGGAGAGAGGTGCAGGACAACAGATGTCATTACCAACATCCAGGAAAGAAAAGAATCAGCTAAGGGTCTCAGTGATTGTTAGCATGAATCCGTGACGATGTCCATTACACATTCGCAGAGGAGGTGTGTGAGTCAGCCTGTGTGAAAGTACTGGAGCCAGTGTTCAATGCTTCTAGTTCTGGATGACTTTTATCTTAGGGTATATTCAACACACACCTTATTAAATATATTGTATTTATTTTAAATTAAAGGTAGGGTACCTGCTCAAAGCCTTCTGTAGTCCTTGTCAGCCTGGAGCAGTGAAGTAGGAACTAGAGGCCTCCAACCAGGTCATTTTGCCTCTCCTTAACCTATTTCATAGTTTGCCCTACAAATTCTTCTTTTAGCTATAAAATAGGTTTTTGTTTTGTTTTGTTTTGTTTTGTTTAGAGAGGTGGGAGAGGGAGGGAGAATCTCAAGCAGACTCGATGGCTAACGTGGAGTCTGACTTGGGGCTTGATCTCAAGATCCTGAGATCATGACCTGATCGGAAACCAGGAGTCAGATGCTAAACCAACTGTGCCACCCGGGTGCCCCACTACAAAATAGTTCTGTTGCAGATAAATGTTGGTGTTAGAATTAGTTTACTAAAAAATCTTACTTTAACACACTTTTTTCCCCAGTTGTGCTATTAAAAGAAAGAAGGCAGGAAACAACCACTTAACTGTGTGCACTGTTTCATGACATGTGCCTTCTCACACAAATCTTCAAGGGAAGTATTGTTCTTTCTTTTTTCTGTACAAGGAAAGCAAGCCCACACCACACTGAGGGCTTAATCCCAGGACCCTGATATCATGATCTGAGCCCAAACCAAGGGCCAGATCTTTTTTTTTTTTAAGATTTTATTTATTTATTTGACAGACAGAGATCACAAGTAGGCAGAGAGGCAGGCAGAGAGAGAGAGAGGAGGAAGCAGGCTCCCTGCTGAGCAGAGAGCCCGATGCGGGGGGGGGGGGGGGGGGGGGGGGGGGGGGGGGGGGAGGCCCATCCCAGGACCCTGGGAAAATGACCTGAGCTGAAGGCAGAGGCTTTAACCCACTGAGCCACCCAGGCGCCCCCCAAGGGCCAGATCTTTAAGTGACTGCACCACCCAGGCAACCTTGTTTCTGTAAAGTTTTATTGGGACACAGGCACGTGCATTCATTTACCTGTTGTTTGTGGAGGCTTTTGAGTAGGGCTATAAAGTCTATGCATGGCCCTCAGGCCTAAAATATTTACTATTTGGCTCTTTACAGAGAAAGTTGTTTGATTCTTGATCACCCACTATTTCTAAAGAACTGTACATTTTCCAAATAACATATAAGGTAAGAAATTAGTGAGGTTTCCTTTTTTCCAAATTTGCTTCCCCTCACCTCAATTCAATACTAAAAAACATTTCAGAACACAAGAAGATAATGAAGAAGAAGGTGATGATGACTTATAATCCTGCTATCTAGAGATAACTATGGCCATCCTTCAGAAATTTTTCCTTCCTGAAAATATGTAATTTTTCCCCCCACAATGAAGTAATACTATATACACTGCTTTGTTATTTGCCTTGTTTACTTAATATATTTTGGACATTTTCTCATGCCAACAAATATGCACTCATTGTTTTAATGGCTGCATAGTATTTGATTTTATGGTTTTTCCATAATCATTTAGTTGTGTTTTGTTTTGTTTTGTTTTGCAGAAAGGAGGAGAAACTCAACAAACTGCTTAGTGCTAGAGTAAGTTATGACTCAAAAACCACTAGGCAAAATTATAAAGATTTTTTTAATTACAGTAAAATTATAGGTCTATTTGCAACTTAATCTAGTGTTGGACTCATCTGAATGAGGTCAAGTCTTGAGGAGTATTTTACAGTATTTTACCCTGCAGTCAAAAATCTACCAGGGCTATCTGACTACTTCCCAGTGACCGATGTTAAAGTGAGCATTTTATATCTGAGACCAGCTCTGTTGATATATTGCCAGTTCCACGCCTGGATGTTTTACTTCCCTTGTTATGTTAAAAGGGAGGCAAGCATGCTGTTTGATAACATGGCATAATTAGATTGTTATACCAAATAATAGCCACATCTACACTAGCGTTTTGGCCTGGAATATAAAACAGTATCTACTGTGGAATAGGGGAATGGGAGAAAATGTTACACACAAATTCTTCATTTTGTCAATTAGGAAATGGGGCTCAGAGAGCTGAGAACGGTGCTCTTTAACTGTTAAGTGTCTTTGTTCTTTTCATGATTAAGTTTTAAAAAGAGCCAGGTCTCCTTTTTGAATGAGCTCTTACTGGGAGTACCAGTACAGAACATGGATAGAAGGAGAGCTGCTCTGGCTGAAGCAGGGTGGAGGGCTGAAGGTACCACATGTGGCCCCCTGGTTTCAAGACTATATATCCTGGTGGGGACACCTCGGTGGCTCAGTGGGTTAAGCCTCTGCCTTCGGCTTAGGTCATGATCCCAGGGTCCCCGGATCGAGCCCCACATCGAGCCCCACATCGGGCTCTCCGCTCCGCGGGGAGCCTGCTTCCTCCTCTCTCTCTCTCTGCCTGCCTCTCTGCCTACTTGTGATCTCTGTCTGTCAAAAAAAAAAAAAAAAAAAAAAAAGACTATATATCCTGGTTCTTGTGGGGTCTTGAACCCAAAATTGGGCTCATTTCATGTCTTTCCTTTGTGCTGTCCTTCCCTATGTTAAGAATAGTTTTCAGGGGCATCTGGTTGGCTCATTTGGTTAATATCTGCCTTCAGCTCAGGTCAGGATCTCAGGGTCTTCCAATTGAGTCTTGCATTGGGCTCCCTGCTTAGTGGGAACCTGCTTCTCCCTCTCCCTCTGCCCCTCCTCCCTGCTCGTGCTCTCTCTCTCATTTGCTCTCTCTCAAGTAAATAAATAAAAGAAGAGCTTTCTATCTGAGATGCATTTAATTGGGACTTATTTTCTCCTTTGTCTGTCAATCTTGTCTAACTAGGAGGGGAAGAATAATATTTGGGGCTAGCTGCATAAAAGCATGTGTTTCATGCAGACTTAAAGGTCAGAAAGAAAGATATTTTCCCTTGACATCATTTCAACTTCAGACCAGTGTTTTGGTGATGAATATTATGTTATTAATGGTCAAATATATTGGATGAAGCCTTCATTTTTGTTACTCAGTGGCACTTGGCCACAGAACTGATCATAGTAAGCAGATCACAAAAAATTTACTGTAATTTTAGGGACATTTTTATTCCAACCTTTTATGAAAGGTGAACCATTCTATTACCTAATCCAGTGGCATAAATAAGAATTATTAAAACCCATCTAGATTATTACTTTATTGATGTTTCTCACCTGCACATCCTATAATATACAATGTTTATCTTGGAAAGACAATACCTTGAAGCACAAAAAGAAAATTGAAAGCCAGATCTTCTCTAAGAGAAAAAGCAAGATCATTATGTAAACAGCAGCCGGGTCTCATCCAGAATATGTCACATAAATATCACTCCACGAAACAAGAAATGTAAATTATTGTACATACGCTGTAATGGAAAATTGTATTATACATTAGTGGAGTCACCCATTTATCTAATCACAATCAGTTCCCATAAAATCTCATTTAGGGAAGTTGAATGCAATTCAGGGGAGGTGGCTATGGGAATTTCAATCACGGGAACCAAGGATGGAGCGAAATCTTATCAAGGTCTGCAAGTCAGCTTTTACTGCCTTCAAATACCTTTCAAATCTCTAGAGTTATCTATATCTGAACCGACCAGGCCAGCCTCTTAAGGGGGCGGGGAGGGCGGGGGGGGGGGGGGGGGGGGGAGACCTGAGAAAACCAGAAGAGACCAGCATATATGGCCTTTATTTCTAAATCCTGGTTCAAGGACCATGGTCAACCCACAGCACCATCTCAATGTTATCTGGGTCTTCTCACCCCTTTGGGCCAGAATGTGGTCACTTCCACTCATTCGTTTGTTCCTAGATTCTCTTATTCAAGAAATACCTACTTAGCACCTTCTATGCCCAGGCTTCGTGTTGTGAGGTGCAGATGCAAAGAGATTGAAACACTGTGGCAGACTTCAAGGTGCTGCCATTGTAGCAGGGGAAAATAGAAGTGTAGTGGGGAAAATAGACATCAGCGAACAATCACCCCAACATGTGTGTAATTTCAATGATGGATGCAAAAAAAGGAAAGACAGAGCGCTGTGGGAATGTAGAACAGTTTGTGGATGGCATACCCAGGAGTGGGGTACGGGTGGGGGAGGAACAAATATCAAGAGGAGGGAACACTCCACGGGTAGGTTTGGAGAGGAGAAGGAGCTTGGAGCATGAAAAATACTGGGAGGAGGCAGGGGTTGCTGGAGCCCAGTGCCCTGGGGGAGAGGCGGGCCAGATGAGGCTGGGTTGCTGAGGAGATGGGGAGGGGCCACAGCCAACAAAGCACTAAGGATTTTGGATTGTATTGTACAGTCAATCAGAAACCACTGAAACAATTTTTAGGTGTTTTTTTTGGGGGGGGTGGTTAGGGAGAAGAGAGCAGAGAAATATACCATCCGATTGCCATTTTTAAAAGATCCCTCAGGTTGCAGATGAGGAGAGAGCAGGGAGGTCTGTGGGCAGTTGCTACAGGGGAAATGATGGACTGCTGTTGACGGGATTGGGGAGAAGTGCATGGATTTGAGAGAGATTTCTCAAAGTTAAAGTCAACAGGGTTAGCGATGGATTGGGTCGTGGGGTGTGGTAAGGGAGGGGAAGGTATCAGGGATGCCTTCTAGGTTTGTGGCTTGAGGATCTGGATGTGTGACATTGCCAAGCCCTGAGACAGGGGTCAGGACAGAGAACCAGCAGCCTCATTGCCCGGTATGCCTTCTTTGCCGGATTCACTACCATAAACAGACGATAAGCTGTGGACACAGCTATTCCCTGTAATGATGACAAATGGAGGGGTGGAAGCTGCTTCCCAGCAGTCTCCGAGAGAGCACGGCGAGTTCCCTTTCTGAATTTATCAATATAAGATACGTTAATGGATATTAATATTAGGTCATGGTAAATATGAATTCAGTTGTATTTTAATCTATCACCAACTGCCGGAAGAACCTCACTGCCATTCTCTTAGATTTTCAATGGATAAAACACAAAGACTTAAAAAATTTCCTGTATGCAGTGTCTTGATAATACGTTCTGAAGAGACAGAGTATATTTTTGAACCACTGTGAACAATAATAGTCATAATACATTATAATTTATGGACAATCCATGGCTCAAGGCCTCTCAGCGTTTTAACAGAAAACAGCTAAAAGAGTCACTTGATAATCAAACAAGGCAATGTGCCCAAATAAATAAGTCCCATATTTGGTTCATAAATAAACTCCTATATCAGGACTCGACATTAAGGAAGTGCTGTATATGAAATTGGCAAAGATTGGGCAAAATGGTTCTTCTCACCTGGAAGTACGCTGCAGTCATGGGTAGGACTAGGATAGAGCCTGGACCCTCAGCTCCTTTGTGGACATTCTCATCCTACAGAGCCAACACCAATCAGATCGAAGGCTGCCTATCATCTTTTGCTAGCCTCACTGAGACAAGCATCAATATGCCAATTCCCAGGTTACCTGGCAACCAGGATGCGGGTGTGAGAGCCGGGCTCCACCAACAGATCCACCTGTAGGACTGACTCATCTGAGCCAACCGAGAAAACTCCCATGGGTAGCGTTTCCATGTTTGCTGGGGTGGTGCGTGGCCCAGGTGTGTGGCCCTTGGTGCAACAGAGGCAACGGGGGATTTACCCAGGTGGTTTTCAGGTAAATTCCTGGTGCAGAAGTGGGGGCAGATGGAAGCACTGTCCTCTGGTGGTTAGGAAGGCACCGTCAGCAAAGGTGAGTTCTCACCTGGCCAGTTGTGTCAGGTGAGTTAGGCCTTGTTCCCGGAAGCTCAGCCTCATGCTCTCCGCCTCCCTGTCATCACTGGTGTCCTCCACCCTCTCTGAAGAATGCTCATATTACCTCCACTTAGCTTCAGCAACCGGTCTCCTTTCACCGTATTTGCTTTATCCCTTTCTCCGCCGTGTATGTGGACTTTCTGGTTCTCATTTTTGCTCTACCACTTGAATGCTGTCTGCCTGGAGGCTGTCTGCCTCCTGACCCCTTACTCCTAATACTTTCAGAGCACATCTCCTAAGCCCAGGTATCATCTCCCGCAGAACCACAACACTTATCAAACCCAAGAAAATTAATATTAATTTCATAATACTATCTAGAATACAGTCTATATTTAAATTCCTCCAGCAGGAGAGTATCTTTTACATTTTTTCTTTTTTTTTCCAAAAACAGGATCCAATCTAGGTTCAGTATTTTAACTGGTAGTTATGTCTCTGTAGTCTCCTTTAGTCTAGAGTACTTCTCATTTGTAAAAGTTTAAAAGTTTATCCCTGAGGTTGGCTTTTTTTTTTTTTTTAAGAGATCAGTGGGAGGATTAGGAAGGAGAGGGAGGGGGGAATCCTAAGCAAGCTCCACACCCAGCACAGAGCCTTGACACAGAGCTCTCTCTCAAAACCCTGAGATCATGATCTGAGCCAAAATGAAGAGTCTGACGCTTAACCAACTGAACCATCCAAGTGCCCCTGATGCAGCTGTTAACATTTTTTGGTAAGTATATTTCACAGGCAGGGCTGTGTGTATCAATGATAGAGTGTTCCATTATCTGTGATTCTAAATTTGATCACTTGGTTAGGATGATCACTGCCAGATCTCTCCATTGTAAATGTATGTCTTTTCTTTTGGCAAGTAATCTTATAGTAAGAAATCTACTTTTCCTCTTGCGAATATCTTCTTGAAAACCTTTCACTTTAATGATTTGTATTTATTGGTAATTCTTGCCTGGCAATATCTTTCTTAAAAATGTTTTAAAAAAGATTTATTTGGGACGCCTGGGTGGCTCAGTTGGTTAAGCGGCTGCCTTCGGCTCAGGTCATGAGCCCAGCGTCCTGGGATCGAGTCCCACATGGGGCTCCCTGCTCAGCAGGGAGTCTGCTTCTCCCTCTGCCTCGGCCTGCTACTCCGTCTGCCTGTGCTCACTCTCTCTGACAAATAAATAAATAAAATCTTAAAAAAAAAAAAAGATTTATTTAGGGACACCTGGGTGGCTCAGTGGGTTAAAGCCTCTGCCTTCGGCTCAGGTCATGATCCCAGGGTCCTGGGATCGAGCCCCTCGTTGGGCTCTCTGCTCTGCAGGGAGCCTGCTTCTCCCTCTCTCTCTTTGCCTACTTCACTGCCCACTTGTGATCTCTGCCTGTCAAATAAACAAATAAAATCATTAAAAAAAAGGTTAATTTACTTATTTGAGAGAGAGAGAGCTCCACTGCATGTTTGCATGAGGTTGGGGTATGGAGCCAAGGGAGAGGGAGAGAAGCAGACTCCTTGCTAAGTGTGGAGCTGGATGGTGGGGCTCTAAGTCAAGACCCTGAGATCACAACCTGAGCCAAAATCAAGAGCCTGTCGCTCAACTGGCTGACCCACCCAGATGCTCAGCTTTCCAGCTTAAAAACTCTTTTTCTCCTTTATCTGGCAAAATTAGTCTCTGTTTCTTACAGCTAAGGACTCTGACTTAGTAAGCAACCTCCTATTAGTAAGAAACAGCATGGCACCAGAAGACCAAAGAGCCAGTACTGGCTCGTGAAGGGTTGGTGTCTCTTAGAGCAAGGGCTTAGTCCTGCGCCTGGCTCTGACAAACCCAGTCCCAGAGTACTGTTCTGAATCTAGCCAATTTTTAACTGCTCTCCACCATGCTTCATGACTCTTCCCAATGATGTCCTTTTCCTCTGCTCCATTTTCATATTCAGGGAGCAGTGGGCAATGGGAAAGATCAAGGGTACTAAGCTGGGATAAGGGCTGAGGAACTCCACTACACCCTCCACAAGGCTGGCTCAGGTAAGCCTCAGCAATCTGACTCCTCCTGTTCCCAGGTGCCAGCTGCCTCATGGGAGTCAAAGAACAAGGCAATGCCAGCCTTCTCTTGGGGGCACTCACAGCTCAGTGGGCTATAACGTGGGTTGCTTTTGTTGGATGCCTCCATGTAGGCTTCTCATTTCCAACTCAACCTATCTTCTCTTCTTCAGTGGGAATCTCCTTGAGAGAAATGAGGCATTGAGAATGAACATCGACGTCATCAATGAACATTGACGCATAGTAGAGACGTTTAATGTCATGGTGAGGATGGTGAATAAATACTAACATATACAAATATAATCACCCATTTCTTCACTACACACACACACTCAAAAGACAATGTTTTGATGGAGTGATTCCCTACAGGCTGCAGAAGACATCGAGACACCTAGAGGCCAACTCCATCGCCTCCATTTCTAGTTAGTCAATGGCAGAGATAGAAACAAGTCTCTAATTACTGGATCATTTCTTTTCCTCAGAACTAGGTTCTGTGAAAAGACACCATCCAGAACTGGCTTGAAGAAGCATACATCAGGCACAGCTCATTCAGACCACTGCCCACATGAAGCATATATTACACTGTAGCCACTTAGCCACCTCCAAGCCATGGTGCCTCATAGCCGGATCAATAAATATCAGAGCATCCAAGCCTCATCAGGCTGGATGGAGGTGACCCCGAAAGTCCTGTACCTGATTACCAATTCCCGTAGATGCCCTCAGTTTTTAGTGTAATTGATGTGTCATAGACTTCATCCCGTGATTTGTTATGGCCTCATTGATTAACGGGGGACTGACAGAGCCCAGTGTTTTCCTGCTGTTCTCTCTGGCAGGGATGTTTGTTCAGCAAACAAGAAGGATGGGGGGAGCGATGAGAGCTCAGGGACTCTGCTTCCCTCCATGTCTCTTCTCCCTTCGGGGTATCACAGAATTAGCCAGGGCTGGATTAATGTGACTGAGGCTTGAGAATGTGGGTCCCCTTCCCACTGGTTTCTATGGTTTCCTCGAGGAAACGGCAGTGGGCTCCTTCAGTTTCATAAGTCACTGGAGGCTTACAAGAGTTTATGAAAAGTTACTGACTGGCTCTCTTAGAAAAAACAGAAAAATAATGCAGGCTGCCGGCAAAATGAATTTACGGTGATCAAAGAACAGTTTCCTCTGGGGATGTGTAATAACAGGGAAAGACAGGAATAAATCTGGAACGATGGAAAGATTTCAGGTCTTGATCTGGGTGGTGGTTACACAAGTATATATACACGTGTGTGTATGTGCGTGTAAGAGAGAAAATTCATTGAGATGTACACCTAAGATCAATGCGCTTTACTCTGCATATGCTACAATCTTATTAATTTTCTTACTAAAATACAGCCTGCTATAATGGAAACAATATGATCTTCAGACCACCTTCCTCTCATTGTTTACATCTTGGCTGTCTTCACTTCTTTAGCAAGGCCTCCACTGTCCAGAGCCAGTGACAGTACCACTCTGTTATAGAATAAGTGTTACCAAAATAAGGACAGGAGATCAAATGATGCTCATGGTCAAGACTCAGGACTAAGGCCAAAGTCAGGTTAGAGTTCACCAGGCCAAGGTCCAACATACAAGCCAGAAAACAAAGTCATGATCCTAAATCAGGCAAGAGTGGTCATCAGGCCAGCTACCAGGGCGACTCAGATGTACTGGCCCAACAGTGCATATTCCAGTCTATAAACAGCTCCGAGGTGGATCAGCTTAGGGGTTTGAGCCAACTTCCTAAGGTGAGAATAGACCTGTGATTCTCAACTGGGGCAATTTTGCTTTCTAGGGGACCTCTGGCAATGTCTGGGGACTTTTCTAGTTGTCAGAATGAGTGGGAGGAGGACTCCTGGCATAGAGAGGGTAGAGGGTAGAGATGCTATTAAATAACCTAGCCTAGGGGCGCCTGGGTGGCTCAGTGGGTTAAAGCCTCTGCCTTCAGCTCAGGTCATTATCTCAGGGTCCTGGGATGGAGCCCTGCATCGGGCTCTCAGCTCAGCGGGGAGCCTGCTTCCTCCAATCTCTCTCTCTGCCTACTTGTGATTTCTGTCAAATAAATAAATAAAAATCTTAAAAAAAAAAAATAACCTAGCCTACACAGGACAGCCCCAGCCCTCCCCCACAACAAAGCATTATCCAGTCCAAAATAGCCATGTGCCCAGACTGAGAAACTCCAGAATAGAGCAGGCTCTAGCTGAAGTGGGGAGATCTGGGAACTCAGCCATAAATGTGTACAAATAACTGTGCTCTTTCTTGCACTGTAGGAGCCAGGGGCCAGGAATCCTCCATAAGGCAAAAATCTGTGTATAAGCATTCTATTCACACTCTCTTCTATAAAATGTTTCATTTTGTGGCTCTTTCTGCAAGAACACTGGCAGACTGGCGTTTAAACATATTTTACAGCTGGTATTCTGGAATGTAAAACCTAAAATTAGTTGGGAATTTTCCTCACTGGCTGAGCACCTAGCTACTGGCAGTTCTGTCTGACAACCAGTCCTTCTTGGGCTCCAGGCCAATTTCTTTAATGAATCTCTCTAATTTAATTCGTATTTCCCCACCTCTCTTTTAAGTGCCACCCAGGCTCAATGAGCCTAATATTTGAACCAAACGCATTTAATGTCAGTCCCTTCATTAAACGTTACAAGCTCTTTAAGGCCTTGGCAGGCAGGGACCCCGTTCGATAACCTGGTGCCCTGGCAAAGTCAACAGCCAGGGCCAAGTTCATCCCTCTGCTTCCCATCTTAACAGCTGGGGCTGGGGCCTCGTGGGCAAGACAGGCTTTATCGCTGGGGAAGCGTTAAGTTTTCCAGGCCAATGGATTCAGCGCTCTGGCTATATCTCATGCCTTGACACTAGATGTCAGCGAAGGGTAATTGTTGTCTCAATTTAGAGACCAGCTCAGGTAGCTGCTGGCACCCTTGGTTCATGTTTTATAGCAAAGGTGAAGTATGGCTCCGTTCCCACTGCACACATATATTACAATAAAAGGGGATATCGGCGCCTAGTGTTTTTAAAGGCTAGTCATAAAAGATGAATAACGAGGCAGTTTAAAGCTAAAAGACAGCTGTCAAGCTCAATGGCCATGATGGATGCCGAACACCCAGTGTGGAGAAAACCCATTCCTCCGAGACCACCATCCAAAAAATTAATTACTACAATTCAGCATCTTTAAATGTGCCACTTAATATACTGCTACCATAATTAAATTTCCAGCCCTGTGACCTTGAGACCATTTCCTGAGATAATAAATGAGATCAAGGTTTAATTGATGCGGATGCAAGTAGAAACTGTCCAAGGATGCAAAGAGCCTCCACACTGTGAGTCAAGTTTGGGGGGCGGGGCCGGGGTGGTCGAGGTGGGGCAGAGTTCAGCTATGGTGTTAAGCTTGTCCTGCTGTGATGCGGGGTGGGAGGTCTCTTAGAGTTTCTGTGTTCTCCACCAGAACAGCTCAATGAGGTGGTAACAGCTCTGAACTGGAACTCAGGAAGCTGGCACTGGGGTCAGGGACATGTTGCCAGGATTCTAGTTGGCCTTAAACCAGTCACTTCTTCCTGGGCCCTGGAGGCCTCTGTCCTCTCTAGGAAGAAGGGCTAGACAACACACACACTGTGCAGTTCCTTCTAGCCCTGATGTTGTGTAATTAATTCCTTTTGGTAAGCGGCTGGCGAGACACGTTAGCTGCCTCACCCACCAGCTATCCTTTAGACACTGTACAGTAATCCATCAAGTTTCTCTGTTAACTACCAGGGGTTCTGAGTGCTGACCATGGGTGAAAGTGGTCACTGCTATCTCCCCCCTGTAGCATGTCATTGTCTCAATAGCCAAGTTCCTTGAAGGGCGATGGATGGCCCTCATCCAGCTAGCTTGGGACACACTTAGGACATACTTAAGGCACGAATCTGGCTAAGATGAAAACAGAAGCAAGTATACAGAGGGGAGCCCCATGCAGTCAGAGAACCACTAGTGGGAGGAAGAGTGGGTAAGTCCAGTCTTGTGCATTGGGCCTCAGGCAGTTTCAATTAAAAATTACCAAACACCACCTAGGCACTGGGGCCTGAGCTAGAGGCCAGTCCTTGACCTCAATTTGCATGCATTTTAGGGAAATGAGAATGAACCAATTTGCAACAGTGTCATAGTATAATAATACAGATATGAATAGGCACTACTAATCTAGGTGGGGCCTTCTTAGCTTTGCTTTGTTCCCCATTTCCAGCAGCCTCTCTGAACACCTGCCAGTTAACTGGTCTTTGCAGCAGTGCCCCCTCCCCAATATAAACATGGAAGCGACAAGCCTACATTCATCATACCTTAAGGAAGGTCTATCTGTGTTAGCCTTTTCCTCCATAAGTCAATGCTGAATAAATCCCCCAACCTCTCTACCTGTACACACACACAGCATATGTCCAAGGCAGTGGGTATTGTACATGAGGGCATGTTTGGCAGTGTCTAGAAACACTGGGGTGGGTATCACAGCTGGGGTGGGGATAGCTACTGGCTAGTGGAGGGAGGTCAGAGATGCTGCTAAACATCTCACAACACACAGCCCAGCCACACCCCCCCCCACCTCAAAATTTGGTCTAAGGTCTGTCTAACTTCAACTCAGCCAGATGAAGAGTAATAAAATCAATTCCACGCATCTTTTATGATTTTGGTCTTAGTACATCAAAATAACTGGTTTCACTTTTTTTTTTTTTTTTTACTTAGTGAATGACTCTCTTGTGAATGGGTGGGGGCCCAAAATACAGTGCTGTCAATTGGTTAAAGCAGATGTCGAGTGTTCCCAGAATTCTGAGCCTCACACCAAGGAGGGCTCATGGCAGAGGCTCATGGCAGAGGCAAGCGGTCATCAGAGGGCATGGGGATAATAATGACGGACTTCTTGAAAAAAGAAATTGACCCAAGGACTGAGCCTGGGAGCACTCGACACAGGGAGTCAGGAAGATAAGGAAGAACCAGCAGAGAAACCTGAGGAAGAATGATCAGACCTGAAGACTAGGAGGAACACCAAGGGAGAGGGGAGCCCCGGAGAGAAAATTAAAAAAGGATTTTGATGATGTCTAATGCTGTTGAGAGGTCAACCAAGCAGAGGCAATGGATTTTAGTATTGAGATCACTGGAGACACAGACAAGATCTTGTTCTGTGGAGTGGAGGGACAAGTGATGTGAGGGAGTTCAGTAGAGGATGAAAAGAAAGAAATCACTCTCTTTTGAGGAATTCTGCTATAAAGGGGAACAAAGAAATGGGGCTGTAGTGAGAAGGGGCTTGTGAGATCAAGAGGTATTGTGTGTCTGCATTTAGATGGGAGATATTATAATATGGTGGCATGGTGGCATGCTGATGGGAATGTTCTGCCATGGAGGAAAATATCAGTGATACAGGAGTGAAAGGGGACATTTGGCTTGAACAATATTTTTGTACTAGAGAGAAGGGACGTGGCTTAGTGCACAAAGTTGGGCTAAGATGGTAGCAAGGACAGTTCATCCATAGTGTCTCAGTTATCCATTGCTGTGTAACAAATTGCCCCCAAATTTAGTGGCTTAAGACAACATTAAAACCCACATTTATTATCTCACACAATTTCCTAGGAACTTAACAACATCTAGGCTGGGTGGTTCTGGCTCAAGGTGCTTCATGAGGTTGTAGTCAAGATGTTGACCAAGGCTGTAGTCATAGAAAGCTTTGACTGGGGGCTGAAGAGCTGCTTCCAAGATGAATCACTCATACGACTGGCAAGTTCATGTTGACTGTTGACAGGAAGCCTAGATTCTTCACCAGATGCACCTCTCCATAGGGCTGCTTGAGTGTACTCACAAGATGGCAGTGATTCAAGCCAAGAACAAGGCAGAACCCTTAATGATTTTATAATTTAGTTTGGAAGTTACACACCCTCAGTATCTCCACATTCTGCTTATTAGAAATGAGTCGTTAAGTCCTAGTCAAGGGGAGGGAATTTTTGTGGATATATTTTTATATTTTTTTGGATATATTGGATATATTGTGGATATATTTTTAAACTACCACATATAGTAACAGGAAGGAAGTTGGCAGACGCAGGCACAGATGTGGTGAGGGGGAATTGGTAGATGTTCTTTTCTGAGTACTTCTACCAGTTTTTATTGAAATGGTAAGCAAGGAATCTGCTGAGAGTGGGTCTGAGAGAAGGGCTGGGAAGTTGGAGGAGAGATAGAATATAGGAAATAGTTGATGAGATCAGGAGAGTGAACAGACTGGTAGGACTTCCAGGTGAACTAAGTAAGCATCCCTCTAGGGGAGTGATCATGAACTTGAAGGGTAGTCACTGAGCAGTTTGTGTATCTTTCTTCAACCAGGGAAATATGAAGATGTACTGTGAGAAAAGAAAACCTGATCTTTAGGATGTAAGACCACGTTTGTTTTTTTTGTTTGTTTTGTTTTTTTTTTTTAAGATTTTATTTATTTATTTGACAGAGAGAAATCACAAGTAAGCAGAGAGGCAGGCAGAGAGAGAGGAGGAAGCAGGCTCCCTGCTGAGCAGAAAGCCCGATGTGGGGCTCGAATCCAGGACCTGGGATCATGACCTGAGCCGAAGGCAGCGGCTTAACCCACTGAGCCACCCAGGCGCCCCCCACGTTTGTTTTTTTTCTTTTTATTTAAATGCTAATATACACTTAAAAAAAAGAATTTGTATTAATAAACAAAATACTTGTTTGTTTGCTTCTCTTTATAATTTATTTCATCCTTTCTGGTTTTCCAAAATCAACCAAATGCAGGATTTCTCCTCCCTAATTTAACATGAACAAATGTGTGTAGGTGTGAATCATAGTCTCCCTGTGCCCAGAGCTGGTCAGGTCCCATAGCGAGTACTGTTTTCAGGACGGACTCAGCATTTTAAGAGAGTTTAAGTTCATACTTGATAAACTGGGACATCTGAAGAAGATGAAATGTCTTGGAAGATACATGGTCACTGTCTTCAAACACCTGAGAGACTGCGCAGGGTTGTTGCCTCTGGCTATGCTTCAGTTTCTCAAAGATGTCCCTCTCCAGCAGGGAGGGGGGGTGTTTTGGTGATCATCCAGGAACAGGGTGCTCACAACAGGTTGGTGGACAGAAAGCTTTTGACATTCATGCGGAGTTGCTTTTCTGAGAGTATCATGCTACTCTCCCCAGCTGGAGAGAACTCAGCTCCCTCCTTAACAGGACAGATGGTGGGAACTCACACATGGGGTAGATGGGCGCACTGGGCGAGTGAAGCCCCAACTCAGGACATGCTCTAGCGACACCAGATTGAAGCTGGAGGACACTAACAGCCCCTCACCTCCCTGTTTAAATGCCGCCTGCACTTGCTGACCTCCTGCACGGGTGCTGTGTGCCAAAGGCAGTAGCTGCATTCCATTGCTGAGCCCAAACAGGAACCACTGGTAGAAGTCCCCAGATTTCCACTCTTGTGAGGGAAACGTCCCAGCAGGTGGAAATACTTCAACAGGAAAAGGATTCCCTGCAAGTGGTGAGCTCACTCTCCCTTTCAGGAAGCATCTGCCAGACTCCTTTGGAAAGAAAGTGCACCAGGTGGGAGGTCGGATGAGCTGACTCCGCTTCCAAGGCCTCCTCCAACTCTCCATGGCTGTGACCTGGGCACCTGGGGTCTTCTCATTGAACAAATGTTTATTAAGCTCCTACAGTGCAACACCCGGTGCGCTGAACCCCTTTTGTACTTCACTTCCGGCATCCTCAGACTTGCCTCTCACTCAGCCATGCGGTGGTTGGGTTTCTGCAGACTGCCACAGGGTATCTGATGTTGATAAAGTTCCTCAAAGGTACCTCTATCAGATAATCCTGGTTGAAATTTTACGTGACAAGCTAGCATTGCTGTTTACAGTTCGTCATCAGAGACCCCGAGCCACAGAGACACCAACCAACCTGCTGAAGCCTGTATTTATTTGGTGGGAATTTATGATTTAAGAAATTGAGAATTATGTTTTCCAGAGTCCTTTTCAGCTCAAAGGGTCTGATGTGAGGTTTGTGAGTTGTTTTAAATTCTTTCTTTGTATACTTTTTTGAGGGGTATTTTCCAATATGTGGGGTTTTGTTTTGTTTTTAAGTAGGCTCCATGCCCAGTGTGGAGCCCAATACAGGGTTTGAACTCATGATCCTGAGATCCAGACCTGAGCTGAGGTCAAGAGTCAGACGCTTAACCGACTGAGCCACCCAGGTGCCCCCAATGTGGTTATTTGATACTAATTTGTTGGTTTAGAAGTTTTTCTTCAGCATCAAATGTAGTGTTATTAAGTTTCTCATAAAGTATAACTTTTCATGATTTGATTTTTGGATACGTAATATATTCACACAATTCAAGCTTTCTGCTCCTACCCCACAGCTCACAGTCTCCTTGTAACGTAACCAATTACTAGTTTCTTAGTTATTTTTCCAGAGGATTTTTATGTGTACTCAAGACAATATACATGCATGTATTTTTCTTCCTACTTTAATAGTATTTTTACAGGATAGCATACTCTGTATGTTTTATGTATCTTTTTTCTTTTAACATATCCTTGAGATCTTTTCACTCCAACATATAAATAAATTCATCATTCATTTTTATAGTTATACATCTTTCCATTGTATGTATACTGCAATAAGCAATTTTACACAAATGTCATATATATGTGGGCAAGTATATCTGTAGAATAAATTTTCAGGAAGAGGAAATGCTGCATCAAAAGTCACATGCAGGGGCGCCTGGGTGGCTCAGTGGGTTAAAGCCTCTGCCTTCGGCTCAGGTCATGATCCCAGGGTCCTGGGATCAAGCCCCGCATCGGGCTCTTTGCTCAGCGGGGAGCCTGCTTCCCTTCCTCTCTCTGCCTGCCTCTCTGCCTACCTGTGATCTCTGTCTGTCAAATTAAAAAAAAAAAAAAGTCACATGCATTTGTAGTTTTTTTTTTAAGACTTTATTTATCCTTTTGAGAGAGAGAGAGAGCACAAGCAGGAGTGAGAAGCAGACTCCCCGCTGAGCAGGGAGCCCGAGGTGGGGATCAATCCCAGGACTCTGGAATCACGACTGGAGCCAAAGGCAGACACTTAACCAACTGAGCCACCCAGGTGCCCTGAATTTGTAATTCTGATGTACACTGACATACTTCCCTCCACTGGTCTTGCCTCACCACCCACAATGTACCTGAGTGCCTGTTTAGGCACTAAAATAATTTTTTTACTTTCTAAAAATTAATAAATGACTTACAATGTTTTTAAATGAAGGGTGAGTGAGTGAGATCAACCTTTATCTACCTGAAACCTATTTTCAAGAAAGAAAAATTGGAATCACTATTACTCTAAAACGGATCTACAAGAGAACATTTTATGACATGAGCCCTGAGGTTCAAGTTCTATTCCCATCGCCCAGAGGTTCAGAGGAGTCTTTTCCAAAGACTGAATGCTCAGGCTTCTGGTATCTCTTTTTCCTTCCCTTGTGAATCAGTTAAGTGAGTTTCTCAGCTCCCCTGACTGCCAGGAAGGGAGGTTCTCTTTGTTGTTCATCACAGTGGGTTGAGATGACATCATATGCAATGAGCCCTGTCCTTCTTTCTCTCTCTCTCCTAGTACACTCCTTGAACTGATTTCTTTCTCCTGGGACTTTGTCTCTGCCTGGGCACATTCCTATCAGTAACCACTCTCTTTGTCAATTCTTTCTCATTTTCTTCTCATAATGAGTAGACTCCTGAAGCTGCCTTAACCTGCATTCCCTTTTGCTCTAAAGAGTTCAAACCCTTGCTCATGTCATTTGTCTGATGCTGAATTTTGCAAGTCAACCTAGCAGTTGTTGCTGAATAGAGATTTTACTACAGCTGACCCTTGAACAACATGGGTTTGAAATGAGTGTGTCCATTTACGTGTGAATTTTTTTTTTTTATAAACAGTGCAGTACTGTAGATGGATTTTCTCAATAACTTTTTAGTTAAACATGTTATAAGAACAGAGTGTACAGTGCCTATAACATACAAAATATGTGCTAATTGACTGTTTATATTACCAGTAAGGCTTCCAGTCAACAGTAGGCTATTAGTAGTTATATTTTAGGGGGAGGTCAAAACTATATATATTTTCAACTGCACAAGAGGTCAGTACCCCTAGCCCCCATGTTATTCAAGGGTCAACTGTGTATCTCAACAACCATATTTACATGTGATCATTCTTTCCCCAAGCAGGAGTAACATACATACTTGTTTAGAAGGGGGGTCGCGCCTTCCAAGGGAGTAGGGGTATGTAGTCGATGATGCCCAAAGCCAGGAACCCCACAGAACTAACTGGGGTAACCGGTCTTTTGGACTTCAGAATTTACTAGCAGGAGCTGTTACTTTTGTAGAGCAATGGTCATTTGCCAGGCACTTCACATTCCCTAGCTCATTTAACCCTGATTATAAAATCATGAAGAAGCTACTGTTATTAACCCTATCTTACAGATGGGGAAATCAGAGGCTTACAAAGTTTAAGTTACTTATCTAAGGTCGCAGTTCGCACTGAGCCCAAACTCAACATCCAGTCCCACCCCACCGCAG
This sequence comes from Lutra lutra, assembly GCF_902655055.1. Classification (NCBI taxonomy): domain Eukaryota; kingdom Metazoa; phylum Chordata; class Mammalia; order Carnivora; family Mustelidae; genus Lutra; species Lutra lutra. Next base: position 40,800,078 of record NC_062284.1, read on the forward strand.
CCGATGCAAGGGGAGGCTCTGAACAGCCATCAGAAGTGTTTTACCCCCTCACTTTCTCAACAAACTTTGTCCCTTCCATATTTGGTCTTTAAAAAAAACCCTCATAATTTTACTTTCTTCGTTTTTAAATAATTATCATACTGTTCTTTATAGTAGGAAAGACAAAGGAACAAGCAATCAGCACTTGCCTTGATTGATGCTCAGTTTCCTCTTTCTTATCCTCACCGCCATGTCTCACAGGCTGTCACCAAACCCACTTCCCAACTTGGGGGAAGACTGTAAGAGTATATGCTGACACCTGAAGGCAAAGGAAAAGCAAAGAGGAAGTCGCACCTTTCAGAGGCACGTTGCTGGGTTCAACAAATGTCTACAGATCTCTAGCCCCGTGCCAGATAGATAATCGCGTGCATCCTTATTTTAAGGAATTTTTAAAAACCTACTGAAGTTGGATGGAGATAGTCATATGAATGACGATGACAGAAGGCACAATGAAAGTAAGTGTTTACATTTCACAAAGATCTCTTTGTCACCCTGTATCATGTCTCTTATGCATAGAATTCCATAGACATCCTTATTCAAAGCAAGATAGCCCTTTAAACAGGAAGACCTTGTGAAGAAAAGAAACATATAAAATTGGGTTCCAAATTATTTGCTAGTGGATTCTTTGCAACTTTGACTGCATTTACTTCTCTTGAGTCCATCAGGGTAAGATGTAGGAAGATTAATGAAGTATGCCAACCAAAGTATATTGCCTTCTCCACTATCTCTAAAAAAAAGAAAACCATGAGGGCAGTATCATGCCAAAAAAAAAAAAAAAGACTACAAAGGTATCTGTGAAGGAATAAAGTTCATCTCTACCAAGGAATCCTATTATTTTATAGTCACACGTATTGAAGCTTGGGAGCTAGTTCTCTAAGCCATAACCTCTCTGCCTTCCAAAATACATAAACAAAAGCCTGAGACATTCTGTCATCACTTCCTTTTAATATATCCTGAGATAAGGAGAAAAGATGGCTGAAAATGAAAGCTATCGAACAATCCCTTCAAACTCCAAATCATCCTCTCAATCAGATCATAAGTACGTTAGACCGTTGACAGGTAGGCAAAAGGTGAGCATGGTTTAGCTAGAAGGCAAACAGGGGAAGCCCCAAACCCAAAGGTCACGAATTAGTCTGACTTTAAAATTGTACATTGTTTAATTATAGGGTTCCAACAGTTCAATTCAGTCAAAAGAAAAACCCCTTAAGGAAGTAAGTCCGTTGCTGTAATGACACTGAACCACCTCTAGGAACACCTCCCCCTCCCCCATCTCCTGCTTAGGTATCGTGTGCTGCCTGCAGAAACCCCAAGATGGCATTCTTGCCTTATTTTTCTAAATGACTCCTCTGGTTAAAAAAACAAAAACAAAAACAAATGCTCTGAAATCCTCACAAGGTTGGGTGACTAGATTTGGGGGGGAAAAGGGGGGAGTGACATTCTATTATTTAATCATCAGTGTTGAGTGGGTCAAAAAGGCAGTTGTCTACTGGCTATGATTTTAGGTATGCTATAGGAAAATCTCGTTCACAATGCTCTCTGCCTGCTGGTCAGCACGCTACATCCAACGGGATTTTGAGTCCGCTTTCTACGGGTTACCTCTGAGGTTATAAGGAGCCCCCTACATTCTCCCCCACCCCGCTCCTGTTGACATTTAGGAGCGGAAGCACAGTAAGTCATTATCAGACACAGATAAGAAAATGGGGGGGGGGGGGCGGGTGTTAATTATCTAGCAGGGACCTGAAGGAAGAGGACATAGAAAAGATAAACTTTGGCTGAACCGGAGATGGAGCGGCAATAATTACTGGTAGCTTCTTAATTTGATTTTATAGGTTAGAGCTTCTGTTCACCTGTTAGCTTCTTTTAATCTTCCCAACAATCCTGCATGAGGCAGCAATGTCAGTCACCAGTCCCAGTCTATGCACAATGCGGTTCAGGGAGATGCTCTGAATGGTCTAACGCTCCACAGAATAACCCAGAGCAATGAGCCCAGAGGGATGATATGGGACAGAGTCAGAATGGGAGTCACCTCTACTCCCTTTTGTGTGTGTGGCCCTTTCGTCCCAGGCAGCTGCTTCTCACTGACATTTAAACATACTCAAACCTTTACCATCCCTTGCTCTGCTGTGAAATTCAACGCCATGTTTCAGTCTCCATTCTCTCGATCCCTAAGGAGAAACTATCACTACTCATCGTTCTTTTCCTCTTACAACACTTTTCCTGCCTACTGCTGAGATACTTCATGGTTTTCCTCCCAGCTTCTGGCCATTCCATTTCAAGTCTCCCAAGCAGGCTTATTTGCCTCTACCCCATCACCACACGGACAAGCTCCTCCTGGCCTCTCCTCGTTCTTCTGTCCTTTCCCCTTCCCTCACTCCATACACCTCCATTGTGATGACTGCTAGGGACTTGCAAATATAAATCTACAGCCCTGACCTCTCCTGGGAGCTCCACGCCTACTCGGCAATATCTTTACTTGCTACCTGAAAGGCACCTCAAATTCAGCATGTCCTGCTCCCAGACTCAAACCAGGTCCTTTCAGGTTTCCTAATAAGGTGACTAGTCCCAGCATCCAAAAGGCTGTTTAAGCTGGACTTAAGTTCAGACTTATCCTGGACTCTTCTCTCTTCCTCTCCACTACAGCCACTCATCATCAGTTCTTCTCAGTTTTATCTAAATAGCTCTCAAACGTGCTCACTTTCCGTCTCCACCACTGCTGCTACACTAAACCTAAGTCACCACCACCTGTCCCTAAGCCACCACCATTCTCCCTAATGCTCTGGTTTCTTCTTAATCTCCACAATGAAATTAGAGTAATTTTTTTTTTTTTTTTTTCAGAACACGAATCTGGTCTTTGCTTATTTAAAAACATGGCAGGGGCTCACTATTGCCCTTGTGATGAGGATCAAAATCCTTACCATGTTTTAATAGGGTCCTGTGTGGTTTGAGCCTTGCTACCCCTCTAGCCTCATCTTACCCCTTCAGCCCTCTCCCCAACCTAAAATTGCCCTATGTATTTCAGTTGATTTCACTGTCTCTTGCTCCCAGGCCCCCACCTGTATCTTTTCATCAATCAGATATCAGATCAAGGGTTATCTTAGGGCTAGGCTTTCCTCACCCCTTCCTCCCTTCCTCTAAAGTCAAATTCCTTTCATATTACCCGCTTCCAAGAATGGTTACCACCCTACCAAGGTGTGCATCTCGGTTTGTCACTCTGCATGCCTTGGCATGATTATTTGGTTGAAGTATATTTTTCCTATTATAGTCTAGGCTTGGTTTTTGTTCACCCTTTCAGTACTACCTAGAAGCACAGGGCCTGGCATATAATAAGTGCTCAGCAAATATTTGTTAAGAGACTGAATATCAAGAAAGGAAAACAAGAGCAATATCTATTTCAATATTTCACCTAGTTCCTGTCACACTCTAAATTTTCAAGGACAGCTAACATTATCTATATCCTACTTCAGGGATCTTACAGAAGAATGTCCAGGTTTGGTTACTTTTTAATCTCAAGGAAGTCCCATAGTCGTTTTTAACATTAAAAACAAGGTGATACAACCTGAAGAGTAAACATCTGTTCACTGAAACTCCTATTTCTCTGAAATAGACATCCAGATACATGCCATAGGTTATCAAGGCTTTTTGTCATCAGGAAAAGGAAAAAATTCCACAGAGAGAAGACCTTGTTGCAGAAGATGGATTTCCTCTTTCCAATCAGGAGAATGGCTCAAGGCTGGTTGCTGAGAGGATTCATGAACATTTCCCTAGTAAAACGCGACTCCTGGAAAGGGAACCGAGTACAAGGAAACTTGTAGAGGGAGGAAGGGCTGTGGGAAAAGAGCCACATTATGTGGGGTGAAGAGCATCTGAGCTTCCTCTACCTCAGAAAAGTACGACGATCAAAATAAAAGCATTATAATGACATAAATATACCATACATACATAGAACACCCAATAGATTTTTCCTTAGGGCTAATCTGATAGAATGCTTTCAGAATGAGAGAAGCTACAATTGGTAAGCATCATCTTCATGCTAAATCTAATAATTGCTAAATCCAATCCTTGCAGTTAAGGAATGATATGATTCCTCCACAAACAAATCTGTAGCTGAAGAAATGTGACATTTCAGTGGACCGCGGTTTTTATCACACTTATACACTGTGTTTTCTCCAAAAGTACTTTATGCTTATGTTGATACACACAACAGCTTTCTGGGAACATGCCATTTTATTTTTATAAGCTTCCTGTTAGTAGCCAGTTGTTAAAGATGTTACCACTTTGGTTGCATTCAACAACAAATTGGTGGGTTATTTCCTAAACCAATTTGTTTGGGTAGAAATTCAATAGATCTCTCTTAAAACCCTGAAGTACATAGAAAAATTAATATCTAACTATAAACAGAAACTAACGATGGATAATTTATCTTTTGTATTCACTTGCGTTTATTCATTAACATCCACTCATGACTAAGAAAATGAAATATTACTTTTCTTTCTTAAATATTAAGTAGCTCTAACTTCTGATTCAAGAGGAGTTGAGGACAAATACAAACTCTCAGATATATTTTTAAAGGTAGAGTTTTTTTCTTCAGTCTAACTTAGGATCTCTGGGATAAACAAGATATTTTACATATGCTGCTAGGAATAATTGATAGTTCAAGCTTCTGTGTGTTATACTTGTTAAAATATTTGCATTCAAAAGCAAAGCCAGAATGGTAGCTCAAGGCTATATGTATATCTTTCCTAAGGAACATAAGACATAAATAGCATTTTGAATTGTAATTGTTTTGAAATCCTAAATTTAAAGATACAGATGTGCATTTTTAAAGAAAGAGGACATTATCTTTTCCGTTCAAGCTTTTGCACTGATTCTATGTATGCACCATACACTGTGGTAGGTAGTGGATACAAAAATCAGGTTGAATGCTTGGCCCTAAGAAGTTTGTAGAGTCTAGTGAGGGGATACCGACTATACTTCACTAACTGTAGTGTAGTGTAGTAAGTACTGTGTAGTAAGTCCAGTGTAGTAAGCAACTGTGCTCAGTACTGGGATTCTGGGAACAAGTGGGAAGGGCTCTGTTCTGGCTATTAGTGATATTCACTAAGATTCTGGTTCTTCTTGACACATGCTAGGACTGCACTTCTTCACTTCTTTAAATTTAGGTGTGACTTATTTTGGCTAATGAAATATGAGTGGACGTAACACAAGCCACATCTAGGTGGGAAACCTTTTTCCTTCGTGATGACTGACAGTTCTCCAGATGGTAAAGGCCCCACCAGGCTCCAGCCACAAGGGAGGCTGAGCTGGAACTGAACGCCCAGTTAACCTGCAGTGGGCATACTGTGTGCATCAGAAATAAATTCTTTAATTTTTAATTTTTCTTTTAAGTCACCGAGATTTGGAGAATGTTTGTTGCTGCAGCACAGGCTAACCTCTACTGACTACTACGTGCTTTACTCTGGATTCGGAGAATTGCAAGTTTCCTGGTGTGTACAAAGCTAAGCTGAGACCTGAAGAATAAGTAAGAGTTGTCCAGGTAAAAAACTGAAGGGAACACTGTTCCAGGGGTAAAAGTACATGCATAGGCTGGGAACAGGATGAGAATTCAGCAGGTTTTGGGGAGAGGTTTTTGTTTTAAATACAGTTAAAGAGTGGAGCGGTCCAACAGAGCTCCTAGAGATTACTCTGAGTAGAGGTGACAGTAATTGCTTATCAAGGATACAATTCCAAAGGATTTCTGACTGCTTTATTTGGGCTCTTGGACACAAAAAGGAGAAATGAAGAATCGAATTGCTGTGGACCAAAATAATGGTACTTGCCTTTTATGGAAAATCCACCTGCAAAGGTCTCCTTTTTCCAGAAGGGGTACTTATACTCCTCACTCATTTATATTGGCACTTCACTCTGTAGTTACTTCTTTACATATATACCAAATGAGTTTTTCATCTTATTAAAGTCAGTTATGCCTGTGTCTGTGAGCATTTACTAGACTGTAAGCTCCTTGAAGGCAGGGTCCGTATCATGTTCATTTTTGTTGTATTGTATTGCATTTTTGCATTGTAGGTAGTCCATAAATTCCTATTAAGACAGCTACTGTTATTTTAGAAGTCTAAAAGCAGATCGTAACCTTGACTAGCTTCTAAATAATTGCTTTAAAATGAAAATAGATCTTTGTGCACAGCTGCAGATATATCCATTTAAATATGCTCCAGAAGGGCACCTGGGTGGCTCAGTGGGTTAAGCCTCTGTCTTTGGCTCAGGTCATGGTCTCAGGGTCCTGGGATCAAGCCCCACATCGGGCTCTCTGCTCACCAGGGAGCCTGCTTCCCCCTCTCTCTCTCTGCCTGCCTCTCTACCTACTTGTGATCTCTCTCTATCAAATAAATAAAAATAAATTTTTTTAAAAATATTTTATTTATTCACTTGACAGAGATCACATGTGATCTCTTTCTCTCTGTCAAATAAACAAAAATTTAAAAAAAATTTTTAAAGATTTTATTTATTCACTTGACAAAGATCACAAAACTAAGGTACAACCCTTTTGGAAAGCAACTTAGCAATTTGTATCAAGAATCATTAAATTGTTCCCACCTTTTTATCATGTAAAAGTTTTTTTTTCTTTTTTCCTCTTAGTTTGCATGGGTGTCATGCAAAGCCTGTGCAGCTAACTAGACCTGGGCTTGAATTCTTTCTTCATCAGTTAATAGTTGCATACTCTTGGTTGAGCAACAAAAGCCAGCATATCACCAATTTCACTCTGATTTAAACTAGAATACTTCCTCTTTACAAATATTTTTAGAGAAACCTGGCATACCAGGAGGCCACTGAGCTTTGAAATCATACAGGTAGAATTCAAATCCCATCTCCATCACTTATAGACATGTGGCCTGGGGTAGGTTAATTAAGCTCCTAGAGTCTCAATTTCCAGATCCATATCATGGGGACAGTATTACCTAGTTTCCCAAGGTTAAGAGACTACTTGAAGTAGAAAGTGCTGACTTAACATGCCTTTGAAATGTTAATGTGTCTATTAACCACAGAGAAAACTTCATCCCTAAAAATTCTGAATTCACGCTATTCAAGGAAAAGGCTTGCTAAAACTCAACAATTTGTACAGGGCCCTCTTCCCTTATCTCAACAGAGAGAACATGACTGAATGAACTTGAACATAGACCTCTCTGGTCAATGGGTGACTCACCAGACCAGCTAAGATCCCTATTTACCTGAAGGAACTCAAGTCAGCTTATGAGAGCTCATCTTCCATTTCTCTTTCCTTTCTAAGGGATGACAAGGACTTGTTTTCCCCAGGGTTGTCCAAGGAGTTTTCAGAGAAAAAAAAGAGGTTTGGAGGCCATATTTCAATAAAGACGGTTGTGCCACGTGGATACCACAGTCAATTTGTTGTCTGTTTTCTGAAGTACACCATCTTGGCCAAATAAAATTGCTCACTGTGGTCATCTGTCATGGTCTACCCAACTGGAGCCCAGAGGAAAGCTTGTCTAGAGCAGGTAGATGAGCCAGGCCTCCAGAGGGAAGCAGATCTGCCCGCATGCCAAGCCTCTCTTCACATACAACCTCTGACATCAGTTCTTGATAAAACAGCCTAAGTAAGCTGTCTGCCAGGCTCCTGCTTTCGCTGTGAGTGTGGTTTGTATGCAGCAGCATCAGTATCTCCTGAGATCTTGTTAGAAATGCAGACTTTCAGGCCCCACCCCAGACCTACTACATCCATCTGCATATTAACAAGACTCATGTGCACTTTACAGTTTGCGAAGCACTTGGCTACAAGGTCTAAATGATGCCTGACACCAGGTGCCAAGGAGAGCCATTATTTGGGACTTACTGGGGAACAGACCCTCAAATCTCTTCACCAAAATTCTTAAACTAGACAAGACACTCAATTAAAGAAGCCCTCGTCTCTCTACCCTACCACACGTGTAGACTACTCTGGGCGCAATAAAGATATTATTCACTTTCTAACAAGGATCTTCGGATTTCAGGAGTTGCATAAAATCATATAGCTAGACAGTTGCTAAAATGTAAAATAACCTTCCTTTTTCGTCACTATTGGTTTTGGCTGATAGAAGTCATGCATACAGTCATATTTCAGAGAAATTACCATGCCTTAATGAGAACTTTAGGTTGAAGGAAGACATTTCAGTCAAATGATAGTGAAATTGATATGATCAAAATGAAATATGTGGCATATTTATCTAATCAGCTAGAGCTGCAATCTCTAACCATAGTCATTTACAGCTCAATCAACTCATCTAGTCATTATCAGCTAATGATACAATGAGTGATTGCTCCCACATGGAGATAATAAGTGAGTTCATGAAAATCAGCACTTCTGTTATAAAGTGTGACAGGTAGGACTGAAAATAAGGTCTTTGTATGCTGTTAGTGGCTGGCTTACCTGACAAAAATTTAATAGGAAAAAATGGAATGGCATAGTTATAAGATGAGGTACAACCCTTTTGGAAAGCAACTTAGCAATTTGTATCAAGAATCATTAAATTGTTCCCACCTTTTTATCACGTAAAAGTTTTTTTTTCTTTTTTCCTCTTAGTTTTAAACAATATCAAACTTTCAAAAATTGGAACCGTAGTACAAAGAACTTTCCCTTGGGAGTAGGTTATTGATATAATACCCTTATCATCCTTGAATATTTCCAAGTAAATTTCCTACAAATGAATAGATTCTCCTCCATAACCACAATACAATATAAAAATGAGGAAATGAATGTTGATACATCACTCCCATCTTGTCTTCACACTCTATTCAATTAATTTTACCAATTGTTTCAGTAATGTCTTCACAGTAAAAGGATCCAATTCTGAATGACACATTGCTTTTAGCTGTCGTGGCCCTTTAGTCTCCTTCAATAAGGAACAATTCCTCCTTCTGCCCTTGGTCATGCCAATTTCGAATTTTTGTTATTAGTTTGGATCAGTCTGATGTTCCTTCACAATTTGATTCAGGTTACATGACTTTGGTAAGAAGACCACAGAAGGGAAGATGTGTTCTCATTGAATCCTCTCAGGTGCCACATCATTTTGATTGGTCTCATTACTGGTTATATTAACTGTAATCGCTTCATTGAGGTGTCATCTACCAGGTTTCTCTACTGCAAAGTTATTCTTTTTCCCTTTGCAATTAATATCTATCAGGTAGGAAGTAACTTTGAGATGATATAAACATCTTATACCTCACTAAACTATTTCTTTATTTATATCATTTGGTTATTTAGATTAGCATGAACTGTTTAATTCCTGTTTTTTTTTTAATGGGTTTTCATCTGTTACCTCATTATTTATTTTGATGCTCAAACTGTCCAAGATTTAGCTAGTGGGGACTCCTTCAGTTTGGTTTTGTGTTGTTTTGACATACTCCTCTTACTCTTTGAGCACTTCTCTTTCTAGCACAGGATGGTTTGGGTTCATCTTGTACTTTCCCTGCACCAGCACTGGAATCTTCTATTTCTCCAAGGAGTGCTGGTTCCCATTAGTAGAGAATGATATTTAGAAGCCAATGTCTAGAAGCTAGATGTGCTCGTTGCACAGTGACAATGGGAGTCATGACTCCCAGGCTGCCTCAGTGGCCAGAGCTAGAGAATGGACATCTCTATATATCTATAGATAAGTAGGATATGCATAGAGTTGTTTATATCTACATATTCAACCATCAATACAAACTGATACTTTAAAATTGAATCTGACACTGCAGGGTTTTTTGTAGTTTTCTTCTTAGTAATTTTCTTCTTTGACAATGGGAAATTGGACTTCCATCATTGTTAGGATATTTACTGATCTGATGAGCCCACTGGTGTGAATCTCCAGTCCCTCCTGCTATCCTTCATCCCCATGGGGACACCCTTACTGTCCTCCTCTCAGCCTCTAGGACTTCCCTCACCCCACCCACTGTTCTTTGCCCCCTGTAGTAGCTTTTACATTTAGCATACTTACTATATTTGGAGTTCAATTTCCTTCTTTTTCAGAAATTTTAGGAATATTTGATTTACAGAATCTATTTACCTCTTTATAGAGACCTTATAATCTAAATTATTATAGGGTTAGGGAAACATTTTGCATGAAAGGTAAAGGACCTTCTGAATTATAGACACATATACATAGAGAGTGCATATATTTTCAGTTCTATAACTTTCTTAAAAGGTTAATAGTAAGATAGCAATACAAAAACTCACAGGTCCAGATATCATAGAGTTGTTTACTCTCCTGATGAGCATGAAATTCTAACTGATTTGAGCTCTAAATAGACAAGCAGATAAACAAAAAAGACTAACAACTTAGATTTTCTATTCTTTCATCCAGTAGAGAATAGACCTCTATAGTCTATTAATCCATTTACCTGTATTACCAAATAGTAAGACAATAAAACCAAATTTCACTAATTATAGCTGCCAGCATAATTTATTCCTTGTGTGTGAGTAAGAAACAAAAGACAACTGCAAAATTAGAGGAGACAAGAGAAGGGGGAAAAACACACACACACAAAACTCTACAGAAACACAGAGACAGAAAATTTCAAGTCTATTACTGCTTGAGATTTATTTCTGGAAGCTAAGAAAAGATGTGCCTGGTCTTAAGCCTCCCCTCACTCCTACCCTCCCAATAGGTGTACCTCTCTGGCAATGCAGTTTACCTGGTTCTGTCAGGGACGCATGATTCAGTCTTGGCACATGAATTCCAAGCTGTTAAAGGATAATTAAAAGAAGTAAAGTCATGATTCTTATATAAATACAAAGTGAATATATATCAAAGATTTTAGCTAACCTATTAACTAATGAGGGAACTGCTAAGATGATACAAGCAGTTTTTATGACTTTTAGAAAAAGGAAAGGAAAGAGAAAGGAAAAAAGAGAAAGAGATAGAGGAAAAGAAAGAAAAAGCACTTACTATATAATTTTAATTCTGACCTGTAATCCAAAGGAAAAATCCAAATTAATTTATAATTATAGTTTATACATAAAGACGTTCACTTCAGTATTATATTTAGTAGGTGCAAAATGGAAGCAATCTAATTGCCCATCAGTAAGGAAATGATTGGGGTGCCTGGGTGACTTAGTCATTAGTTGTCTACCTTCAGCTCAGGTCATGATCACAGGGTGCTGGGATCGAGCCCTGCATTGGGCTCCCTGCTTGGCAGGAGGCCTGCTTCTCCCTCTCTCACTCCCCCTGCTTGTGTTCCCTCTCTCGCTGTCTCTCTCTCTGTCAAATAAATAAAATCTTAAAAAAAAAATAAGGAAATGAATAAACATTGGTAAATACACAGATTATTAAACAGTCACTACGAATGGTGGTTGAAGACCCCCTGGTTAGGAGGACAATTTGGGCATGCATTGAATCTAGCTGAGAGCAACAAGTCTGGAAGCAAGGGTATGCCATATATTTCAGTTCACCAGCTGAGAGCAACAAAGTCTGGAAGCAAGGGTATGCTATGATTTCAGTGACCATATATTTCAGCCCAGCCTCAGGGTGTCCTTGTTGTCTTGTTATTAATCTCCTTTCTTGCTTTCAAAAGTGTTTCAGTTTAGATGATAAATTATATGGTCACTTTAGCTATTCTTGGTTGGCTGGGGGATCAAATCTCATTCTCAGTAATTTTTCTAGGAAACATCCTAGAAGAGGAGACCACAAATAACAGGAGTCTTTCTGCAGTATTTACACCCAAATTACACTTCGATAGGTCAGAACAGTGGCTGGCATATTAGAAGCACTCAGAAATGCTAGCTATTATTGTTACTACATTTGGTGTGACTAGACAAGCTAAGTAAATACAGGACACTTCTGTGGCTGCTCTTTATGAGGATGATCTTGGCCTTGGGACTGCCTAGAGACATCTGGGCTCTCATAACAAACATGTGGGCAAAACTCACAGGCACAGAGGTGACACTCTGCCCTAACTACTCTCTCTATATATACTCTATAGCTTGTTCACTATTTTCCTTCTACACATTGGCTTCTACACATAAGAAAACTACAGCACACTTAAACTTTCCCTTTTTCCATTTCTTTGGGCTAAAATGTTTGAATGGGGATCTCAACAATTTTCAGACTCCTCTGAACTCATACAAGCAGACCAACACATATGTTGTGGAAAACTACTGAAAAAACAGAGTAGTTCAAGAGAAGGGGACAAATCTTAGCCATCAATTGTCTCTTATTACTGAAGTAACAGGAAAAAAAAAAAAACCATAGAAGATTTCAAATAAATGTTCTCATCAAGATGCAGGAAGAGTTTGGATCTATAAAGCTAGAGAGGACATGAACAGAGCACTGTGCAGAAAATGCAGCCCAAGAAAGATGTTACAGAGATGAGACATAGGAGCCTGAAACAGAAGTAGCAGACTACAGACTGTTGTAGGAAACTGCAAGTTATAGATGTTCTTCCCTGACTTAGAAAAGATTTATGAGAAGAGAAGAGTTGGACTTTGAAGAGAACTAACAGAAATTCAAAGTACATATACTAGGAATTCTAGAAAGAGAAGACTAAGCAGAAGAGAAGTAATAATCAAAAATATCACAGAAGGACGCCTGGGTTGCTCAGTTGGTTAAGTGACTGCCTTCGGATCAGGTCATGATCCTGTAGTCCCGGGATCGAGTCCCGCATTGGGCTCCCTGCTTGGCAGGGAGTCTGCTTCTCCCTCTGACCCTCCCACTTCTCATGCTCATTCTCTCTCTCACACACTCTCTCTCAAATAAATAAATAAAATCTTTGAAAAAAAAAATCACAGAAAACAACTTCCACCACCAGCTGATGAAAGGCTTGAATATTCAGAGCAAAAGGGTTAACTGAGTGGTTGGCAAATTAGTGTAGAAACTCACACCTAGACAGGTTTTGTTGTGTTTTTGAAAAAAAAAGAAAAAAAAAAAATCTCCTGTAACTATTTACAAAGTAATGTGAAAGGTCAAATTTCCTTACTGCAACACCAGACTTGAGAAGGCAGTAGAGCAATAGCTACCAGAGGGTTGAAAGGAAAGGAAGGGGATCAGAGAATCTAATTTCTAGTGTAAGAGCTGCAGAAAAAAATCATCAAGAAATGCAGATATTTTGAAACTACCAAAAACATATCTTTTAAAAATAAAAAAATATTTTAAAGATTTATTTGAGAGAGAGGGAGCATGCATGCGTGAGTCGGGGGAGGGCCAGAGGGCTAGGGAGAGACAGAAACCCAAGCATGCTCCCCGTGCCGGGTGCAGAGCCAGATACAGGATCGCACAACCCTGAGATCATGACCTGAGCTGAACCAAGAGTCAGACGCTTAACCAACTGAGCCATCCAGGTAACCCTCACGATAAAAACATTTTGATTAAATAAGTGAATCAAAATAAAGAACTCAAGGAAAAAAATAAAACTCAGTGTAAAAGAAATGATAGAAAAACAGAGATAATGCAAATGTTAAAAAGCATTCTTCAAAAGCATCACAATGAAAATGTAGTAATACTCAGAATCTAGATCTAAAATCTCTGCTTACACCCAGAAAAGAAGTAGGATGGAGGGAGAGAAAGGAGGTAATATGGCAAAGTTCACAAGTTTTATAGGAAGAAGTCAACAGATATTTTAATGATTTATCTTGACAAACAGGCTCAAACATTTTTAGAAAATTTAACAACTTGGTTACAGAAACAAGCATATGGGAAAAACACCATGATTATAGGAAACATCAAGGAAAATTTAAAAAACAAAAGAATAACACAAGACAGAAGAAAGCCCAACCATATTAGTTGACAACTTTATAGTTATATAAAAAAAATTTATATAGGTATAAAAATTATATAATTTTATTTTAAAAATTAAGACTTTTAGAGTGAGCTGAAGTAAGACTTGAAAAATCAGAGAGAAGTACCAGGTTGCCGAATGGGAAAGTTTCATCTTGTACAGAGGTAAGTTCTTTCTAAATACCTCAATGTAATTATTGCAAGCACAGAAAAAATCCTACAGAAATTTTGGGAGGTAATCTCAACAATTTAATTCTAAAGTTTAGCTGTAAGTATAAATGAGATCAGCAAGGACTATTTTGACAAAGGACAATGAGAAGTACATAAGAACAGGTAGTCTCAAAGGCAAGTTAATTGATGCAAAAAGCGTTAAAATGTGATTCATAAGTTCTATGCAACATTAAATATATTGCAAACATACACTGACATGGTAAGCTATATGATGTTCTCATGACCCCTGAGTAGCTGACACACAGGTGAGGCTCAGTGAACAATCAGTACAACCCTGAATGTAATATACGTTAGGTATCTTCTCATGCCACTTCTTGACATTCTCAGGTATAAGTGATTATATCTCAAAAACAGATATCAAATAATAACTACTTATATTTGTTTAATGTTTTTCTTACATATATACCTAAAATAATTCTTTAAATTTTAAAAATGGTTTCATAAACAGTATCTCCAAGTATCAATTTTTTTCAATGTTAGCAGAACATTTATTATCATTTCATGGGACATTAATTCTCTGTGGAACATAGTTTAAGAAATGCTACTTGAATGTAGAGGAAGATCCTACAAATCACCAAGAGAATGATGGATATTTCCAACAGAAAAATGGTCAAAGAACACTAACAGGTACTTAATAAAAAATAAATAAAGCTGGCCAATAAACAGATGAAAAATATTCAACTTACTTCTAAATATAGACATCCAACTGAAGACGATTTTCCACTTATTAAATGTAAAATGATTGCCTGTTTCCCCCCAACCAATGAAAGTTCTACTTTTATACTGTTGATGAAAATATAAATCAGCACAAACTTTTAGAGTACTATTTAATGGTAGATGTTAGAATCACTGAACACATGTAAACATTTTGCTACAAAACTCTGCATCTGGGATGTACTTAGAGACTTAACTAAGAATGTTTAGTTTTGTCTTACATACAATAAGGAAATAAAAATTCAAAAATAAGGTATTGGGGGGGCACCTGGGTGGCTCAGTGGGTTAAGCCTCTGCCTTCGACTCTGGTCATGATCTCAGGGTCTTGGGATCGAGCCCCACATCGGGCTCTTTGCTCAATAGGGAGCTTGCTTCCCCGCCCCCCCCCCCCGCCCCCGCTCTCTGCCTGACTCTCTGCCTACTTGTGGTCTCTCTCTCTCTGTCAAATAAATAAAAATAAAATTTTAAAAAATTTAAAAAATAAAGTACTGGAATTAAATTAAAATAAGTACTGATGTATGCACACAAGAGAACACAATGCAGTCCTTAAAATATTACGGAAGAGTAATAATGTTGTGAAAAAAATTCACAGCTATCATAATGAAAAAAATAAGATTTAAAATAATATAATTCTATTTAGTTTTTGAAAAAATTAAGATTTTTAAAAATTCATTTGATAGAGAGTGAATGAGAGAGAGAGAGAGACAGCAAAAGCAGGGGGAGCAGCAGGCAGAGGGAGAGGGAGAAGCAGGCTTTGCGCTGAGCAGGGAGCCTGACATGGGCTTGATCCCAGGGCACTGGGATCATAACTAGAGCTGAAGGCAGCCACTTACCCAACTGAGCCACCCAGACATCCTATTTTTTGAAATTTTAACCATGGCTATTTTAGGTGATTGAATAAAGTTCTTTGTGCTGTGCTTATTTCTATTTTTCAAATAGTATTTTTAAAAAAGATTTTATTTATTTATTTGACAGACGGAGATCACGAGTAGGCGGAGAAGTAGGCAGAGAGAGAGGGGGAAGCAGGCTCCCTGCTGAGCAGAGAGCCCAATGTGGGGCTCTATCCCAGGACCCTGAGATCATGACTTGAGCAGAAGGCAGAGGCTTTAACCCACTGAGCCACCCACGCACCCCTCAAATAGTACTTTTTTTCGATGATGAATAACCATCGTTGAGATTCGATAAAACAATTTGGCAGTATGTATAAGAGCATCAAATATTTCTGTTACTTGATATGGCAGCAACCTTGCCTAAAGTAAATATGAAATGCACACAAATGTAAGCCATAATATGACTTAAAATACTATTTAAAATAGTGAAAAACTGGAAACAACTACAACGATTTGACAGAACAAATTCTGTTACTGTCATAAAATATCAGGCAGTTGTTAAAACACGGGGTCAAATAATTTTTAACAAAACTGGAGAAATACTTACGATACAATGCTAAGAGACGCAAGCTGACTATTAAATTTATATAATCCATTCTGTAAATATATATTCTATAAATATATATGTACTGAAAAATACCAAAAGAGAATGCACTAAAATTTAATAGTGATTATATCTAGTTGTTTTTAAATTTTCTTCCCTATACTTCCCTGAATTTATCCAAACTTTTAGCAAGAAGAATATATGAAAATGACACAGCTGGAAGAGGTGAAAAGATGGCTATGAAATCTGTGCTGTAACATGAAGATTATGTGCGCTGCATGGAAAAAGAAGACAAAATCAGAGGTACCTTCCACATTCTGGACTGAATGATTGTGACATCCTAACCCCTCAGTGGGGCTGTATTTAGAGATGAGGACTCTCTGGAAGGAATTAAGCTAAATGAGGTCATACAGGTGGAGGGCTTCATTTGATAAGATTAGTGTCCTTACAAGTAGAGACCCCAGAGCTCATGGTCTCTCTCTCTCTGAGCACACACTGGTGAAAGGACATTACAAGAAGGCAGCCAGGAAAAGAGGTTTCGGTAGAAACCTTGGCATTCTTGATCTTGAACTTCTCATTTCCAGAATTGTGAGAAATAAATGTCTGTTGTTTGGGCCACCCAAGGCTATGGTATTTTCCTAGAGCAGCCTGAACAGACTCATACGCTAGGTTAAGAAAAAAAGTCTTTTTAAAATGGAAGGAAATGGGGCGCCTGGGTGGCTCAGTGGGTTGAGCCTCTGCCTTCGGCTCAGGTCATGATCTCAGGGTCCTGGGATCGAGTCCTCTGCTCAGCAGGGTGTCTGCTTCCCCCTCTCTGTCTGCCCCTCTGCCTACTTGTGATCTCTGTCTGTCAAATAAATAAATAAAATCTTTAAAAAAAAAATGGAAGGAAATGCTCCAAACAGTAGCATCTGCTGCATTACCTCCTTCTCCTGTTTCTAAACACAACACGATGAATTGTGGGTCATGGGGGCAAGTTCTAATGCTTCTGGCAGAGCCCAAGCTCAAGGTGGGCCACTAGTTGTGGCTGCCCTACTCCAGAACTCTTGACTTCAGGGTTGGTGCCTGATTTTAAAAGGTCAGTGCTGCAGAAACCCATTCAGAAGACATTAACTAGATCAGTGAAGGCTCTTCCAGAAACAATGTCTAGGCTGGTGGGTTAGAGCGGGAACAGTGCCTTCAAGTACTAACACCCAATACCTTTGCCATTTCCCTTCTGCCTCTCATATTTGCATAGCACCTCTCTTAAAATAACAGGTAGGCATTTCAGTGATTATACATCAGCCTTTCTTTATCTGCCTCCATTCTAAGTTAAAGATAGAACAGAGGGTTTCATTTTCCAGTTTTGTAAAAGGAGGGAGTAAAGGAGCAACCGTGTCACACATAATCTTATTGCAGGCAGAACACAAAAGTCATAGCAGATTCAGAGGCCTCAGTGAGCAAGCAAGAGGGTGTGTCAAGGAGGAAAGATGGCGGATGTTTGCACACTTGAGAGCAGGCTGCACACCATGTCATCAAATTAATGTGTTCTTCCTAAAAATCTCAAGACTTTTTCATTAAGTGGACAAAATTCAAATAATGTAATCTGTGCTTTTGCAAATTAGCCACAAACCATCTAGTTTCTCACCAATTACTTGATATTTTTATCTACCTCTAAATGTTACTGACCTAAAAAAAAAATCTGATCAAAGGCTGTAGAAATTCTAACCCCTGCAGCAATTATTAAATTGGTCCACTCTGTGTCCTATGCTGACAAATTGTTATACTCTAGAGCCTGACGACCTACAAGTGTCTCAATTAGACGCATGGATGTAGCAGCAATGTTTTAAAGTTGTCTACACTTGACTTCATTCCCTTTAAAACAATAACCTGCCCAGCCCCCTAAAGTCTCCCCAAACCTAATAAATAGAGATGTCTTTCCTTTTATATCCTAGAGCAGATGTGAGGGCGACCGTACCTCAGGTAGTCACATAAAATGAGGATAAACACCTTTGTGAAATAAATATCCCTCTTATAACCAGCTTCTTTTATCAGACTTCTCCTTGTTGTGAAGATCCCTGCATCTACATAGAATCTTTTAATCTGTTCCACCCCTTCTCCCACATCAGCACTAGTGGACCCTGGTTGTCTAGAACCTAATCAGTTGAATTACGAAAGGCTTGATAATGGATGCCAAACTCTGCCAAAGAGTAGCAGTTAAAACCCCTGACATCTCTCGGGCTGTGAAATTGACCGCTTGAGGGAACAATGGAAATAGAATGTAATGGTGATATAATTTGGCATTTAGGAAAGTTTATTCCTGTCTGGAGAAGTTACCAGATTGGTACGTCTAAATGTTACCTTCTCCCAACACTAAAGATGACTTATTTATTCCTGCTATACATACTACAGTGCCAAGCACTGTGTAGGCCACAACATAAATGCTCATAAATTGTTAGGTTGAAAATTACTTATACCATATTGCTATTTTTTAAGGATTTTATTTATTTATTTGAAAAAGAGAGAGAGAGATAATATAACAGTGGGGGAGGAAAAGGGACAAGCAGACTCCACTGAGCATGGAACCAGACATGGGGGCTCGATCCCACAACCCCAAGATCAGGACCCAAGTCAAAACCAAGAGTTGGATGCCCAGCTGATTCAGCCAGCCAGGCATCCCCCATGTTACTATTTTTGTCCAGTGAATTCAATGAACAGAAGGAACTGGTTGTTTGGGGACAATGCAGATTCATTTCTTGTTTGCATACTGTGTATCTCTTACTAGAACAATGTGCTTATATGTGTGTGCATGCCTGCCCATGCACAGGTGAGGTAAATTCATGTGACACTCTCAGCTCACGTGACAACAGAAGCAGTCTGACATCCAGCTTTCCTAACAGCTTATATCTGGAACAGTCAGCTGCGAATTGCTTCAACAACCATTAAGAGAGGCCATTTTTCTTGAACAAAAGTTTAACCATGTTGAGCCAAGTTTGACAAAAGTTCAACCGAAATTTCAATATTTTGCCTAAATATTTACGGAGTTCCATCCTTGTGCATAGTGAGACCTGGTTCCCCATACCTGAAGCAGGTCTTCGTGCTTCGAACAGCTTCCATCCTACCCTACAGCCTCTATAAAAAGCCCACAAGGCCCACATTTGGAACCATACAGATCTCAAAGTGCCCAGAGGACGGATGAACTGCTCTTCGGTCCCTTTGGGTTCTGAGTCTCTCTCTTGCTACCTTTTCTTCCACCTTCTTTAGACCCATACTTTGTGTGCACTAACTGTTTGGTACATGACTGACACTTGTGTTTGGGTGTTATCTCTCAGAAGGACACTTCTCACCCACAACCACCACCTCCCAGTCTCAGAACCCCTGACCAAATCAGAGCCCCAACCCTCCACCGTGCTCCAACTTGAAAGATCAAAAAGCTGGACTGTATTTTAGCCTCGTGTCACAAACCCACAAGTGAAGATGGGCTTCCCACAGCAGTGAAACCTAATCATGCAAATGAAAGACCTGTTGCATCCTAAAAGCACAACTCTTTTTTTAATTCTTTGAGGCTTGTAGGGGAATTGTAGAGAAGGGTACCCATGAGGACTTGGGTCTACAAGCAAAAAGAGAAGTGAATGTTTTGTTCTCTATTTGCCGTGTTTGACCAGTGACGCGCCTTCCAATTACAGTAGCAACAGAAAATGCCACCTGAAAGAAAGTAGGAACGAAGCCATTTCTTTAGGATTTCTGGTAGTTGAGGAAGTCAAGCCTTGACTCTCAAGCTAAGTGTCCTGAGCACTTGTAAGCACATCCTTCACCTCCTTTTAGAGGTTCTTGGAGGGTTATTCTTTCTCTCTTGCTACTTCCCTTTGCCTTGCCTGCTGCCCTAGCTCAACAAAAAGGCCCACATGGCTCCTATCTGGCAAATATATGATAAATCACTGGAGATCAGAGTTGATAATGAACATGTTTTCGTGTGGGTTAAAGGAAATAGTTATGTGAAGAACACTGAGCATGTTACTTGGCACACAGTAAGTACTCAATAAATGCTATTCGTTTGTTTGTTCATTCCCCTGCATATGTCTCTACCATAGTTCTAGAGAGGATTTAAGGCAGTTTTAGAAATAATGCCGAAGAGTCTATGATATAACCTATGATTCTGGGCTCCAGAATAAAATTATGGAGACCATTCTGCCTAAATTTTTCCACATCTTACCAGCCAGCCCTACCAGCTTCTGCTTGTATATACGTCTTGCACGGGATCTTCTATTTAAGTTAATGCATGTGTCTCTCAAAGTCTAGCCCTCCAAGAAGCAGTCACCTGTGTTCAGTTAGACAACATGTGCCTGGACAGAACATCCACACTGAGACAATGCACGCAGTTCGACAGAGAACCCGATCTGAAGTAGGAAGCAGATCTTCCATGCATCCGAGCCAAGGAACTCCATCGTGGTCCTGAGGAGGACAGCTGCCTAGTGCCTTGTGAGAAGATGCCGATGACATCTTTTATTTTGTCATGATAAAAATACCATATTTTTATTAGAATAAATTACTGAAGTATAGCGAGTAGAAAGTGAAATTCTTCCTTCATCTCCTTACCTCTCTCGCCCTCCCTGCTCATGTCTTCCCTCCAGAGGGCACCTCTTAACAGCGGGAAATGTGTCCATTCTGATCTTTCTCTAACCACTTAAAATCATAGAATACACACATATTGGTTTAAAAATACATAAATAGGATCATATTATATAAGTATATATTTCCACCACTTGCTTTTTTTTTTTTTTTAAAGATTTTTATCTATTTATTTGACACAGAGAGAGAGATCACAAGTAAGCAGAGGCGGGGGGGAAGGAGGCTCCCTGCCAAGCAGAGAGCCCGATGCGGGGCTCGATCCTAGGACACTGGGATCATGACCTGAGCTGAAGGCAGAGGCTTAACCCACTGAGCCACCCAGGCACCCCTCACCACTTGCTTTTCTCATTTAAAAATATATCATGGAAATCTTTCCTTGACGTCATGCTTGGATCTACTTTTTAAAAAAGAAATGTATTCCAAGTATAGCTATACAATGATTTATTTAACCATTTTCCTACCTATAAACCGACTGAACCACCCAGGCGCCTAGGGCTATGTATTTTATAGGTATTACCAAACTACCTTCGATACATATGTCTAACAAGTTGTGTAAGAAATTACTTGTTTCCCAAATCCTTACCTATAAGAAATATGACTGACCCTTAAACATTTTGTCATTCTTGTAGGCAAAGAAAGCGAACTCATTGTTCAAATGCCACCTTTCAGTGCCATATTCTTAGATAACTGCCTGACTAGAGCATGCTCCCGGAAGTAACAACGTAAGAACAGGGACAGCAGTGGTGGTTCCAGATTTTTTATCTAGAAAAATCCTGAAGCCGATGGGGTGGTGGCTAGAAGACTACATTGGAACGGTGTTTGCCGTGGAAGTTAGTTTTTCTTTATATCGTATGATATGTGACTTGGCTTCTGGAACACTGATGATCATGGAATGGCTGAAATTCCCCCCAGTTCCTTCCATCCTCCCAGTTTATGCAGACACAGAAGTTTTGGGAAGGAGACTGCCACCACCCAGCCAGTCTGAAACAGAAATTCTTGGTGGCAAAAAGAATGTTACACTTACGTTGACTTCCATTTATACTGCAGCAATTTCCATTGCTTGAGTAAAAAAATGTTAAGACTGACAAATAAAATGTCCACGCATCCTGTTTTTCATTTTATTTCCTAGCTTAGCTACCTGGAGGGGGTTAATGCTGAAATACTTCATATCAATTAATTTAGTTTCTATGGGAAATAAAGTTTTGCATTTAGAGAAGAAACTGTAGAATATGTTATTCCAGTACAGGCTGGTGAACATTACGTTCCTAAAAGGAACTTTGGAGTGTGATGTGGCATTAACTATATTTAGTTCTGAGTGGAGATAACCACTGGAGGGGCCTACTTCACTATCAGTTTGAGAAATTACCACTGAACCAAATGATTTGGGGAGAATCAGAA